>NC_134564.1:15629474-15958189 GCF_025594145.1 Primulina tabacum | reverse complement strand
GTAGTCTTATTTTTGAACCTTACAAAAAGGATATGATATATGATTTTTGAGAATATCGTGAGGGAGAAGACCCAGAGGTAGTCCGTTTACGGGAGAAAACCCGAGAAGGAGCCCAACGATCATATTTCCATTTTACGTGGGTGCATAGTGCTCGTCCCCATGCGCAATGATGAGCTAAGACTGATCAGTCGACCAGAGGATACAGCTAATCACTTTCAAGGATCAAACTTCACCTAAAACGATAAAGGATGGATAGCTTTATGATTTGACGATTTATGATTAAATTATGCTTACAAATTTATACCAGCTTATCTTGAATAAAAGTATGATTTTAATGCATGTGCATGTATATGTATTATTTGCTACTCATGTTTAGAACGTGCCGAGTCATTAGACTCAATAGGTTTGAATGTTGCAGGTGAGGATGAGATTGAAGGAGGCGCTGACGCTTGAGTGAATCGAGTCCGACGGTACAGTCCCGAGGGACATTATTTTCCGCATTAGTTTGATAGTTGAAGTTTGAAATAAAGATTTTGTTAATGAATTATTTAGAGATATTTATGCTTTATTTTGAAGTTAGTTTTGATCATGTTAAATGTTGACGTATGATTTTTGTTAATTGACGATTTAAGGATTTTTATGCACTTTAAATTTTTTTGATGTTAAATAAATTTTGGATTTTGGAAATGTTGTCTATGCAAGTTTCAATTTTGAATAAAAAAAAAAACTTTAATAGGATTTTAAGGTTTACAAGCAGTTGACGTTTCAGTTAGGAACGGTCCATAAACCATACTCACTTTATAATTATCAAATAATTGAAAATACAATATGTAAAATATCTAACATATACATATTAACTCATCATATCACATAAGATATCTTCATCCGTAGGCAACACATTGATTCTCCAACTACAATATATTGTCTCCTACATACTCCAAAAGTACATCCAATCTCGCCACCTAATGACTCTCAATGGAGTCGGTAAATGAGTCAAAATGTAGTATTAGTACGCAGAGCCTCCATGTTGTCTTGGGTCAAATAACTAATGATGTACAACCATAACCGCGGACTTTTTCGCTCGATAATTGAAAACAACTTGAAAAGTAAGAGGGAGAGTTGTTCAGTGCATCATCAAATGATCACTCATCTGTATGAATGGACATCTCCATGCCCTCACCAATTAAACATGGCGTATATCATAGATGTTAGTTTCAAGTTCAAGCGACATTTATCCTTATTTTAGGCTGCTGATTCAACTAAGAACATGTTTAGAATATATGGTACACCTCCTAATGAGTTTCATGGTTTTACGTTGCGAGTCAGACCTCAAGATACATATTGTATATTCAAAGACTTTATCTATACAACTTGTATGTGTATACTGCTAATGTAGAACCCGAAAATCAGATTACGTATAAGTCATGCATAATTGCTACTATTTAAATTAAAAATGAATTTTTATGAATATATGAAGTGTTTTAATTATTTAGTAAGTAGATGTTTAGTTTTATCTTTTTAAAATAAATACGCGAGGTCGGACCGGAGTTTGGAGATTAGAGATAAGATTAATAATAAGAAAATATTCCTAAATTTAATTTTAGTCAAAGAATAATTTAATTTAAAGAAATAGAATGTTTTAGGGTTCATTTAAATTAATTAGAGCTAAGTTATTAAATAAAGTTCTTTAGGTTAATATTAATTAAAGCTTAAATTAAAATATGTAAACATATGTGAGTGAATTAATCTAGGTATAAAATATTCAAGAAATTAAATATAACATTTAAATACTTAAATTGTTAACCATGCAATGCCATACAAGAGTTCATTTTAAATTAAGGTGTAAATCCACTAAATTATATAATAGATGTATTAAACCTCAAACATTTAGAATACAAGATTTAAACAATAAAATACCATGCAAATTAGTCATAATAATTTTGGGTCCAACATTTAAAATATTTCAAAGGTTGGTAACTCTTAAGTCAAACCATCTTTAATTGCACTTCATGGTGTATTCATTTCCCATTTTTTTTGTAATTCACTAAATAGTAGTAAATTAAATACTAGAACCCACATCATTCTCCTCAAACCATTTTCTAAGCAAAACTAACGTGCACATGCAGTAGGAATAAGAAAGAAACCAACGGCATCAAGGGAATAAGGAACAATTCAAATGCTATTCAACTCCTTCAATTGTAACCTCACACCTTAATGTATATTATTACACCGTTATCACCCCTTATAACACTCACCTTTATTGTCCAGCAAACCCACGTTTTCACCTTTGAAAAATATCAGAAATAGGCTACTGAAACCGTGAATTAGCAGCAAGAATGGAAGAATAAAATCAAATACAGCAAGGTGGAAGAAACAATTCAAATTCTTGACATGTAACTCCCAAACTAAAGGCATATAATGGCACCTTTAACACCTATTATATTATTCACCTTCATCACCTACATTCCCCACAACCTTACCTTCGAAAATTAGCAGAAAACAGCAGCTTAAAAATCGAGATCAGGAGCTGAATCAAAGAAGAGAAAACAACTCTGTTCCGTCGCGTCGTATTGTCGTTTTGATTTGTTTTTTTGTCAAAACAAATTCCAGGCATGTATATATTACTTCTTTGCTCTTCAATCAAGTCATAGTAGATATTTTAAATCAGTATATGTTCATATATCAAGTGACACAACACAATTTGACAGCAAAACATTTGAAAGAAATCTATACAGCTTTTCGTTTTTTTGATGGTGCTTCACGGCTACTGTAATTTTGTTGGTTTCAGGATGATGTTCGGTTCCAGGCTTCCATGGCTGCTTCTAGGCATTAAGTAGAATGTGTTAGAGTGTTTTTGGCCCAATTGTTTCGGTCCATACGCCCAAGAACAAAGAAATGACAGCAAGTTCTTCTTATGTGCAGAAATGAACCTTGGTTGCTTAACCCAAAACATTAAACTTCAAATAGAATTTAAAGATTTAGGATACCTGTCATGAGCATCGTCTCCGGGTTAGTCTCCGCAGCATGTAGAGCAAAAACTCTGCCTTGGGTAGGCAGATTCTTCTTAGGGCAATTCTTCAATATGTGGTCGGTACTACCACATTTGTAACACTTTCCCGAACCATACATACAAGTCTCAGCATGACGACGTGAGCACTTGGCACAGACTGGGTACTCCACTGTCCTCGGGACTGCTCGTCCTTGCTGTTGCTGCTGCGGCCCTCTGTTCCTGGGTGGACCGTGGAAAGGTCTCTTATTCTGATGCTGCTGCTAAGGGGGACGATGTGGTGCCTGAAATGGTCGTTTACCCTGGCGATCGCGCTCAATATCATTCTGGTCTTGCTCTGCCGCTAGCGCTCTGGAAACAACAACATCATAGGTAGTAGGGCCAGCCACCCTAACATCACGGCGTAAGATCGGCCATAGACCATTCAGAAAATGCCTCAATTTGGCTCCAGCATCGTTAGCAATTAGGGGTACAAAATGACATCCCCTCTCGAACTTACGGATGAACTCCGTAACAGTCAAGTCTCCCTGCCTCAGGGTCATGAACTCCGTGGTCAACCTCGAACGCACCTCTTCAGTAAAATATTTAGAGTAGAATACCTCTGTGAAGCACGCCCAGCTCAAAGTAGTCAAATCCAAAGCCACTTATGCTCCTTCCCACCATAGGCGAGCGTCTCCTCCGAATAGATAGGTCGCACATCGAACCCTATCTCCATCTTCAAGCCCCATAAACTCAAAGATAACCTCGAGGGACTTAATCCAGCCCTCGGCAGCCATAGGATCTGACGTCCCTAAGAATTCCTTCGGTCGCATCATCATGAACCGCTCGTAGATAGCCTCCGGCCCCGTCTGTCTGGCTCCCACTGCATTGTTCCCCGCAAACTGTGCGAAGAACTGAGTCATCCCAACTAGCATCTGGGCATTCATGTCTGGTGGAGGGGGTGGTGGTAAATCTCTCTCCTCGTTCTCATGACGATGTTCATCACCTCTCGTGCGATCAATAATGCGTCTAGGAGGCATGCTGTTCCATAATTATAACCCATACGTAACCAACATGCATAATTCCACTATTTTCTTTAAATTTAAATAAATTTTGCATAATCGTAATCTTGACATAAAATATTTCATGCAATCATGATGTAAAAATATTTCATACTTTAAATGAAATGTGTAATCGTAAAACTACAGACCGAAGACGTGACTTCATGAGCTTCTCGAGAGCAGTAGTAGTACAACCCTTTACAAGATCATAGGCTGTTGAGATTTTGAACTTAGAATTTATGATAGGATTGCATGTTCTAATCAGTGTTAGCTACGGGAATTTAGGTTAGAAGAACTTTGACCTTTGCATGTCTATAAGCATAGTTCTTGTAAAACTATTGGGTTTAGCATAATATTCCAATCTTTCAGGGAGAATCTTTATAGCCGGTTCAGCTACGAAATCCTTGATAGATTCAGGGGCTACTCATTCATTCATTTCAGAAACCTTTGCAAATTCTCTCAAGATCAAGACAATTGGGCTAGACATAGCGTATTCAGTAGCATTACCTTCTGGAGAGGAGATGACAGCTACTAATGTGATCCGAGATATAGACCTTGAACTTCATGGTAATCTTGTGTATGCGGATCTGATCGTTGTGCCGATGCCAGAATTTGAAATCATTCTAGGGATGGACTGGCTACTGAGGAACCGAGTTTTGATTGACTTTCCAGCAGAGATATGTTCTCGTCCGACCGCCTGTGATGGAACAATTCTTATTCGAACCAGACAGGTATTTTAATTTACCGCGTATAATACCTTATGTCCAGGCTAGGAAACTCATGCATCGAGGGTGCCGAGCATTTTTAGCTACTCTTGTATCTGTTCCCGAGACGCCCAAACAGTCAGCATCCGATGTTCCTATTGTCTGGGACTTTCTAGACGTTTTTCCTGATGACGTCTCTGGTTTACCACCGGTGCGAGAGGTGGAATTTTCTATTGAGCTTATGCCAGGTACCACACCGATATCGAAAGCACCATACAGATTAGCACCGACAGAGATGACAGAACTCAAGAAACAGATTCAGGAACTTCTTGACAAGGAGTTTATTCGCCCGAGCTTTTCGCCATGGGGCACACCAGTCTTGTTTCTGAAGAAAAAGGATGGTTCGATGAGGCTCTGCATTGATTACCGGGAGTTGAACAGAGTTACAGTGAAGAACAAATACCCACTCCCGAGGATTGAAGATTTATTTGACCAGTTGCAGGGAGCTTCAGTATTCTCCAAGATTGATCTGCGTTCTGGTTATCATCAGCTGAGAGTGAAAGACGCCGATGTTCTTAAGACTGCTTTTAGGACTCGTTATGGCCATTTCGAGTTTCTTGTGATGCCGTTCGGTTTGACGAATGCGCCAGCAATCTTCATGGATCTCATGAATCGCGTATTCCAGCCGTATCTTGATCAGTTCGTGATAGTATTCATAGATGATATCCTCATCTACTCAAAGAATCAAGAGGATCACAGCAGACATCTAACCACAGTATTGCAGACCTTACAAAAGCACAAGCTATTTGCGAAGTTCAGTAAGTGTGAGTTCTAGTTAGAGAAGGTGGCGTTCTTAGGCCACGTCGTTTCTAGCAGTGGCATTGAAGTGGACCCGGCGAAAAGTTGCAGCCGTCAGAGATTGGGTTGTGCCGCAAAATGCATCAGAGATCCGTAGTTTCCTTGGACTGGCAGGATACTATCGGAAGATTATTCGGAGATTCTCCTCCATCGCAGTTCCACTCACATCATTGACGAAGAAGAATGTCAAGTATGTGTGGAGCGAGGAATGTCAGAAGAGCTTCGATACATTGAAGTAAGCTCTTATTTCAGCACCAATGTTGGCCATGTCTTCAAGACCCGGAGATTTTGTTCTGTATACCGATGCTTCGAAACTCGGGTTAGGCACAGTATTGATGCAGCATGGGAAGGTGATAGCATATGCTTCTCGTCAGTTGAAGACTCATGAGAAGAATTATCCTACCCATGATCTAGAGTTGGCAGCCGTAGTATTTGCATTGAAGATTTGAAGGCACTATTTGTACGGAGAGAAGTGTCAGATCTTCACCGACCACAAAAGCTTCAAATACTTCTTTACATAGAAAGAGTTGAATATGCGGCAGAGGCGTTGGTTGGAGCTAGTGAAGGACTATGACTGTGACATTAGCTATCATCCTAGCAAAGCTAATGTAGTTGCAGACGCGTTGAGCAGGAAAGTCGCAGGGATGGCTCATTTGGTGGTTTCGAGACCTCTTCAGTTTGAGATGCAGAGGTTTGATCTAGAGACATATCCTCGAGGTAGAGTTCCTCGTCTATCTACTTTGACGATTCAGTCTTCTCTTCTAGACCATAATCGCAGTGGACAGTTAGCAGACGAGCAGTTGGCTAAGTGGAGACAGAGAGATGAAGCCAAGGGCAGTATCTTGTACACAGTTAGAGACGGTATTGTCAGATATCGAGACAGAATGTGGGTTCCGAGCAGCGATTCTATTCGAGAGGAATATTTTATCTGAGGCCCATATGTCGTCGTACTCTATTCATCCTGGGAGTACGAAGATGTACAAAGACCTGCAGTTTATATTGGTGGCCAGGGATGAAGAGGGATATTAGACGATTTGTGTCCGAGTGTCTGACGTGTCAGCTAGTGAAAGCGGAACATCAGAGACCAGCAGGTAGGCTCAGGCCTCTTCCTATTCCCGAGTGGAAGTGGGAGAATGTCACCATGGGCTTCGTTGTCGGTCAGCCGAAGTCAGTCAGAGGGTCGAATGCTATATGGAAGATTGTTGATCGTCTTACAAAATCAGCTCATTTCTTGCCTATTAAGACGACTTTCTTCATGATCCAGTATGCAGAGTTATATATCCGAGAGATCATCAGACTTCATGGTATTCCCGTTTCTATAGTGTCTGACCGAGATCCTAGATTCACTTCATCATTTTGGAAGAGTCTACATTCAGCTATGGGTACGAAGTTGTTGTTTAGCACAGCTTTCCACCCACAGACAGATGGTCAGTCCGAGAGAGTTATCCAGATTTTGGAGGATCTTCTTCGTGCATGTGTTCTTGATTTCTCCGAGAGTTAGGAATCAAAGCTACCGTTGGTGGAGTTTACCTATAACAATAGTTTTCAGTCGTCTATAGGTATGGCTCCATATGAAGCACTGTACGGTCGTAAGTGTAGATCTCCTATTCATTGGGATGAAGTAGGGGAGAGAGCAGAATTGGGTCCGCGGCTGCTGATGTAGTAGTCAAGATCCGTGATAGGATGAGGACTGCTCAGAGTAGACAGAAGAGTTATGCGGATCAGAGGAGGAGAGATCTGGAGTTTGCTGTTGGTGACCATGTTTTCGTGAAGATAGCACCGATGAAAGGTGTCATGCGGTTTGGGAAGAAAGGAAAGCTCAGTCCGAGATTCATTGGACCATTTGAGATCCTCGACAGAGTTGGGACATTAGCTTATCGTGTTGCTCTTCCGCCGAATCTGGCCGGAGTACACAATGTGTTTCATGTCTCTATGCTGAGAAAGTATATGACGAATCCATCGCATGTCCTGAACTTTGAACCGTTGCAGCTCACTCCGAACTTGTCTTATGAGGAAAGACCAGTGCAAATTTTAGACAGACAGGAGAAAAAGCTTCGGAACAAAATGGTCAAACTAGTGAAAGTCAAGTGGCTCAATCATTCAGAAGAGGAAGCTACGTGGGAATCCGAGCCAGAGATGAAGAATCGATATCCCGAGTTATTCGGTAAGTTTTAATTTCGGGGACGAAATTCCTTTAAGGGGGGTTGAGTTGTAGAACCCGAAAATCAGATTACGTATAAGTCATGCATAATTGCTACTATTTAAATTAAAAATGAATTTTTATGAATATATGAAGTGTTTTAATTATTTAGTAAGTAGATGTTTAGTTTTATCTTTTTAAAATAAATACGCGATGTCGGACCGGAGTTTGGAGATTAGAGATAAGATTAATAATAAGAAAATATTCCTAAATTTAATTTTAGTCAAAGAATAATTTAATTTAATGAAATAAAATGTTTTAGGGTTCATTTAAATTAATTAGAGCTAAGTTATTAAATAAAGTTCTTTAGGTTAATATTTAATTAAAGCTTAAATTAAAATATGTAAACATATGTGAGTGAATTAATCTAGATATAAAATATTCAAGAAATTAAATATAACATTTAAATACTTAAATTGTTAACCATGCAATGCCATACAAGAGTTCATTTTAAATTAAGGTGTAAATCCACTAAATTATATAATAGATGTATTAAACCTCAAACATTTAGAATACAAGATTTAAACAATAAAATACCATGCAAATTAGTAATAATAATTTTGGGTCCAACATTTAAAATATTTCAAAGGTTGGTAACTCTCAAGTCAAAGCATCTTTAATTGCACTTCATGGTGTATTCATTTCCCATTTTTTTTTTGTAATTCACTAAATAGTAGTAAATTAAATACTAGAACCCACATCATTCTCCTCAAACCATTTTCTAAGCAAAACTAACGTACACATGCAGTAGGAATAAGAAAGAAACCAACGGCATCAAGGGAATAAGGAACAATTCAAATGCTATTCAACTCCTTCAATTGTAACCTCCCACCTTAATGTATATTATTACACCTTTATCACCCCTTATAACACTCACCTTTATTGTCCAGCAAACCCACGTTTTCACCTTTGAAAAATATCAGAAATAGGCTACTGAAACCGTGAATTAGCAGCAAGAATGGAAGAATAAAATCAAATACAGCAAGGTGGAAGAAACAATTCAAATTCTTGACTTGTAACTCCCAAACTAAAGGCATATAATGGCACCTTTAACACCTATTATATTATTCACCTTCATCACCTACATTCCCCACAACCTCACCTTCAAAAATTAGCAGAAAACAGCAGCTTAAAAATCGAGATCAGCAGCTGAATCAAAGAAGAGAAAACAACTCCGTTCCTGTCGCGTCGTATTGTCGTTTTGATTTGTTTTTGTCAAAACAAATTCCAGGCATGTATATATTACTTCTTTGCTCTTCAATCAAGTCATAGTAGATATTTTAAATCAGTATATGTTCATATATCAAGTGACACAACACAATTTGACAGCAAAACATTTGAAAGAAATCTGTACAGCTTTTTTCGTTTTTTTTGATGGTGCTTCACGGCTACCGTAATTTTGTTGGTTTCAGGATGATGTTTGGTTCCAGGCTTCCATGGCTGCTTCTAGGCATTAAGTAGAATGTGTTAGAGTGTTTTTGGCTCAATTGTTTCGGTCCATATGCCCAAGAACAAAGAAATGACAGCAAGTTCTTCTTATGTGCAGAAATGAACCTTGGTTGCTGTCATTGAGTTGTTTAAGTGGGGAGTTCGAACCTTGGCTGTCCTAGGACCGTATCCATGGTTAGAACCCTTCCTTAACATGTCTAGGCATGTGATCAAATCATTTTTTTAAAGCTGGGTTCACAGATCCATAAAAATTTTACCAAAACAATACAAGTTCAATTCGGCTATCTTCTTTTGCTGTGTGTGTACACTTCGGTTTTGGTGTGTTGTATGGATGAGGTTTGGCTCCCAGCCCATAACCATGGTTCATACCACACTTTATCATGTCAAGATCGAGCCAAGGTTATGATATAACACTGGAACGAAGATTGACAGCAAAACAAGTCAATATCTACACCACTGCACAGATTTGGTGCTCTCAGTTGATACTTTCTGTTGTCCTAGGTGTTTGCATGGGTTGTGATTGGATTTTAGCCCTTATCCATGGTCCAAGCCATGTCTTAGGATGTTGGTAAGAGTCTCAGGTTGGTGGTTCAAGCCAATGGTCATGATAGTTCGGATTTTTCCCCTGCACACATGCAATACCCGCTGCTGTATTTTAATTTTTTTACAGCAGACTTGAGTTCGGTTTCTGAGGTTGGTATGAGTTCTTGGTTGGCTTTTAGCCCATGGCCTTGGACTGGACACTACCTTAATGAGTTAGGAAAGTCTTGTTTTTGGCCGTTCGTGATTTGGTCGAGTTTAGAGGTCGTACGAGAATTTACGGTGAAAGGTGCCAAAATGACTCTCGAAAGAGTGTTTTATGTTTTTGGATTCCATTCACCAATTTTCGTGTACAGTTATCATCATGCATATTTTTCAGTATGTTTGGGGTATTTTTAATCATGGTTAAACGTCGGTTTAATGTTGGTTCGGGTTGGCACGAAGCCATGATTAAAAATCAAGTTATTGGTTCTAATCGTCTCGTTTTTGGTTCTATTGTTAAGTTTTTGTCAAGTTAAGATTTATTGCATGTGTCACGTATTAGAAGTAAGTCGCAGCAAGCCTGGGAACGATCCAACTCATCCGGTAAAAATAAGGTTATAATTATGTTACGTGCATAAAAATATAAAATGTTTATTTTTGAGATATATGCTATATGTCTTGTGGGGACCCGGATGCTAATTAGTTCTTAATCGTCATCAGGATCAATTTACTAATCAAGTAACTAGGGTCATAAAATTTTTTTTTCTTTTTAATGCGGAATGTAGTGAAATCAAATTAATATACAACTCAGTATAAAATAAAGAACAAGTCCTGTACCGTCTACAAATCAGTAAAAACTAAGGTTCAACATCTAATTATCAAGTGCCAAAACCCTATATACATCAAATTCCGAAGTCTCCACTCTATCACGATCTCTCCTCATCTCCTGGACCCTGATCCTGTCTCACCTGTTGTCATGTACACATACAAACAAGACAACAGCCGGATAATTCCGGTGAGAATATAATCCCAGTATAAATCAACGAAACATGCAATCATATAAACAAATATAAAGCATGTAACAGATAACAGCAATAGGTATCAAAATCTAAAATATAATCAATATCAGGCTGTCGACAATACTCGTAACTCTACAATTCAGACTAGACTCAATCCTAGTCTAGGGATCCCGGTTTCCAGAAGTTGGCATTCCCATATCGACCAACAGTAATAGAAAAGACTCCAGTTCTATCTACGTCGATAGGGTATCGATCACCAGTAATAGAAGAAGCTCAGATTCTATCCACATCGGTATACCCAATCATCCGGTGGCAGACTTTGGCACTATCAGCCCATACACTATCTTGTGACATCGTGCAATGTGCCCGTGGTGATCCCGCCACTATCAGGCACTTCTGTCACAAGATTACTCGTCTAATACCTGCTATCTATAAATCAAGAGAACAAGTACATCAATCAAATCAATGCAAATATCAATGCAATAAAATATAGTATGTGATTTAGGGAAACTCAAGTCTAAACCGACTTAAGTCGATCTCCCGATACCACATTGACTTATACCTTTCGTTTGTAGTCTCGGTCTGAAGCAATATCAATTCTGAACTCAAGACTGTCTCTGTAAATCTAAAACGACATATTGAGAATCATAATACCAATATTCCATTCTCAATTCAACATTGAATCTGATTAATCTGGATCTAATTCAAATCACAGCATAACGGTACAATCTCAGTATCCCCATCAATACCATATCAACAGACATCAATTACAAATCCTAACTCATATCCGATACAATCTATAATCCATCCATAATCCAAATCTGTCCGATTTCAGATCAATATAATCAGAAAATCATAACAATTCCATAATCAGTCTGTTTCTTAATCTGACTTCGATTCTATGATGTCTAACATGTCAAGAACATCATATATGAATTCCATTCAATTCTGACAACATCATAATTTCAAAACATATCCAAACGTAGCAAAACTTACGTCCAGTTATAGCTTGCGTTGATATGAACACAGTACCGAAGTCAGATTCAAAATCAGACGGACAGATTTCTCACAATCGCGACTCCACGATTTCAAAACAATTTTGACAACGTTTCCTTCGCTTTCCCCTTTTCTGATGCTTAAAACGTATATGTTATATATATATATATATATTCATACACGTACATGCAACAAGGCAAATGGCTCACTCTCCGTGCAACACGTCTCGCGCATATGCGCGACCTAAATCGGCACATATGCGTGAGACCTTTCTGGTCTTCGCACATTTCTTCTCGGCAGCTCGCGCATATGCGCGACACCTTCCGCGCATATGCGCGAGACTCTCTGGAGTTGTGATCGAACCTTCACACAGCTCGCGCATATGCGCGAGACCTTCTGTCCAATTCGCGCATGTGCGCGTCTCATGTCGCGCATGTGCGCCGATGGTACTGTCCTCGCACATACATTTTCACACGTTACTTCAAATCGTGTCTCGGTTAATCCTTTCATAATCATATCAAATTATAAATCAATAATTACAGATTACTAGGATTAAATTTCCGGGCATTACATGTCTTGTGGCCACCTTATGCTTATGGGTTTGGAAGTCGGTAGGCGCAACCGATGACCTCTCCACCCGGTGACTTACGACCGGTTTATGATTATGTATGGGTACGGACATCCAATCCAAAGGCTGTGATTGATCTCTACCGCCCAGTATACTGTGGTTTACTCTGATCAGGCACTCACGTTATATTATGGGCCACTTGCTTAGAAACATTATCTCTACCAGAAAATTATGATATGTTATGACAGAGCTCTATTGATCAAAGCTTTTACGTATGATTGTCAGATATGCACGTAGATATAATTATTCATGATACGATTTTCACCGTACGCTTTACGATACTTTATTTTTACGTTGCATGCGATTTTATGATATATTTACTTGTTATTCACGATATATACATGTTGAGTCTTTAGACTCACTAGACTTGATTGTTGTAGGTACTGATGAGGTCGAGGCCGAAGGCGGAGACCGGTGAGTTGGCTTGGGACAGCAGTAGTAAACCCGAGGACCTCATGATTTAAATTATGCATCTTTTATCATTCAAACTCTATTTTAACATGTTGGATTATTTTTAAATTGTTGTTTGAAATACAATGTTGACTTCCGCTGTTATTTTAAAGTTAAAATTATTTACATGTTTATTTTATAAATTGGGCAAGTTATTTATTTATTTAGAAAAATTTTAATAATTCCGCAAAATTATAAATACGAAATACGGGCCTTTACAGCTAAAATATAATGACATAATTAAATAAATTTAAAATATTATTAAAGTTAAATTGTTTTACATTAACATCAATAAAAATCTAAATTACAAGTTGATTTATTGGACATCTATTCTTACCGTTCGTGAGAAAAGATTTGAATAATATGATTTTGGCAAAAACTTGTGTGAGACGGTTTCACGGATAGTATTTTGTCAGATCTCTTATTTGGATCATCAGTAAGATTGACTCGTCTCACAAATAAAATTCGTGAGATTATTTCACAATGGACCTGCACTATTAGTTAATCTTGTGATGTACTGCATAATACCCGAGAATCCGTGAATTTTTTTATGATACTTACCCGAAGAGTTTTTTTTTTTTTTTTTTTATACTTGCCCGAAGAGTTGGGGTTGCGACGGTGTTTGGAAAAAAAATCAGTGTCATCAGATCCTGAAAATACACATCGACATCGGGTTCCTTAGAACAGTTTTCACTGCCGCTCAGCAGAAGGACTTCTGGATTCTCTTCCCCGAAATCCATCAACATGATTTTGTTCAAAATTATTTTTTTTGTTGAATTACTTCTAAATGAAAAGCCCTAATCAATATCTGTGGAACGATTCAGCGCATTCCCAATTTCTAATAACTATCGGCCTTTTCTTTTCCGGTTGTCTGTAGTGTCATTTCATTTTTGCTGGACGGAGGGTTGGGGATTGTTGGGCACTTAGTCAAGTCGTTGAAGTGTATTCATTGCAGTTGTAATTAGGGTTTTAGGAATACGCTATTGGGTTTGTTTGCGGAGTGGACTTTAATGGCGAGAAATGAGCGGACATTTGGGGGTGAATTCTCAGACGAAGGAGTTGCACGGCTTCGAGAGAGAATCAACGAGAAGCTCAAGGAGTTTATGGGTGACTATACTGACGACACTCTTGTGGTATGATGCTGCTTCGGTTGTTTTTTAAATCTTCGGGTCACCTTCTTTGCTGATGATCACTCTTTTCTTGTTTTTCTTTGTAAACCTGTAACACGTGCGGTTCATTCTCGAGATTTCTTGCTTTGCATTTAAAAAGAAATTGATTCTTGATCAGTCTTCGAGGTCATTGATGTGCTAAATGTTTTATAGAACAAATGTGGAATGTGGCACCTCATTAATTGTTGCGATCCCAAGTTTGCTTCCCAGTCAATTGGAGTGCGACTCATAAGTAAGGTTGAGAGGCCACCCGTCCAATGTCGTTTTCTGTTTGAGGTTTTTTATTGCAATGATGACCTAATGTTGATATTTGGTACTTTGGTTAAGAATAGATTTGGAAGGGTATTTCAGGAGAAGAGCTGTATTTGGTAGTTGCTGATAGTGTGATGCATTGTAGGCTGAATTATGGTGTCTATGTCAAATAGAAATAGGTGAATAAATCTGCAGGGGAATTTGCATTTATATAAACAGCAGTGAAAATGCTTCTTCACCTAAAGGCAGTTATTCCATTGCACAGTTCAAGGAAAACAATGTACTATACAATAAAAAGAAAATAAAACTACCATGTTGTGAATGGAATTGATGACTAGTTATGCAACAGTGCATGAGACATGTGGATTTGAAATGATGCAATTGATTTTTTTAATACTTTATCCGATTCATTTTCTTATCAAGTTTGTAGTTCATCAATTTTTCCAATGTTGCACTCTGTCACACCACCTGTTCTTTTAAATTCTTTGGTGAAGTCAGTTGTTGGTCGGTGGATAATTGTAGTTGGTTGATTTGCTTTACATAATGCATATTTTCTTTCAAGTTTCTGGGAACTTAACGCATAAATGACCAAGAACTGCATACATGCACATCCTTTTCTTTGTAGTTTTAGTTATTAGTGCTTATATTTTCTTTCTTCTGATTTCCCTTTCTTTTCGCCATCTTATTGCTAGATGAGAAAAAATGGTGAGGCTCAGTCAGACGAGTTTTTACTTTTTTGTGTGTACATCTTTTGCTAGTAGGAAGAGGTCATGACATGAATTGATCACTCAAAATTTGAAGCGATGTTCTAAATCGGGTGAAATTTAGAATGATTGCATGTCTAGTTTATAAATCTTTGATCAACTTAATGTGATTACAACATGCACTGATCTAACTTGAAACTGATTTTGTAAATATATTAAGCATTCTTACTGATTTTACTGCTGTATTGCCTACATTTGAGTTCTTTACTATCTTCATGATCCTTTCAATCTTGATCATTCAACTTTGATATTTGTAATAATACATCTGCATCGTTTGCTCATTTATTTCTTTGTTGTGTTTGTGGTGAGGTGAACCAACTTACTCGGTGAAACTATTAAGCTTAGCCATTCCTTTCTTTATTTTTTTCCTGCTATAATGTTTTATATATCTATATTCCAGTCATTCCCACATTCTCATGCTTTGCAGCACAGGGATGGGTTGAACAGCTTAAGAATTGGCTTGTGTTGAGATAGTTACTATTTTGTTTTCACCTAGAGGCACTTCTCTTTCATGAATCCCTTTTTCTGTATCTAACTTTAATATATCCGGATCACTTTCAGTTTCCTTGGCTTTCAGTATATTTTTGCCCGATCCAGTATCGTTTTCTGATGGTTTTTTGCATTAGCAATCATGTGCCTAACTGTATCGTACTATGTAAAAATTTGGTGTTCACTGTTTTTTTTATTGAATCTCATCTATGTATTGTCATGCCAATCTGCCAAATTGTTTCATCTTATTGATCTTCTGTTATTTGGCTATAGGAATATGTCATAGTCTTGCTAAAAAATGGTAGGCAGAAAGATGAAGCAAAGAGTGAGTTAAATGTCTTTCTGGGAGACGACAGTGGCACATTTGTATCTTGGTAAGGTTATTCTTGCCTGATAAATGTTTCTCTTGACAGTGAACATTTTACCATTCTCATTAGTATTATTGTTTTACTCAGGCTATGGGATCATTTAGGATCTCATTTAAGTCTATATGTGCAACCTTCGGCACTTCATCCAGATCAAGCCCCTATTTTGAAGTCCTTAGCAGGGAAACAAGCTGGAAAAACAGAGTTGCAGCATACTTCATCCGAAGCTGAGAAAAGAACTTCTGATATAACATCTGGAAAACGCTACAATAGGAAAGGGAAAGGTTTAGTGACGGACGAGGGTGAAAATGTGATCCACCTTTCTAGAAACTCTTTGGCTGAGAATAATGTGCATTCCAAGGATGACCCTCGTCACAGAGTTGATCAATCTAAACTATCTTATTCACCTAGGCTAATCACACAGAAAAAAAGAAGGCAAACTGAGGAGCAACGTCCAAGAAAGGTGATTTTATTCCCCTCCGAGTTCCATGCTGCCTGGAGCCTTTTCAATTTGCTTTTTTAAGTTGAAAATTCTTGGATTTCTTTCTAAAGTTAAGAAATAGGATTTTACATATGATATTTTGGACTGGGTTTTTTTGAGAGTTTCCATCATATGTTGCATCCCTCTTTTGTGATCTACTTTCACTTTACCAATTGACTAGTAGCTATGGACGCTTTAAATTTAACCATGATAATTTGCCAAGTTCTTCGTTCTATAACTGTGTCATGTGGTGGACAGTGATTGTGTTTAAATGGACTATAATGGAGCCATGTGGGAAGGTTGTTATAGAGATGTATCCTTTTGGAAGCCCATAAATGCATATTTCTTTATGTCAATACATAGAAATGAATTATACTCTCCAAGTTTCCAGTACTGTAACATTGTTCATATCTTTGTTTCCTTGGTTCTTTGGCAAAGTGTAGTGGTCTGCACAAAATTAGCATGAAGTACATGTTTTAGAATACTCTGATGATTCGTATTGTATGGCCTATTGATATTGTTTAAATGTTAAACAGGATGTTGATTCCTGATGGTGAAATAACGACTTGTTTTTTCCTTTTTCTTTTTTTGCTGAGTTTTTGTTTATCCATTCATTATGATTTGAAGTAGGAAGTAGGAAGTAGGGATTTGATGAATCGGTTGAATCCATATAAAGAAAATGGGATTTTGATTAATATGGGGAGTAGAGTGAAAAAGATGCCTCCTATGGCAGCATTATGTTTTGTACACTCATATGTAAAATATGCAATAGGTAAAAGAGATCATTTGTACCTAAATTTGAAAATTGACCAATTGGCATCAATATAAAGTAAACCTCATGAAGAAACTTTTTTTTTGAGATAGTTATTTAAGAAACTTCTGTATCATCTATTCTGCTTACCATAGAGTCTAAGAACAAAATCTTTTAGTTTGATAAAAAGAAATTTCAAGCAGAGTAAAAAAGCCACTGCTATAAATTAAATACATCAGGATGTCACTTTGTTGTAAAGAGACTAATAATCATATATAAAGAATTTGAAGAGTTACTGCCATGGCACCCCAAATTTTTGGTTTATTATTATTTAGATATTATAACATTAGTTATGTGAAGCTGGAATAGATTAAATTTGTTGCTCCAATGCATAGGCTACATGATCTAGCATTATTTAGTTGGTATATCTATTTACTCATCTTAATTTAATTAATTGCAAAGTCTTTGTCTAGGTAAAGATATTAAGACTAATAAAAGAGTGAAGTAAACAGAAATAGCTCCTTGAGTAATATTTTTAACCCTTCTCAGGTTCTGACTCACTGCATGCACAAAAGAGCCTAGTAAGATTTAATCATTTAGAAGCAAAGCGGCATTTCCTATTCTGTTGTTCGAAACCTTGGATGTAATCAGCATCTATGCAACTGATTGACCCCCCGCCCTCTTCGGCCCCGGGCCTCCTCATTCACACGCACTCTAAGAAATTTTCCAGGAGGTCACCCATTTCAAAATTGCTCCAACTCAAGCACGCTTAACTTTGGATTTCTTATGTGATGAGCTACCGAAAAGAAGATACACCTTCTTAATATGAGTAGTACCTATCAAATCTTTTAGGCCCTCCTCAACTGCACAGTCCTATACCTGAATAGTTTTTGAAATCCCTCTCCTTCCGGTGTAAGATCGGTTCATTCATGTTCCTTTTGCCTAGAAGCCTGCCAGGAGCCGCTCATTGTCCGTACAACCTCATGGCATCGGCGATAACCCCCTCCCTCTTCGGCCCCGGGCTTTACATGTTTGGTCCAAGTTTTTAGTAATAAAGTGCTGTGCACATCTTCACCACAATAGCTGTTTTTCCTTTGTATGAACATGACTTCATTCAAGATCCTTTTGCATCTTTTATTTTCCCGAGATCTAGCTTCATTATAATTGATGTCATTGTTAATTTCATTAGCTATGTCCTGCCTTTTCATAATGCTTGGATGGAAAACTTCTACATGGGCTCTGACATTTTTTTTCTTTATTATTAGATCTATAAATTGTTTAATCTATGGCTGCTATTCGTTCCTTTTCTTCCCATCCTTCATGTAGCTAATATGCCAAAAGATATGCAGTCCCTTGTTTATTTCCATTTTTCTTACTTGTTTGACGTTGGCAGAGGAAAATTTCTCAAGAAACCATCAGTGCCCCAAAAAGGTTATTGCAGTTTGCAGTACGAGAAGCTGTTGGTACTTCTAGGCCACCAAATTCAATGGCAGAATGTTCCCTCACACGCCTACGTTCTGTTATCTCAACTTCGACAGAGGATGTTTCACCGAAAGAACATCCACGGAGAACTAGACAAGTGACTGGATTGCATGCTGACATGTCAGCTGCTATTAAGGCTGCAACAGACGCGGTGAAAGATCGGAGCAAAGATAGACCATTGCGTAATGTGTTTGATAGGCTTGATCATCCTACTATTGCTTCAAACACTATCAATCAAGAAGAACTCAGAGATATTGTTGATGAAACAGAATTTGTTAATGAAACTGAGGATTTTCGTTCTACTTATAATCCAAAGAATCATGGCATGGTGCAACAAGATGGGAGTACTTCATCCTTCGATGACAACCCTGTTGTGGCTTCCGATTTTGGTGTAGGTTATGATGATTATAATGATGTGATGGGGCCAAGAGTCACTAATATGTCAGGCTTATCCAGAGGAAAATTGGCAGAGAACTTACAGTTTCAGTATGATGCAACTAATAATTCTGAAGGAAGAGCACGTAGGGCACATCAAGATCGTCTTGTGGATGTGCCTAGTGAATATTTAAAGATTGCTTCATCTGCAAACATGAACACCTTGAGACTTCCGCAATATCAGGAGGCTAGGGAGGGGTCTAAGATGCATAATCTTGAAGAATACATAGATACTGATGCTTTGGTTGCTAAATCTGAAGCATGGATGACAAAGGGAAACAACTCTGTAGCAGGTTTCAATGGACATGTAAGATATCCGATTGAAATAATGTCTTATGTTTTTGTGTCCTTTTTTTATTTGTCATAATGGGCTGAAGAAGCCATTGCAATTGCCGGAAACACTAGGCCTACTAAGGGCAGAAAGTAGAGGGAAAAATTAAAGTTGTCATATTCACCCATGTCTTCTTGCTTTCTCTTCTGTAGGCACAAGCAGGTATGGATCCTAAACATGAACTACAAACGGCTCCGGCACCAATTGGTAAGCCTTATTTATTCCCCATCTTCGTGCATCTTTAATTTTCAAAACAAATGCATATGCATCATTTTTTTACTTTTTAAAAATTAAGGCTGCTTCCAAGTTATGTGGTTTCAATATTGTAGTCATTTTTTTACTTGTTAAAACTGATGGTTGCTTGCAATTATGTGCTTTTGGTATTGTTGTCCTGGTTTTACTTTCAAAGTTTAAATCAGGAAGTCAAGAATCAAGATGCACACCTGATTCGCCTTGCCATCACTAAAATGATTAGATTTTTTAGATCCCACATTATTGATCCTTTTATCTGAACATATGGATGCAGGATCATATTCTACATGTGGACCTACAGAAGATGCTGATTCTCGAACCATTTTTCTTAGCAATGTAATTACCCGCGAATTTTGATTGTAAAAATTCTGATTTTTAAGGACTCTGTTCTTTTATTCTTTTTTCTTTCTTTGTAGTTGACATATTATTCCCTACACTAGGTTCATTTTGCTGCCACCAAGGATAGTCTTTCACGACACTTCAACAAGCTTGGAGAAGTCCTGAAAGTAATTATTTTAACCGATCCTGCCACCGGGCAACCGAAAGGGTAAGGTTTCTTGGATGCATCTTTTCATTATCTTTACCCCTTTTCTTTACACACACACACACACACATATATATATACACATACATGTATATATATATATTTCACCCCTTTTATAAGGGATTCTGAATTGCATTGCTTATTCAGATCAGCTTATATAGAATTCATAAGAAAAGAAGCTGCTGAGCATGCTCTTTCTTTGGATGGTACCTCTTTTATGTCTCGGTTTCTCAAGGTAAGTGATTGAAGGATGCTAATGTCAATTATTTAGTTGAAGAAATGTCTGGCCTTTTGAGTTCTGTGGTTGCATGATGAATTATTTGTTTGGTCTCTTATATTTCTCTTGTGTATTGTCACAGGTTTGTTTGGTGCCTTTTTCTTGGTTGGTTGGTTTTGGTTTTTGCCCCCCTCCCTTTTTGTTTTATTTTTTTTTTTGTTTTTGTTTTTGTGAAAATCCGGTTCCTCCTATAGAAAAAAATAATAGAAACTTGTTGAGCCTGAAATTTTATTTGTTGCCTGAAGATGATGTTTTGATGGGTGGATGTGCGCTAATTTTCTAAAAGCTTGCATGAAAAACTTCTTTGTTCACCAAAACAAGCGAGTTGCCACCTGCACGTGAAGACAAGCAAGCAGGTGGCCACAAATTCATCCAATAGATGTTGGAATTTCCAATAGATTGTTTGAGTCATCATGAAAAACTAGTGATCCCTCGATGTGTATTTATGTAAAGATGCAAATTAAAACTTGCTGAAATAATTATGATAATTATTATATATTTGTATTAATTTTAAAAAGTACAAATATGCAAATCTAAGGTGCAAATGGTTACTTCCTATTAAAATTTGAAACATTATAGTAGCACGGTTCTTTATTCTTCTTTCTTTTTTCCATATTTCGCTTGAAAGATGAGATCTTATATTTTATAGAATTTTAAAAACAAACATTTTATTCCAATGCCAGCTTGAAGCAAAATCTGTTTCGCAACATTTTTCCGAGAAACTGAATTATAAAAATTCATCTGTTAAAATGGCTGATGGTCCTTTTCTTCTTTTTCTCCCATTTCACATTTGTTTTAAATGAATCTGACCGACCATTATTACGTCTGATTATTCACAGATCGTAAAGAAAAGTTCTGTTCAACCTGAAGCTGCCTCTCTTACTACATGGCCCCGAGTTGCTCGAGCATCCCCATTTGCTGTTCCAAGATTTGGCAGAGGTCCTTTTCCTAGAGGTGTACCCACTTCATACAGGTCTCGCCTACCTAGTAAACCCGTTGCTAGGAGTTTTCAGTGGACGAGAGGGGCCACCTTGACTGAGACCTCAAATCAGGCCTCTAACAGTGTTGTTCCGCCTTCTACTACCCGCAGCCTCACGTATGTTCGAACAGAACCCAAGGCAAATGGAAGTTCTGGCACTGCTTAGTTTGTCTAATTATATTTTGATGGGGCGTCCAATGCAATGAAATGCAATTTTGACTTCAGGATAAAGGTTGAACCGGCTTTATTTTCGTACTATGTTTTCTTCACTCGTGATATAAAAGGCTGCACCTGGAGTCATGGTATACATGGTCACGCTCTGAGATGACGCAAATGGAGGGGATGGTTTTCCATAATTTTGCTCTACTTGGTAAAGTTTTTCAGGTGATCTGAATCTTGTAGGGTTAACATGCGGCACAATTTAGTCATTTATGTAGGCATTGAAACGATTCGTGGCTACAGTTTACTTTGTGAATACGAGTTGGAATCGAGCCAGGCGATATTTTTTTACAACTTTTTTCTTTGCCTAGTCTAATATCTGTGAAAATATGTGAAAAGTTGAAAAAAAAAAAAAAAGAGAAGAAAATGGAAGATTAGAAGACATTCAAGCGTGGTTATGTGCTTTGTACCTTCTGAAATTGTTGTGTGAGCCCAATTTACCACAGGGATGCGGAAAACTGAATGGGGCCGATGATACTAGTGGGTTTCGCATTTGAATTCTGAGTTCTAATTTTTTTTTAGCAGGCTCGGAGCCCAATTCAAAATGAAAAGACCACATATTGTGTTCAAGTATTATGACTCGTTCGATTCAGTTTGCTCTAAGTTGAGTGTTGTAGAGGAAGTCCGACCGATTGTTCGAGTAACCCAGTTTTATTATGAAAATTTATCTATAACAAAATAATGAAAGTATTTTAGTTCGCTTACAACTTTTTGATTAACTTTTAAAACAAAGATAATAATAATATAGGTTTTCATATTTACACTCCAATATTAGTACTCTATTTATGAATAATTTTGATATATATTTTACATATGAAATGAAGTGTAGATAACAAAAAATAGAGTGTAAATATTAACTTCATAATCAAATCTACTTATTCTTAAGTTGCCATTACTTAGCTTCATTAAAGTTCATCTCTAATTACTTAGCTTCATTAAAGTTCATCTCTACTATTTTATTAAACATGAGAAGGCTATAAAAACTGCTTCTTGAGGACAACAAGTTTCTTGCCCTTTTTGCCCTTTTGCTTCACCACAAGAGTCAATCTTATTCCACAAAATCGTAGATTCTTGCGTGTTATTCCCTCAAAATCGTCAGTGATAGCGTCAATCTCACTGAAACCTTAAGGGGGGTGTATTGGTTATAGACTTTTAATGATTTTTATGGAGTTTAAAAGTATAGAGGTATTCAAACTAAACTTTTATATACTCCATAAAAGTTTACTGGTATTCAATGTAAACTTTTGTAGAATTTTAAAAAGTCATGTGGTATTCAAACTTGACTTTTAAAAACTCTACAAAAGTCTATAGGTATTCAAAATGTCAATAGACTTTTAATGACTTTATGGAATTCTATTAAGTACAAGAATTATAGTCTAAGGTACAACAATAAAATGTCAACAAAAGTCTTTGATTCAACCTAAAGATTTGGATGTACATTTAATTGAGAAATCTCCCAAATTCAATACAAACTTTCATTCTTTTCTCATCTATTTATTTTTTCTTTTATTTGTACTTTTTAAAAACATAATTAAAATTTAATTTTTTTCATTAATTATTATATAACATTTTATTTTTAATTATTTTATTTAATTTTAGTTAATCTATATCTTAAATTATTGTATAAGTAAATTCATAACGATACTATACCAAAATTTTCGGTATACCGAACCAAAAAAACCTTACATTTTAAAAAAAATTTATAATTTATTGTTTTAAAATATTATATATTTTAAAATTTTTGTATATTTTTCCGGTATTTCGGTATATACCAAAATTTTCAAATTGGATATCGTTATCGTACCGAAAATTCGATATTGTTACCGTACCGTACCGAAATCTTCGTTATACTTAAAATTCGGTAAATTCAATATTTTTTTGTTACGGTAATCTCGGTATACCGAAAATTCGGTATTTTTTCCCACTCCTAACAGGGCTTGTATTGGCATGTGCTATATTACACAATTTTCTTTGAAAGAAGTGTCAATTTGATGAATTTCAAATTGAACTAGATAATGAAGCTCAATTGTCTTCATCAGCACAAGTTTATGAAGGTGACGACTTTGATCAGTTATTTAATACTCAAAAACAACAACGAGCAAATGCTAATGCATGGAGGGATACCTTAGCCAATGGAATGTAGAACGATGTTGATCAAATTGTCAGTAATGATTAGATTTTTTTTATAAAAGACTACTCATTATTTTGAGTGTTTTTTTAATAAAATTTTATTATGAACTTATAAAAATATTATTCATTAATATATTGAATTGACATAAAGAATTGAAATTTTGATTTCAATAAATTGAATAGTTCATTTGTCATTTTTCACAAATTAAATTGATTTAACTTTTAAGTAAGTAAAATTCATTTACATTCATAAATAAAAAAATAATTTAAAATTGAAGAGGTTATCTATGTCCAATAATTATTTTAAAAAAAATTAATAAAAAATAAATCACAATTATAAACTACAAAATTCACATAATTCTATGAAAAAGTTTACAAAAGTCTACAAAAATCTTGAAAAAAAGTCTATAAGAGTCTATGAAATTTGTTTTACAATTCTATGAGATTCCATAAAAGTCAATAAAAATCCATCAATTCCACAAAAGTCTATCATTTAAAAAAATTCATTAAAAGTCTTTGAAAGTATAAAATGAATACACCCCCTAAATCTAATTGAAATCTGGTTTTTCTCGCATTCATCCAAGGAATTGAAACGTGGATTCTGCGACAATTATGTGTTGAATCCATTCGAAGAAAGTTAACTTTTTGATTAGATTATTAGTACAAATACTAAGCTTTTAATGTATGATTGTGTATTTGGATTGTTTTTCTTGAAATTTTGGGTTTCGTGAGAAATATGGTTGCAAACTTGCGCTGCAGGTGTTTTTATTATGTTCTTTAAGGCTTGCACTGCAGGTGTTTGTATTATGTTCTTAAGGCAATTTAGTTGTCAAGAATTCCATGCCTTATCAATTAAATGAACAAACGATCTCTTCCTTCTCCTTTGTAACTGTATTTGTAAAGGGGCCTAAAACTCATTTCTTGAAATTTGCGGAAAATTAAAAAATTTTCTTTTTAAAAGAACTTAAATGGCCTCATTCATAAAATCACTCGGGAATCAAGTTCAATGTTTAAAATAATAGCAGCGGAAGAAAAATAAAGTTTTGCCAACAATAACAATTTAAAAATTATCCAACGACTGATAAAAAATTGTTTGCGGAATAAAATAACAACTGCTGCACTGAGGTCCTCGGGTGCCACTACTGCCGACCCAAGCTGGCTCACTGGTCCCCGCCCTCGGCCCTGGCCTCATCAGTACCTACAACAATCAAGTCTAGTGAGCCTAAAGACTCAGCATGCATATATCGCAGGTAACGAGTAAAAATCTGAATTTAAAATATGAATGGGATAAAATATCATGTCCTGAGGCATACTGAAAATAATCTGTACTGAGCAATTATAATACGTGCATAACTGAACTGATCATCACAGTAAAAATGTTTCCTCCTTGGAGCCTGTACTGAAATAACTGATAAAATTTTCTGTTGAGATTATGTTTTACGCCTGTGGCCACTGCACTAAGCTGAACTGATCGGTAACTGGCTACCGGGGAGGCTGAAACTGAACTGAGCTGGCCGGTCACTGGCGACCGGGTGGTACCATACTGAACTGATCGGTCACTGGCGACCGTATAAAATAACACTCCCACATAGTGAATGAACCACAAGCCATATCACATAAATCTCAAAAATAATCATTTTCTATTTAATGCACGTAAAATAATTAACTGCGTAATGAAAATCACTGTAATTTTACCAACTGGATTGGATTGGATCGTCCCCAGGCTCGCTGCAACCTAACTGTGCCATGAAAGATATGCAATAGCTTAAACATGACCAACTACGCAATTTACGTTCAAAAGATGCGACTATGACGCCTATTGACTTCGCATTTAAATCATGACTCCGAGCCAACCTGAACCGACACCGAACCGATGTATAGTCATGATTAAAATACGCTGAAAAATCATAAAATAATGCTCCTAAAATGATAGGGTCGAAATCTAGGTGGAATGGAGGCCAAAACACGAAACGCTCTTTCGAGAGTCAATTTGGCACATTGCACCGTAAATTCTCGTACGACCTTGAAAATGATCCGAATGACGAACGGTCAAAAACATGACCTTCCCAACTCAATGAGGCACTGTCCAGTCCAAGGCCATGGGCTAAAAGCCAACCAAGAACTCAAACGAGCCTTCTAAACGACACAGCAACATGCTGTAGTTTCCAGCAGCTGCGCAACTACAAGACTTGCGTTGGTTTCGAGACTATCGGCCATTAGGGGCGTGAACCACCGACCAGAGACTCTTACCAACATCCCAAGGAATGATTTGAACCATGGATAAGGGCCCTAGGCCAGCCACAATCCGCATCACACCAAAACTCAACCGAAGGGTCCAACCGAGAGCAACGTGCGTGCGTGTGTAGTGTTTATGCTATGATCGATGTCTCGTGTCATTCCAATGGCCATTTGATTGACCATGGCACGATCTAGACATCTAGGAGCATGATATGAACCATGGCTAAGGGCCATAGGCCAACCAAGATCCATACCAAGCAACCAAAAGAAACGAACCGAAAGCTGTCCAACCGAAGTAGCCGAAGGGGTATAGGGGCTGTTGTGATGTTTTTATTAAAAACCGATGAACCATGGACCAAGCCACCAAAAGGGCAACTTAGTCACGTCTTAGACATGTTAGGGGAGTGATCCAACCATGGCTATAGGCCCTTGGGGCAGCCAAGATCAGATCCACAACCCTTGACACAAAACTGAAATTTCGAAACACAAATCTGCGCCTATGGGAACTTGCTGTCATTCTGAATTTCCAGCAAGCATGGGGTTGGTTTGAATGGACCAACATGGTCCCAATGCATCCTACTACATGTATATAAGCCGCCTTGGGAGCCTGGAGTCGAATCAATCACCTGAAACTCACAAACCTAGAAAAACGTGAAGCTTGCCAAGGAAAGTCGAAAATTCTGCATGTGTTTTTTTTTCAAAATGTTTTGACATGGATCTCGATTTTTACTTGAATAAACATGATCATATACTGAAAAATAATTGATAATATGACTTGATTGAGGTTTGAAAGAAATCTAGACATGCCTGGTTTCGTTTCGAAAGAAAACGAACGAAACGACGACGACGCGGCACGGAGGAGATGGAGCGCTTCTTGTCTACCTTTCTTGCTCTCGATTTTTCTTGCCTTCCCTCTAGCTAAGACTCACGATTTTTCTACACTGAAAATGGATCTGAATGATGAGGTATTTCGGTGGTGAGGGAGGGGAAGTGATGGTTATGAAGGTGAGGAGAAGGGTGCACAATAATAGGATCATATCAAGACCAAGTCTTCCCAAATTTGAATTTTGAACTATGGTTTGATATCAAATGAGTTGGTGGATGCTTCTAGGAGGTAGTGGCCGATTTTTAGCTTGTTTTCTAGTCTAGGATATGTCCATTAGTTAATTAAATTGTGCTCCCAAAAATCCTAGAATTATCCTACTAATTACATGCAAAGAATTGGTCAAAGTTGATGAGTTGGAATGAATTGCTTAATAAATCCAAGGGGCCGAAATCATGCTAATAAAATGAGTGGGAAGTGTTGGTTATCTAGTCAACTAATAATCCTTGAAAGCCTTACTAATCCTTTAAATAATTTAGTGAGCTAACTCCTTAATTAAATAACTTAAATGAGCTCATTTCTTAATCACCTCAAATAATTAAATTAAATCCTCAAACCTCCCTTACTAACTTAAATGAACTTACTTGCTAGCTAAATTAACTTCTGGAAATATTTCTCAAATCTTAAATTCTATCTCAAAACTCCAACTCCAGTCCGGCCTCACTGAAATAACTGAAATGCTAAAAATCAAACTACTGAACTGAAATAATGAATAATTAACTTCAAATAAATGCATTTAAATTAATTATGCAATGAAGTCAATTAAATTTAGAAATCTAGAATTATGCATGGCTTAAACGTCTACTGATTTACGGGTGCTACAGTATTCCTCATCCCTGATTTTTTAATTTTTGTAGTTTGATGCTATCAAAACGGGGTCTCATTGTATTTTTGAACCGGAACTTATCATTAAATTACAAGACTTCATCATTATGCAGTGAGATCTCTAGCATGGACATTAAAGTTGTGTCATTTTGTTCTTATATGAAGATCAAAATCAGATTTTTAACTTTCAGATCGTGTTTTTGTAGCTATCAACACTACTCTACTTTCATGGATGTCTCCATTACTGCCACAAATTAGACTACGATAAAAATCGTCGTGTTGGTACAGAGGAGCGAGGCTCCTATATAACACCAAAGCTCGGAGAATATGCAGATGTGCCATGCATGACCATAAGTTTGAATCGGTACGACGAAGGTCGTCGCCAAACTACATCTACTTGGGAATACACTATACAAATAATTTTTCAGGCAAGTTTTCTCCTGCAGTTACTCCTAAATATTTATTATTATTCACGCAGGAAAATATGGCATCCAATTATTAGTTAACTGAGAATTAAAACAATGTTAATCTCATTTCATTTTAGGAAAGCTTTGCCATAGTTTTTTACCTTTTGGGTCATTGCTTCATATATGTTCATAAAAACACTAACGAGGAGAACTCAAGTCTTGGATAAGCGCTGAATATTCAGCCGGTGTAGTCAAAGATGTATCACCAAGTGTAACTAAATATCTGTACTAGGTATATCAGGATATAAGACCGGAGAAAATATGGAACGAACTGTGAATTTAGTCATCACCATGTTGTATATATATATACCATGTTGTATATATATATATATATATATATTACTTATTAGTTCTCATTACAAGACTTCATCATTATGCATTTTTTTTTTCCAATTTTAAATGTTAATGTTGTCGCGATATGATTTTTTTGATTTGTTATCATCTATCTAATTGTATTTTAATTTTGTACAATTGGTGTGAAAATGGTGCTCAATTTTCTTTATCGTGTTCTTCTCAAGTTTCTATGAGTTTTTTAAATGGTTTTTAATGTGTTTAATTTAATTTTTAGTATTAAATGGTCAAATTTTCTTTCAAAAGTAGATAGTTTGAAGGTTTATTTAATGCTTGGGCTAGGGGTATGACATTCATAATTAGACTACATAAAATTTTTATTAATATTTCATGATGGTAGGCCTCGAGCCCACCAGTGCTTTTGCAGGTGTGTCCAGGCTTCACCCTAATTTTTTGGATAAGAGTAATTGATCTAAATTGAATTATTAGTTACATAGAATTTGTGTGTAGTTCACTATAATGCGTGATTTCATTGACTAGAAAACTTTACATTAAATCATGAATTTGTTATTTACTGAAAATTTTGTAATTTACTGTCACCGGAAAGAAAAAATAAACATTTTGTTAGGTGCATGCGCTATGATGGGGATGCGGAAAGAGGCCGATGATAAAGGAGGTTATGATATTTATGGAGGTTGATATGGTGATGTGTCTGTAGGCACATGATGTTTTTATTGGCGAAGGAGAATGTGATCGAAATTGAAAGGATAAAGAGGAAAAGCAAATATATGGCTCTTCATATACTACTAATATCTTGATTAATTGTTGATGTTTGATATGGGTCTCTCTTTGTTCTAAATGGGATGTCTGTGTTTGCTTATGTTCATATCATCTTTCAATTTTTATCCTCTGAAAATTGAGCGTACAATTGGAGATAATATATTTATTACGAGCTTCAAGATCTTATGATCTAATCTCTCACATATTCTCAATAGATTCACTAAATCAATATATTATGACTTCTTATACATTGTTTTATTATAATCTTTACAAACCAATTTACATTTTTGTTGGTAGATTTTAAACTCAAATGTTTCAAGATTTAGCAGAGTTCTCATATTTTTTAGATGATTTTTTTACTATTTTTTTTACTTATTTTACATTGAAGTTTATCATTATTTCACATGATATGATATTACTGCTTCAAAAGAATATTATTTACTGCCACCGGAGAGAAAAAAATAAAAATTTTGTTAGGTGCATGCGCTATGGTGGGGATGCTGAAAGAGGCCGATGATAAAAGAGGTGATGATATTTATGGAGGTTGATATGGTGATGTGTCTGTAGGCACATGATGTTTTTATTGGCGATCAAGAATGTGATCGAAATGGAAAGGATAAAGAGGAAAAGCAAAGATATGGGTCTTCATATGCTACCAATATCTTGATTAATTGTTGATGTTTGATACGAGTCTCTTTTTGTTCTAAATTGGATGTCTGTGTTTGCTTATGTTCATATCATCTTTCAATTTTTATTCTCTGAAAATTGAGCGTACAATTGGAGATAATATATTTATTACGAGCTTCAAGATCTTATGATCTAATTTCTCACATATTTTCAACAAATTCACTAAATCAATATATTATGACTTCTTATACATTGTTTTATTATAATCTTTACAAACAAATTTACATTTTGATTGGTAGATTTTAAACTCAAATGTTCCAAGATCTAGCATAGTTCTCATATTTTTTAGACTATTTTTTGACTATTTTTTTACTTCTTTTACATTGAATTTAGCATTATTTCGCATGATATGATATTACTACTTCAAAAGAATATTATTTACTGCCATCGGAAAAAAAATAAACATTTTGTTCGTTGCATGCGCTATGATGGGGATGTTGAAAGAGGCCAATGATAAAGGAGGAGGTGATATTTATGGAGGTTGATATCATTATGCGTCTGTAGGCACATGATGTTTTTATTGACGATCGAGAATGTGATCGAAATGGAAAGGATAAAGAGGAAAAACAAAGATATGGGTCTTCATATGCTACCAATATCTTGATTAATTGTTGATGTTTGAGATGAGTGTCTCTCTTTGTTCTAAATGGGATGTCTTTGTTTGCTTATGTTCATATCATCTTTCAATTTTTATTCTCTGAAAATTGAGCGTACAAATGGAGATAATATATTTATTTCGAGCTTTAAGATCTTATGATCTAATCTCGCACATATTCTCAACAGATTCACTAAATCAATATATTATGACTTCTTATACATTGTTTTATTATAATCTTTACAAAAAAATTTACATTTTGGTTGGTAGATTTTAAACTCAAATGTTTCAAGATCTAGCAGAGTTCTCATATTTTTTAGACGAAATTTTGACAATTTTTTTTACTTCTTTTACATTGAAGTTTATCATTATTTCACATGATATGATATTACTGCTTCAAAAGAATATTATTTTTTATGATCAATACATATATCATGTGAGGTAACAAATTGAGTTTGACATATTTATTTAAGCTTTGAAATCCCTTGCTTTTCATGGATCAAGTACAAAAAAATTTACTGTCATGGTGTTGTAAAATCCCGAAGGTTTAATATATTAGCCTCATATATTTATGACACACGCAACGTGTGTGCCACGATGACTAGTATTAATTAATTATCCACCACCACCACCCTCAAATCTGTTAGAGTAGATGTCTGTAAGCCAATTGTTGGCTAGAAAATTTATAGACTCAATTGTAATAAACAATTTTTATTTTAATATAATTCATTATTTTATGGTTTGTTATTTTTTTTATCTGTATACTCATGTGAACAACGTAGATAATATAACGTACCGTAATTTTTTATTTTTTTAATTGAAATTTGGGAAAAATATAAATTTTCTTAAATAAGTAATAAACTTTCAAATCGCGATGAAAATAATCAGCACGTCCAAAAATATTTGAAATGAAACCAATTACAAACAAAGTTTGCAAAAAGGTAATCGTTTAAACATCGTAAACAGTCTCGTGAAAATCAAGTATTTGAAACATGCTTAATGACTTAAAAACATAGGCGGACCTCGGGTTTAGCCTCCTGCACAGATCGAGCCGGCTCATTAGTCCCCACCCCTTGTCTCCTCATACTCGCCCTCACCTGCATCGATCAAGTCTAGTGAGTCTAAAGACTCAACACGTATAAACTGAGAATAACAAATAATACGTAATAAAAACCACATGCATTTTAAAGTAGAGCTGTAACGATCATGGGCCATTAGGCTGAACCACCATAGGCCTCGGCCCATGCTGGACCATCCTAACGACCATGATCAGTAGTGGTGTATGGGTATGGGCCGAGGCCCATGGTGGTTTAGCCTAATGGCCATGATCGTTACAAAAAAGGCGTCTTTTATTGTAACGACCATGGGCTATCCCGATCTTGGGATCCTAAATGGTACATTTTAATATGATTAAATGATTAATTGCATAATTTTACATGAATTCATGAAATTAAGGATTTTCTGTCTCGATATTTGAAATCAGACCAGGGGACAGAGATCGGAGGTGATAAAGGTGCAAAAAGTTGAATGTTATATTTATTTTAAGCCAAGATAATTAGTAATTTAAATGATTTACGAATTTTAGTATTTTGAGGTCTAATTTAATTATTAGGCAATTTATAAGATTTTAAGCGTTTTAAAATATTAATTTTTGAAAATTAAGGATTTAATTCTTGAAATTGTTGTGAAATATTTATGATGATTGTTAGGCCTTAATCAATTTATTAATTAGTATTTAAGTGAAGTTTAAGATTCTTTTTTATGGTAATTTTTGAAGATAAGAAATATCAATCTTTTAAAATTGAATTTATCTTGATCTTGGTATTTAAATTTTAAATAATAGTTGTGGGTTAACCCAATTGCCTAACTAATTAATGCTTAAATTATTTATTATAGATTATTTAACCCAAAACTAACCTAAACTAATCACAAGAAACTCACGCACACAATTCACGAAACACACACACACACATAGTAAAAACACACACACAGCCGTGAGTCTTCAAAGCTTTGGAGTTTTGATTTTTTTGCACTTTTCCTTGGCTCTACCTATCACCGATTCTTCATCATACGTAGCACTATCGATCCACGTCACTTTTACGCAAAAGAAACAATCGAAACGCCGCTTCGATCGCCCACCGAATTCCCAGCAACGATTATCGAATATTCGAGTGTTTTTAACGCAACAGCACGTTCCTAAACTCTTTTAAAACATCATACAAATCATAATATGCTTGATTTAATTGTTTATGCATTAAAAATAGTGTGTTCGATTACGTTTTTACGATTTTACGCTTGTTTTAAAAGAATCGTTATGAATCCAACGAACACGCCGCCAATATATGATAAAATATGATTGAATATGAACAAAACATGATAATTATTGAAGAGAAAACAAGCTGGAACCGCCGAGAGAAAATCAGAAAAAGGGCCGTGGGTTTTGAAGGTTTGTGTTGGCTTGTTCTTGATGCTATGGCTCGATTACTGTGCATGGGGGCTGGGGCTCGGCCAGGGCTTGTTAAAGGCTTGGACAGGGTCAGGTACGAAGGCTAGGTAGGGTCCTAGAGCGGCTAGGTGCGTGGTAGTGGCTCAGGAAAGAGTCCTAGTGAACTAGGACTCTCCCCCAAGCTGAAGCGCGCTGCTGTGGTTCGGGAAAGAGGGCAGCGCGGCTAGGGGCGAGTCAGGAGGGTCCTCTAGAGTATAAGTATGATGGGCAAGGGCTGGCCGCTGGCTCGAGATAGCGCAAGAGAGCTCAATGGCGCGCAGGTGGTTATGTAGAATTCAGGTGGCTCGCTACTTGTGTTCAGCGGCTTGGGCTGGTCTGGGTTGATTATGTGCGTGGTCCGGGGTTGGTTAGGAAGGGCTGGGCTCGGTGGTGTCCTGGGTAGAAGCCTCCACGCAAAGTTGACAGCAGCAGCAAGAGAAGAGCACCGCGCGCAGCCTTGCATCTCCTGGCAGCAAGCTTGCAGCGCGTCGGGCTGGGGGTGTCTTGGGTCTGGGACTGGTCTAGGGTTAGTAAAGGTCATGGGTGATCAGTGGGTTGAGGGCTAGAGGAGTCCTAAGCCAGCTAGGAGTCTCGGGAGAGGATTGGTGCATGCACAGATTGTTGGGTCTGGTTCCAGGAGAGTTTGGGTGAGCTAGGGGGCTGGTTCTTTGGGCTGTGCTTGGTCAGGAGGGTGACTAGGTGGGTTGGCTAGGATTTGGCTCGAGGTGGCTCGGGCGTGGCTCGAGTAAATTGAGAGATGGCTAGGGTGGTTCGTGTGAGGGTCATTATTTCGAAAATAAAAAGGGAAATTGGAACCATGGGTCCACGGGGGTGGCTCATGACTTGGAAGGGTAGAATAAATATTAAAAATATTATGTTTAAAATTTGGGATCAAAATATTGAGTTTTGGATTTATCCGGGATTTTATAGCCGCACGAAATGCTAATTAAAGAATTAATTGAAAAGAGTTTTAAGCTTCATAAAATTATGAAAAATTATATTTAAGCTTAAATAATTATTTAGAATAATCCCATGTCGTTAAAAGTGAGAAAAAGATAAATTCGAGGATTTTTACGTCCAGGGGCAAAACGGTCTTTTTACACTTAGGAAAATACGAAAACGCTTGGCAGCGTCCCAAAGGTTTCATAACGCATGATAAATGATATTTTATGATTTATTATGATGATTTTGATGATAATATGTTATTTTATGATTTTTGGAAAAGCTGTGCAATTTATACTGTTTAAAATGCTATTTTTGGAGTGGTTAGCTATTTTATGATTTTGAAAGAAAAGGAAAAATATTTTGAGGGATGTGAATTAACTGCGACAAAAGATATGATATATGATATATGATTTGTGGGGGATCCGTTTATGTTGAGGACGGTGAACTTACAATTTTGTGGGGATGACGTAAGGGCCAAGGCCCCAGAGGGAGTCCATATACGGGCCAAGGCCCCAGAGGGACCCCGTGTATGGGAAAAGGCTCCAGAAGGACCCCGAGGATCGTATTTTCACGGTGGAGCCTAGTGCACACCCCATGGACCATGTGGAGCTAAGACTGCAGTCGACCAAAAGATAAAAGCTAGTCACTTTCAAGGATCAAACTTCACCCAAAATGACATATGATTGAAAGATTATGATAAAAATGATTCTTATGATATATGATTTATGATGAGGATTAAAGCTATTTTAAAATAATTTATTTATGCTCAAAGCTTATTTTAAATGATTTTTAAAATGATTTATTTATACTTAAATGATTTTAAATGGTTTATTTATGATTAAAAGCTATTTTAAATAAAAATATAATTTTTAATGCGTGTGATTGTATAAGTATTATTTGCTATCCATGTTTAGAACGTGCTGAGTCTTTAGACTCACTAGGTTTGTATGATGCATGATTTGATGATTTATGGGAGGTGTTGACGCTTGAGTGGATCGAGTGCAGTAGTACATAGACCGAGGGCCTTTATGTTTCCGCACTAGCTTAGTAGATTAAGGATTTAAAGATTATGTTAATGATTTTTATTAGAGATATTTTATGCTTTATTTTTATTGTTAGTTGATCTTTTTAAAGGTCGATTTAGGATTTTTGGTTAGTCGATGATTTAGGATTTTATTTTATGCACTTGAGATTTTAAATTGTTAAATTATTATGATTCATGATTATGTTAAATTATTTAGTAATTTATAATTTATGATTTAAGAATAGAAAAAAAAATCGAGGTCGTTACAGTTGGTATCAGAGCCGATCTCTCTTAGTACGGTGTGATTCAGGAACGAACCAAGCGGAAGCTGGTGGTGGGCATGTGAGGCCCGGGGCCGAAGGGGGCGGGGGTGATCGCCGCTGCCATGAGGTTGCACAGACAATGAGCAGCTCCTGGAAGACTTCTAGATAGAGGGAACATGAATGAATCGATCCCACACCGGAATGAGAGGGATTCCGATACTGTTTAATGTAATGGACTGTACAGTTGAAGAAGGATTTAAAGATTTGTTACGTACTATTCATATCAAGACGGTGCATTTTCTTTTCGATAGCCCATCACATAAGAACTCCAAAGTTAAGCGTGCTTGACTTGAGGCAATTTTGGGATGGGTGACCCCCTGGGAAGTTTCCTAAGGTGCGTGTGAGTGAGGACATAAGCACGCTGGAAAGACTAGTCTTGGTACAATGAGGATAGTCGTCGAATCTGGGGCGTTACAAGAGCGTACATACTTGAACTTGAACATACGTACATAAACATAAACGTGCCATCATTTCATAAACATTTTCATAAACATACTTGTATCATACATACTTGAACATGCATAACATCATTTTGCATAGAGATATGTTTCAAAGCAAGTGACCCATACATAAATACGTCTGATCAGACTAAACCACTGTACTGGGCTGGCAGGGATGTCCACTACCACATACATGAGATCCCCGGCTATGCTTTACCGGGTGGATTGGTCCCTGTCATGCTTTACCGCTCTCCAATCCTGATCTAAACCCGATCATGTTTTACCGCGTTGGAGAGGTCCTCGGCCACGTTCACCGACTTCCAAACCCGTTCACAGTTGGTCACAAGACATTTTGCATACCTAAAAAACATTAACATTTTCTTTTGCACGTCGAACATACTTAAAAAACGTCGAGGACTTCGTTGGAATGCTCTGTACATGCTGCCCTAACCAAAGCAGCAAAGATTCAGGAGATCCCAACGAAGCCTACAACCAAAACATGAGAAAACATGAAGAACATACAAAATTGTCATAGCTTGTGCATGTTTACGATAAAATCATATATCTCTCATTTCTTATCCGAAAATTACATATTTACTGTTAAATCAAAGATAACACAGAGTACTACAAATCATATATTGAAAACATTTCCACAAAACCAACCTATAAGTCGCAGAATTTGAAATAACAGAGGGTGACGGATTTTGTGACACATAAATTTTACAGTTTGTGCGGTTTTACGATAAAGATAATATCTCCCTCGTTTATTACCGAAAAATTATGAATTTACTGTCAAATCGAAGGTATAGAAAAATTATACGTTTTATATGTTGAAAGTTTTTCCAGTAAATCGATCGAAAAATTCACAGTATTCGAAAAGACAGATGACTCGATTTTTGAGATCCAATATTTTGATCCAAAATCGTTTCAAATATTTTTGCTCAAACGTTTGCAAAACATACACATGTTTTTCATACAATATATATCTAAAAATAATTACTATGACAAGATTGATGCAAAAACAAAAGAATATACATGCTATTGGTGAATATACTAACGAAACGACGATACCGAAGCAGAGAGTTGCGAGGGTTGATCTGGGACGAATTGTGGCCTGATTTCTTGCTACAAAAATGATCAAGAATTGCTGAAATGATGAATGGGAAAAGGGTGGTGGCTGCTGCTCTCCAAGAAACCTAACTCTTCCAAAAGAAATGAAATGGAATGCAATGAAATGTGTGTGTGTGCATAGGCCAAGTGTGTGTGTGTATACGTGCATATGTGTGTGAGTGAGTAACGTGTGTGTGTGTTAATGGGTTAGTGGGAATTAAAGGGTTTAATTAATAAATAACTTGCTAATTAAGACTACTAACCTACTATTAACTTTACTAGAAATCCCACAATTTAGAATAAAATATTCAAATGATAAACTTTGAAACTTTAAAATTTAAAAATCACCTAATAATTAGATTATGTTTTAAAATGCTTAAAACTTCATAAATCATTTAAAATATCAAATTCTTTACTTGAAATAAAATACCATATTTTACAAATCGCCCAAATTGTCACCGGTCCCTTTTCCACGATCTCGCATCGAATAATCGCCTGAAACATAAAACTCAAGAAAATATTTTAACGTGCATCACATAAACTTGTGATAATTCAAAATAATGCAATTTCATAAATCATGCGTCGCTAAAATCATTTTAAAATTAAATAAATAAGTATCAATTTAAATAAATACATGGATTTTACAGTGTACTTATTTTGGGCTCTACAATTCCTCCCCCACTTAAATAAATTTCGTCCTCGAAATTAAATCTTACCAAACAACTCCGGGTAGCGATTCCTCATATCTGCTTCGGCCTCACAAGTGGCCTCATCCACTGATTGATTTCAGCCACCGGACTTTGACCAAATTGGTCACCTTGTTCCGAAGTCTCCGCTCCTGTCTGTCTAGGATTTGGACGGGTCTTTCCTCATACGACAGATCTGGAGCCAACTGCAATGGCTCATAACTCAAGACATGCGAAGGATTTTCTATATACTTCCTCAGCATTGAAACGTGGAATACGTTGTGTACACCGGCCATATTCGGCGGTAGGGCTACACGATAGGCTAGTGTCCCAATTCTGTCAATAATTTCGAATGGACCAATAAATCTCGGACCCAGCTTGCTTCTCTTCCCAAACCTCATAATACCTTTCATAGGTGCTATCTTACAAACACGTGATCTCCTACGGCAAACTCAAGATCCCTTCTACTCTTGCCAGCATAACTCTTTTGACGACTCTGAACGGTCTTCAACCTGTCTCAGATCTTGACCATCACATCTGCAGTCTGCTGAACAATCACTGGACCAAGTTCTGATCTCTCACCTACTTCATCCCAATGAATCCACGATCTGCACTTCCTCTCATACAATGTCTCGTAGGGAAGCCATACCTGTAGATGATTGGAAACTGTTGTTGTAGGTAAACTCCACTACAGGTAGCTTCGATTCCCAATTCTCATGGAAATCGATCACACAAGCTCGAAACAGATCTTCCAATATCTGAATAACTCGCTCAGACTGGTCATCTGTCTGAGGGTGGAATGCAGTACTGAATAGCAACTTCATCCCCATGGCTGCATGTAAACTCTTCCAGAAGGACGATGTGAATCTCGGGTCCCTGTCGGACACGATAGAAACTGGTATCCCGTGCAACCGGACTATCTCCCTGATATAGAGCTCTGCATTATGAGTCATCGAGAAAGTCATCTTCACTGGCAAGAAGTGTACTGAATTAGTAAGTCGATCTACTATAACACAAATGGCATTGGATTCCCTTGCTGACCTCGGCAAACCAACAACGAAATCCATGGTGATATTCTCCCATTTTTACTCCGGGCATAGGGAGCGGCTTAAGCATTCTTGCTAGCCTCTGATGCTCCGCTTTCACTTGCTGACAAGTGAGACATTCAGATACAAATCGAAGGGTGCCTCGCTTCATACCTGTCCACCAATAGAGTTGTTACAAATCCTTGTACATCTTGGTACCTACTGGATGGATGGAAAACGGAGATGCATGTAGCTCTGTCAGAATATCTTCCCTGATCGAATCAACACTAGGCATCCAAATCCTTCCTCTGTACTTCACAATACCATCGACATTGTGTAGAGCACACTGTCATTGGCTTCATCCTCAAATCTCCATTTCTGTAACTGCTCATCCGAAGGCTAACCTCTACAGGATTCGGTCTAGCAAAGAAGACTTGACTGTCAATTAGACAGCTTAGGAGCTTTGCCCTTGGGATAAACTTCTAAGCCAAATCTCTGAATCTCTAACTGAAGAGATCTTTGCACTGACAGCTGCGCTACGGCTGCAACTTTTCTGCTCAATGCATCTGCTACAACATTAGCTTTCCCGGGTGGTAGCTAATTTCACAATCATAGTCTTTCACCAACTCCAACCACTGTCTTTGTCTCATATTCAACTCTTTCTGCGTGAAGAAATACTTGAGCCTTTTGTGATCAATGAATATCTGGCATTTCTCGCCGTAAATAATGTCTCCAAATCATCAACTCAATGACAACGGCTGTTAATGAGTCGGGTAGTTATTTACATGCACCTTCAACTGCCTGGAGGCATAAGCTATAACCCGAACATGCTGCATCAAAACTGCGCCTAACCCGAGCTTAGAAGCATCGGTGTACAACACAAAGTCGCCTTGCCATCAACTGGCGCTGTAATAAGAGCTTGATCCAAACTATCAAAGCTCTTCTGGCATTCTCCACTCCATACAAATATAGCATTTTTCTTAGTCAATGAAGTGAGTGATACTGCAATCGAGTAGAACCCCTAAATAAATATATTGTAATAGCCTACCAAGCCTAGGAAACTGCGAATCTATGACGCATTCTTCGGCTCAATCCATTCCTTAATTGTTGTCACTTTAGCTGGATCTACCTTTATACCATTGCTAGATATTATATGACCCAAAAATGCTACTTTCTCCAACCAGAATTCATACTTACTGAATTTTGCAAACAATTTGCGACTCTGCAATTCCTACAAAACTTTACCCAAATGCTGACTGTGCTCTTCATGGCTCTTCGAGTAGATAAGGATGTCATCAATGAACACTAGGACGAACTGATCTAGGTAGGACTGAAATACTCGATTCATCAAGTCCATAAAAATTGCTGGAGCATTCGTCAGTCCAAATGGCATCACTAAGAACTCGTAATGCCCATATCTGGTTCTGAAGGCTGTCTTATGAACATCTGCATCTTTTAGCTTCAACTGATGATACCCTGATCGTAGATCTATCTTAGAGAACACTGTAGCTCCCTGCAACTGATCGAACAAGTCCCCGATCTTTGGTAGTAGGTATTTATTTTTCATCCTTACCTTGTTCAGTTCTTGGTAATCGATACACAACCTCATGCTCTCATCCTTCTTCTTAACGAAGAGCACTGGTGCGCCCCATGGTGAAAAACTAGGGCGGATGAATTCTGATAGGATTGATTAACGTATCAAGAGTGTTTAGAAGGGGGGTTGAATAAACACTCACAATTAAAACTGATCTTTTCGAATTTTGAGTCAGTTTGTTGACAAACTGATTCTTGGAATCTTGCTGGTCAATGACAATCAGTTAAACTAAAGTAGTTGCGGAAAGTAACTGACTGAAAGATATAATACAAAACTAAAATAAAATACACAAGGATTGTTTCTGGATGTTCGGAGATTTCAGTACTCCTACGTCACCCTTTCTATCTCAAGGATAGGATTTCCACTAAAAGACTTTGATCGAATACAAGATTTGTACTGACCTACTTCAGTTTGGACTTATCACTGCCAAAAGCTGAAACTCTTAGTATTACAAAATGTTCTCAGTGCGTAACTGATCTTAACACTATCGAATTTAACGATTATTACAAAGTGCTAGTGAGCTCAAATTGTAGCTTTGACTTCTACGAATAAACCAAGTAAGGGTGAGCTAAGATTTTGGCAGAGTAACAGCAAGCTTTGAATAGAGTGATCTTCTTTTTTTTCTTTAGCTGTTCTTCTGTCATATTTATAAGCTTCCCTTCCATCGGTAACTTGAGATATATTTGAATCTTTGTATCCGTTGATTGCCACTTCATTATTTCTTGGGCATTGTTTGCTTCATTTATTGTAATGCGGCGTCTTAACTGCTTTAGCCGAAATGCGTTGTTCTAAGCTGTATTGATTGAAGTACGGCGTTTCATATTCAGTTGCAGTCTTCTATGTCTCTTTGTCGGTTGAATGTTCTTTCCCGAGACATGTTTAGTTGAAGGATGCTTAGCTTAAAAGCATACGGGTGAATATATCAACTGGTCGGTTTCCAACTGATCAGCTTTCTTTATTAGATCAGCTGATTTTAGTTGTTAAGTCCAGTTGCTGAATTGCGCGTATCAGTTGGTTGATCAGTTTGTCAAACTCCAGAATTTAGAGTCTGGTTTTCAACAATTTCCCTCTTTATGGTGTTTGACAAAACTCAGCAAGTAAACTGAATACTGAACTTTATGTGGATAAGATAAGATCTGAATTTCTTGAACTGATAGAGGTCTTGATTCAATAACAACTGAATCTAATAATCTGATTAACTGCTTTTTAACGAGATGGTTTCTTCTGCTGTTTCTCAAGATGCTCTTTGATTTCCTCCCCCTTTTTGTCAAACAAATCTATCTTCACAGATAATCTTCGAACGTCAGTGGAAAGAATTTTGACATCTGAGGAGATACTTGAGACAGCAGATTGTAAAAAATTCTGCAGCAATTCCATTTTATTAGAAACAGAAGTTTCCAATCGCTCAACTCGTTGACTGATTATATCCTGAGTTGTATAGAGACTTTGAGCTAGACCTCTGTTATTCTTCATCTCAGTTCGGGTAAAAGACTCCATGGTTGCTTGAATTTCTTTCAGTTTTGCTGAATCAAATTCAATTGAAGAATCCAATTTGACAGTATGAGACAATTGTGTGGATTGAATTTTTTTTATTTCAGTAATCATCTGCTGCATATTGTGCTGCATATTCTGGATTTCTTCAAGGACAAGATCCATTTCTGTGGATTGAAGATGAGGTGACTGATCAGATGTTCCCTGTGTTTGATCTTTAGAGGCTTGATCAGAAATTACTAGAATCCTGTTCTGGACTTCAGTTTCAGCAGTTGTAAGATCAGGGACTTCTGATTCAATGACTTCTTCTGCAGTCTCAGTTGTAACTACAAAAATTTGTGCCTCTTGTTGTTCTTGCACCAAATCTGTGGCTTGCTTTTCAGTTGGGAAATTTTCAATGATTAATTGAGTTTCCTCCGATTCAGTTAGTTCTTTTTCTGAAGTTTGGATGGGCACTTCAGTTTGTTCTTCAGTCTCAGCAGATATTTCTTGCTGAATTAATTCTTCAGCAACAAGAGGCTCAACTGGTTCTTCAGATGATATCTGAACCTCTTGTTCTGGTTTCTCAGTTGAAGGAGCAACTGATTCAGAATTTATTGCTTCTAGCTGAGCTTCCAGGGCTACTGTTTGAATGATTTCATCAATATTAGCAGAAGTTAATTCAGCCTCGGAATACATGTGTTTATTAGCAGATGATTGTGGCATATCCTGAACAGGTTCTTCAGCAACCGGTTGTGGATGTGGCTCTTTCTGCTGGGAGGAGAATGTATCTTCTTCTGTTTTTGAACAGGAGGATTTTTCAGGAAGAACCAATTCCTGATCCTGTTCCCAAAATCTGATTTCCCTTTGTAGGCCACTAAGATCTGAGTCCAGTTGGGTGAACACAACTCTATCATGATATGCAGTTGGACCTATGGGATTGTAGTTGGATTTCAGCTTTTCAACCATGCTAGTCAGCTTTTTGGCTCGAATTTGATCAAAGAAATATTTTTGCCTCTCCAATGCCTGGGCAACAGTAGCAGCTTTGACTATATTCAACACAATCACTTCAAGTTTAATAAAATTTTTCAATTGGGATTTGTGCTTCAGCTCTTTGGCAAAAATCTCAGTCCTAAAAATCTTCCAACTATCAAAAGATTTTAGTTTCGATGTGGCAAATGCATTTACTTGTTCCCAAACCAGGTCAATGTGAGTTTGGATGGCATTAGATGGTCTTGGCTCTTCAAGTAGCGTGCCCTTTCCTTTTTCAGTAGTGAGAATGTGAGGAATATCCAAACCAGAGTGAGTGGTGTCCACTTGTTCCCTCAATATAACGCCTTTAGATCTGGCTGGAGGCAAAATGGTAGGGCGATTTACATGAGTCAAGGGAGCTCTTACTTTAGCGGGTGCCTTTTCTTCAGTAACTAAATCATCAGGTGGAACAACCTGCAAAGGGATAGCCTGAATAGGCTGTTGGGCAGGTGATTGAGTCAATCTCTCAGTTGGAATGAATTCCACCGCTGTTATTGGTTTAGTTCTTTGCGTCCTCGGTCTCTTGACAAGCTTAGGAGAAGGAGTTTTTCCGAATCTGATTCACTGATAATCAGTTTTTGTTTTGCAGTCTTCAATTGGGCCAAAGTTTTGGCCTTCTTGACTGGTGTTGGAGGAGGTGGTTGCGTCCCAACCTCCTGTTTGGTTTTCAAAAACTGTTTGGGAGAAGTGTCCAGTTTGGTCTTTGGCAGCAAGATGTTCTTGGCAGTGAATACCTTGAACTTTGATGATTTTCCAGCATTGTCAACTACCAATCCCTTTAGTTTCAGAAGATAACTGATTGGAATAGCAAAGCCTCTTGATTGTTTGGTAGATTGAAGCATATTCCTCAGAATATTGAAAATAATATGCCTCCAGTTAGCTTTCTTCTCTCCCATGATGATGGTCATCACTTGGAATTTTTCAAGAGTAAGGGCAGCATAAGAGCCTTCCTTAGCCAATATGCCTTTCGCCACAATGTCGGCTAATAACTGAATTTCTGATTTCAGCTCTTTCTTTGGATCAGAAACTTTGATTTTCCGCCTATCAGCAGACAGCAAAGATTGCATTTCCTCAATGTCAGATGTTTTGACTTCAGAGAAGCTGACGTACCCATCAGTTGGCAAAGAGAAAATTTCTCCGAAGGCCTCTTCAGATAGGATCAACAGCTGATCATTGACAGTTACAGAGATACTTCCATCAGTAGTGACAAACCCCTTCAGATAGAATTCATTTACTTCTTTTGGGTATATCTCCTGCGAAGATTGTCCCAAAAACATCCTGAGACCAGCAGATTCAATCTTCAGAAAGACGTTCTTAACTTCAGCTTCTTGAACTGATAAAACTGAGTCAAAATCAATGGCCATAGCGTTCAACACGTGAGCTGGGATTTGATTCGCCATTTCGAAAAATAAAACGATCTGAAATTCGTAAAAGATAAGCTCTGGAATTAGTATGCTTTTAGGAACTGATTGTATTCGTAAGAAAGAAAACTGAATTGAAGCGGGCATAGTACGTTTGTACGTGACTGTTCAAATTCGGGAAACGTGTCAGTCCTTGAAAAAATTTGAATAAAAATATGTGTACGTGTGTTGTAAGCGTGTGTGCAAAAAGTGAGCGGTTTAAAATAGGCCACGTTATGAAACTGCAGTCACGTTAGTTGATTTAGAATATAATAAGTTTTTTAATTTGTTAACTTTTGTGAGAAGATTTGTAATATATCCAGCTGAACAATCAGTTGGGAAACTGATTCGTTTAAGTTGAGAATTCACAAACAATTGTCCTCTCAGTTAACCTCTTCAAAACTGATATTCCCCCTTAATCGGTGCATAGAATAATTAAAGTAACGATATAAAATAAATTTAAAGGTTAGAAAGATTATCGTTTGCTGAAACGTTGACGACCCTTCAGCTTCCATGATTTTCGGCTATAAATAGAAGTAACACGGTTAGTTTCAGTTATATTGGTGAAAATATTCAAGACAAAAAGAATGGCAGATACGAGTAGCTCGAGTGCTTTGCCGTTTGCTCTGGAGACCAGGAAGGCTGTTATAGAAGATGAAGTCTTCTATAAGTTCTATAACACCCTTCACTACTGGGAAAAGTTACAGAAGCTTGATTTCTTGTATAATACTGGAGAGGCTACCACTTCCAATTTGTTGTTGTGTTCTTATTTTCTGCAAAGAATTTTATTAGTAAAACAACATCAATAATAATTTTAAGACAAGTCAATTAAACCAAGAATATTGCGAAAATAAGAAAACGTAGTCTCGGGTAATGGTTTGGTGAAGATGTCAGCTGCTTGTTGCTCAGTTGAAATATACTCCAGTCTAATGTTCTTCTTCAAAGCATGATCTCTAATGAAGTGGTGCCTGATATCTATATGCTTGGTCCTTGAGTGAAGAACTGGATTATAGGTGATGGCAATTGTGCTCGTATCGTCACAAAATATGGGCGATTCATTTGTAATTACTCCATAATCTCTCAGTTGTTGCTGGATCCAGATCAGTTGTGCACAACAACTACCAGCACCAAGGTATTCTGCTTCAGTTGTTGAGGTAGCTATGGATGTTTGCTTTTTGCTGAACCAAGAGATCAGTCTGTCTCCTAGAAACTGACAAGATCCACTTGTACTTTTACGATCAAGCTTACATCCTGCATAATCTGCATCTGAATATCCAACTAAATTGAAAGTAGAGTCTTTAGAATACCATAACCCAACATTTTGTGTACCCTTAAGATATTTCAAAATTCTTTTAGCAGCTGAGAAATGTGATTGCTTAGGATTTGCTTGAAATCTAGCACACATACAGACAACAAATACAATATCAGGACGACTGGCAGTTAAGTACAACAATGAACCTATTAAACCTCGATATAATGTCGCCTCAACTGATATTCCCCCTTGATCAGTGTCCAATTTTACTGATGAGCTCATGGGAGTATTTGCAGCTGAACATGATTCCATGCCAAATTTCTTCAGCAGCTCCTTCGTATATTTAGTTTGACTGATGAATATACCAGTCTCCAGTTGCTTCACTTGCAGTCCAAGAAAGAATGTCAGTTCACCCATCATGCTCATTTCAAACTTATCCTGCATTAGCTTAGCAAACTTTTCGCATAATTTGGGATTAGTTGACCCAAATATGATATCATCAACATAAATTTGAACTAATAAAATGTGATCATTCTTAGCAAATTTGAACAAGGTCTTATCAACTGATCCAACAAAAAAATCATGATCAGTTAGAAATTTTGAAAGAGTTTCGTACCAAGCTCTGGGAGCTTGTTTAAGACCATATAAGGCTTTGTTCAAATGATATACATGATCAGGAAAGTTGTGATTTATAAAACCTGGGGGTTGTTCAACATATACTTCCTCTTGTAGTTGACCGTTCAGGAATGCACTCTTTACATCCATCTGATAGACCTTGAAGTTCTTGTGTGATTCATAAGCAAGAAAAATTCTGATTGCTTCCAGTCTTGCAACTGGAGCATACGTCTCATCATAGTCAATTCCTTCTTCTTGCCTATATTCTTGTGCCACTAATCTTGCTTTGTTGCGTCCAACTGAACCATCCTCGTTCAGTTTATTTCTGTATATCCATTTTGTACCTATAATAGTTTTTGAAATTGGTCTTGGAACTAAGTTCCAGACATTGTTATAAGTGAACTGATTTAGCTCTTCTTGCATTGCATTTACCCAGTTAGGATCAGCAAGAGCTTCATCAGTTTTCTTCGGTTCTAGTTGTGAAACAAAAGCTAAATAGATAAATAAATTTAGCATTTGATTGCGAGTTCTTACTGGATCAGATGAATTTCCTATTACCAGTTCAGGTGAATGTGATTTTCTCCATCTGTACTCAGTATTTTTTGTATCAGCAATTTCTTCAGTTGGTAACTGAACACAGTTTTCAGTCTCAGTTGGTGCTTCATCAACTGGTATTTGAATGTTATCATTATGCTCTATCAACTGATCATCAGCAACGACTTCCTGCACATCTGATTGGTCCAGTACTTCTGGTTCAGGTGTTTGAAGTATGTTTTGATTTCCATGACTTTCATTTTGGTCATCATCTTCCAAACTGATATCTGTAAATCGATCAACTAGCTCAACTTGATCAGTTGACTTATCAGTTAGTTCAGTTTCATCGAAATCAACATGAGCAGATTCTTCAACATTTAGGAGTTTCTTGTTGAAGACTCTATAAGCTATACTAACTGATGAGTATCCAAGAAATATTCTTTCTGCAGATTTAGCATCAAACGCTTTTAAATAATTTTTATCATTATCAAGAATAAAACATCTGCAGCCGAATATTTTGAAATAAGTAATTATACTTTTTCTTCCATGCCAGATCTCATATGGTGTTTTCATATGATTTTTATTAATCATTGATCTGTTCTGAGTGTAACACGCAGTGTTTACTGCCTCTACCCAAAATCTTTGAGAAATACCAGAATCAGCAAGCATCGTTCTAGCAGCTTCTTTAAGGGTCCGATTTCTCCTCTCAGCTACACCATTTTGCTGAGAATTCTGGCTGCTGAGAGCTCATGCTTAATTCCAGCATTTTCTAGGAAATTTGAAAGAGTTTGATTGATGAATTCAGTTCCTCGATCAGATTTGATTCGATCAATTCCAACTGATTTTTCATTTAAAAGTCTTTTGAAGAGCTTTATTAGTTGCGAAGCAGTATGGTCTTTAGATTTGAGAAAAATAACCCAAGTTAATCTTGAAAAATCATCTACGACTACCAAGGTGTATTTCATTCCTCCTAAACTCATGACTGGTATAGGACCAAAGAGATCCATGTGCAACAGTTCTAAGCATCGGGATGAAGATTTACAGCCCTTGTTTTTAAAAGAGGATCGTACTTGTTTACCATACTGACATGCTGAGCAAAGTTTTTCTTTTGAAAAGTCTATTTTGGGCAAACCATTTACAAGTTCATGTTTACTCAGATAGGCAATGGTTTTAAAGTTTAAATGATTTAGTCTCTTATGCCACAACCAGTTTTTAGACGATTTGGAAGCAATAAAACAAACTGGTGCATAAGTTTGATAATTCCAACTGACTTTATATGTGTTTCCACAACGTTTGCCAGTTAGTATGATTTCATTAGTTGAAGTTTTGACTGAACATGAGTTTTTGTCAAATTGTACTGAGAATCCACTGTCGCATAACTGACTGATGCTAATCAAGTTATATTTCAGGTTTTCTACTAATAGAACATCTATAAAAGTAAAGTTACCATGGATAAGCTTACCCTTACCCACAGTTCTACCTTTGGAATTGTCCCCAAAACTGATGTTTGGACCACTGTATTTGATCAGTTGAGATAATGCACTTGCATCTCCTGTCATATGTCGCGAACATTCACTGTCCAAATACCATATTGAGTTCTTGTTTGTACCTGTTACCTGCAATCACACACATAATATAACTTGGTACCCATATCTATTTGGGTCCTGAACTGATTAGTCCCTTAGGAACCCACACTTGGATTAGTCTAACAGACTTTCCAGTAGCTGTATTCCAAATGATTTTTCTCGGCTTTTGTGTGCTTGGTGTGTAGTGTACAGATGATACAATATGTGTTTTAGCTTTATTCAACTGATTGTTCAGTCTATATCTCTTCTGAACTGGCTTGCAGTTATAGTAATTTAAATAGCTATTCGAATAGTTCTTGTGAAACCTCTTTGATGATTGACTTTGTGAATCAGTTGAGAATTTTTTATTATAACCAATCCCATATCTTCTAGCCTTGTTCATATTCTCAGTTGGTTGCTCAATCAGTTTACTGAGCTCAATTTGTTCTTGTACCACTGTTGTTTTGACAAAGTGAATGTATTTCCCTTTGTCTGTTTTTAGCTTTGGTTGAGTATCATTTGGATACATTTCTCCTTGAGTGTTGAACCCTAAACCAGTTTTATCAGAAACTGATTTTTGTGAATTCTGCATCTCATTCAGTGCAGTAGATGACTTGTTCCAAGACTGAATGAGCTCAGTCTGTTTTGAGTTTTCAAAAATCAACTTCTGGATTAATGACTGATTTTTGTTTCTCTCTGCTTTTAACTCAGCAATTTCCCTTTTTAGACTCAACCCATCAACTGATTCATCAGTTTTGGTTTTATTGTCTGTGAGATCAGTTTGCTTTGCTTTGATTTTTTCAAATGATGATGCAAGCTTTTGATACTCATTTACCATGTCATGTAGTGTTAGAATGAGTTCTTCTCGTGTGAAATCAATTGAGCTGAATCAAATACCTGTCGGCTAGATGATTCTTCTTCTGCATCATTAGCCATCAAGCACTTGACTTCCTCATCATCACTAGAGCTGCATGAGCTTTCTGGTTCTGACTCCTCACTATCAGTTTCTGCCCATTTAGATTTGTTTTCTTCAGCTAAGAGTACCTCATGTTTCTTTCTGAAGGACTTCTTATCTTCCTTGGGTCTTATTTTGTGTTCATATGATTTTTTTCTTCTATCAGTTGAGCCTTGACTGTCCTTCTTGGGTTTAGGACAATCTGCAATAAAGTGACCTGATTTGCCACAGTTGTAGCAGGCATTTGATTCATCTTTGGAGCTGTTTCTTTGGTATGGCTTCTGGAAGTTTCCTTGATTCTTTCTCATGAACCTTCCAAATTTTTTGATGAACGATGACATAGCATCACTGCTCAACTGATCAGCAGATTTCTCGACTGAATTGATTGGTTCTATTCTGACAGCAGCTAGAGCAGTTGTGGCTGCAGGGGTAGATGGTTCTCCTTCTCTGGCCTGCAGCTCAAATTCATAAGTCTTTAAATCAGCAAACAGATCATGAAGTTCAATCTGGTTCAAATCTTTGGACTCCCTCATTGCCATGGTCTTGACATCCCATTCCTTGGGAAGACCTCTCATTACCTTCAGTGCAATCTCTTTGTTGGTATACACTTTTCCAAGTACATTTAACTCATTGATGATACTGCTTACTCTTTCATCATACTCGTGCATTGATTCTCCTGCTTTCATTTTGATGTTATCAAACTTTTGAACAGCAACAGGAAGTTTATTTTCTTTGGTTTGATCATTTCCTTCACACAGCTGGATCAGCTTTTCCCAAATTTCTTTGGCTGTCTTACACATCTTTATTTTGCTGAAGGTTACTTTGTCCAGCGTTTTGTACAGAATGTCCTTAGCCACATTATTAAGATTTGCTTTTCTTTTATCTTCAGTTGTCCATTCATCTCTGGGCTTTTCTATTCTTTGTGGTGCCCCTTCTGTTATGGCAACTGCTGTATTTGTTTTTAGAATCTTCATGGGTCCATCAGTTATGACATACCACATGTCATCATCTTGTGCAGCTAAATGAGCCTGCATTCTGATTTTCCAATCATCAAATTCTTCTCTGGAGAACATAGGAATTTTGTTGAATGAAGTCATGCTAGCAAGTTTATAGATCAAAAGTATTCAAGAACAAGATTCAACCGCTCTGATACCACTTGATAGGATCGATTAACGTATCAAGAGTGTTTAGAAGGGGGGTTGAATAAACACTAACAATTAAAACTCATCTTTTTGAATTTTGAGTTCAGTTTGGTGACAAACTGATTCTCGGAATTTTGCTGGTCAATGACAATCAGTTAAACTAAAGTAGTTGCGGAAAGTAACTGACTGAAAGATAGAATACAAAACTGAAATAAAATACACAAGGATTGTTTCTGGATGTTCGGAGATTTCAATTACTCCTACGTCTCCCCTTCTATCTCAAGGATAGGATTTCCACTAAAAGACTTTGATCGAATACAAGATTTGTACTGACCCACTTCAGTTTGGACTTATCACTGCCAAAAGCTGAAACTCTTAGTATTACAAAATGGTCTCAGTGCGTAACTGATCTTAGCACTATCGAATTTAACGATTATTACAAAGTGCTAGTGAGCTCAAATTGTAGCTTTGACTGCTACGAATAAACCAAGTAAGAGTGAGCTAAGATTTTGGCAGAGTAACAGCAAGCTTTGAATAGAGTGATCTTCTTTTTTTTTCTTTAGCTGTTCTTCTGTCATATTTATAAGCTTCCCTTCCATCGGTAACTTGAGATATATTTGAATCTTTGTATCCGTTGATTGCCACTTCATTATTTCTTGGGCATTGTTTGCTTCATTTATTGTAATGCGGCGTCTTAACTGCTTTAGCCGAAATGCGTTGTTCTAAGCTGTATTGATTGAAGTGCGGCGTTTCATATTCAGTTGCAGTCTTCTATGTCTCTTTGTCTGGTTAATGTTCTTTCCCGAGACATGTTTAGTTGAAGGATGCTTAGCTTAAAAGCATACGGGTGAATATATCAACTGGTCGGTTTCCAACTGATCAGTTTTCTTTATTAGATCAGCTGATTTCAGTTGTTAAGTCCAGTTGCTGAATTTAATTGCGCGTATCAGTTAGTTGATCAGTTTGTCAAACTCCAGAATTTAGAGTCTGGTTTTCAACAAATTCTTTATCTAGTAGCTCCTGAATCTGCTGTTTCAGCTCTAACATCTCAGTTGGAGCTAAACGGTACGGTGCTTTCGAGATTGGCATGGTTCCTGGCACAAGTTCGATGGCAAAATCCACCTCTCTCTCTGGTGGAAGGCCTGTGACATCATCAGGAAAAACGTTAGAAAAATCTCTGACTATTGGTACATCAGATAACGACGGAGTGGGCACGTCAGGTACTGAAATAATACTGGTCAAGAAAGCCTGACACCCCTTATGAATAAGTCTCCGAACCTGCATGCAAGAGATCATGCGAGGGAAACTCCTCCATCTATCCGGCTCAAAGAGGAATTACTCCATGCTCAGCGGTCTTACCAAAACTGATCTTTTCTAAAAATCAATAAGAACTCTGTTCTTCGTCAGCCACTCCATTCCCAAAATGATATCGAATTCTGGCATCAGCAACACAATCAGATCGACATACACTAGGTGTCCATGCAGTTCAAGATCAATATATCTGACCACGCTAGTAGCTGATAACTCTTCTCTTGACGAGACTGTCACTGAGTAGCTCATGTCAATTCCAATAGACTTGACGTCCAGATAATTAGAGAACGTTTCCAAAATAAAAGAGTGTGTGGCCCCGGAATCTATCAAGGCCTTCGTGGCTACACTCTTTATGAAAATATTTCCTGAGAGACGTTAACACTACACACAAAACTTACATCCCAAAGTACTAATCTAAACCTCATGAAAAATTGGAAAATTCAATCCCATGTGACCCAAAAATACGAAACAGCACACTAATAATCCCCAAACAAATTCGAGCATGCATAGCAAAAATAACACTGTGCTGAATTAAATAAGTTACCAGTCAGCAGGGTCGTATCTGGGTGTAGAGTCCAAAATCAGTACACATAAATCTCATTCATTTATTTAATTGTTAAATTATTTATTCAAGCTTAATTGGAACTTTTTAGTGATGCATGATTTATTCAAATGTATTATTTTAAATTAATTATGTTTATGTGATGCACGTTAAAATATTTTCTCGAGTTTCATGTTTCAGGCGATTATTCGATGCGGGATTGAGGAAAAGAGACCGGCGACGATTAGGGCGATTTTAAAATGTGGTATTTTATTTTAAGTTAGGATTATGACATTTTAAAATATTTATTTAAATTTTTAGCACTTTAAAAGCCTAATTTATCTATTAGGTGACTTTTATGATTTTAAACCTTTAAAGATTTAGTACATGTGCAATTTATTTTAATTGAGGAATTTTAAGTAAAGTTAGTGTTTGATTAACATTTAATTAATGATTAATTATGTAATTAAGCAAATTTTGCTCTCCCTAATTACCTAACACACGCACACACACACCCCTTGCACACACATCTCACGTTGCACACACACACAAAAATATTCACACCTCACTTCCATTCCATTGTTTTAAGTAAAAACCTAGGGTTCTTATTGCCAAGAGCAGCCGCCCCTTCCTCTGATTTTTTTCAGCAAGCTTTCGTTGATTTCGTTGCAAGAAAATCGTTCAACGTTCGTCACGGATCAATCCTCGCACCGTTCCCGCTTTGGTATCGTCGGTTCGGTAATTTTTAATATCAAAAGGCATGTATATTCTGTTTTTCCTGCGTCGATCCAGTCATATTATGTGTTGGGATGTTTTTATGCGTAAAAATCCATGTGTGATGTTCAAAGTTTGAGCAGAAAATTGTTAGATCGATTTTTGCCACGTTTTTTTTAGATCTCAGAAATTCATTTTTACTGTATTTTTGAGTACTGCGATTTTTCGGTCGAGTTTTTGAAAAATTTTCAGCACATAAAATGTAGTACTCCTCGATACCTTCGATTTGACATAAAATTAGAAATATTTGGTTAAGAATTTAGTGAGTTATGATCGTTTTCGGGGGACTGCTCAAACTGCGTTTTTCCGAAAAATACGTTCTTGATGTGTTCTTGAAGTTTTATTGTTGCAGGCTTCGTTGAGGATCGACGGGTGATTGTTGCTGGGTTTAGGTATATCGAGAATGTTGTTGGGATGATTGTTGGTGTTTCGTTTCATGTCGTTAGGCATTTGGTTGAATTAGAAGTCGTAGGAATGATTTTGGTGTCAAGTGTCGTGTTCACGGATTTTTTGTGTGCTTGTGATGCGTAGTTGTTTTTGGGCATTTTTATAGGCTTGAGTCAATGCTATAGTATCCTAGGATGGGTCTCGAGGTGTTGATTCAAGGTGGGAATGATCGAGTTAGGGAGACTAAGTCACATGCACTGGAATTCTCGTTGGTTTGCCTCTCCCTCAGGTACACGGACCCAGGGCCGGACCCTTACACGGGGCCCGTGCTCTTGTTTCTTTCGAAGTGTCAACATACAGAGCCTACATGGACCCTTAGACGGACCCTGACACGAGGTCCGTGTCCTTACTTCTTTTCGAGTATAGTTTTACAGAGCCTACACGGACCCATAGCCAGACCTGGGCACGGGGTCCATGTACTTCTTTTTTGGGAAATATATGTTGATTGCTTTGGGGTTCGATGTATTGGTTTAGTGCGATGATTAAACGAGGTCAAGTCTCAAGTGATCTAGAATGTCATAAGCTATTTAGTTACTTCGGTGGTGAGCACGAGTACCTACGTCTAAGCTATGAAAGTTAAGGGTTTGAACTCATGTTAGTATGTGCAGCAGTGACCCCAAGCGAGATCCAACGAATCCATCAACGCCATGTAAGCATGTTCGACGTGCAAAAAAAAGAAATTTTTTTTAAGTTTTTGAGGTATGTTAAATGTCTTGTGACCAAATTATGAATGGGTTTGGAAGTCGGTGAACGTGGCCGATGACCTCTCCACCCCGGTTGTAATGCTCGAGATTTACGGTGTTGTTAATCTGAAATGATTAATTGATTAATTGATGTGATTATAGATAGAACGGATTAGACCGGGGAAGCCGAAAAGAGGTTGGAATTATGTGCGAGGAAAAGACCTCGCGCATATGCGCGACCCTGCCGGGCGCATATGCGCGAGGCAGGCAGAGGACCTCGCGCATATGCGCGACATGGATCCGCACATGTGCGCGAGGGTACCCAAGAGTTGTGAAGAATTGTGAAGGACCTCGCGCATTTGCGCGGAAGAGGTGCGCGCATATGAGCGAGCTGATGTGAAGGATACGCACCGAGACTTAGTGTCTCGCGCATATGCGCCGAGGAGGGTCGCGCATATGCGCGAGACGTGTTGCTCAAAGATGAAGCCATTTGCCCCGTACGTGCATGATATATATATATATTGTGGCATCTTTTCAACTTTCAAAAAGAAAGAAACGAGAATTCCCTCAGAAAACCTTCAAAGCTTCATGTTGTACTAGAATTGTGATTTTGTACAATCCGCCCGTCCGATTTTCAATCCGACTTCACAACTGTGTTTCTATCGATGCAGGTTACAACTGGACGTAAGTTTTCTTAAGTTTTGATATGATTTGAAATTATGATATTGCCAGAATCGGATATGATTCATATATGGGGTTCTTGACATGTTAGACATCGTAGAATCGAAGTCAGATTGAAAAACAGATTGATTATGGAATTGTTATGGTTTTTCAGATTATATCGATTGATATTGAATAGATGTGGATCATTAATTGATTATAGGTTATATTGGATATTGGTTATGGATTGTAATTAATATTTGCTGATATTGTACTGACGGGGATATTAGGATTATACCGTTATGTCGTTGATTTTGAATTAGATTCAGATTGATCAGATTCGGTATTGATTTGAGCAGTATATTGATATTGTACTTCTTGATATTGTCATTGCCAGATTGAGTATTGACAGGCTTCGAATTCCAGAATTGAACGTTGTCAGAACTGCAATTAAAGAAAGGTATAAGTCAATGTCGAACCGGGAGAATGACTCGAGTTTGAAATACTTGAGTTTCCCTAAACCACATACTGATTGTTATTGTGTACATTGATTTGGTTTACTATGCTTGTTCTATTCATTTATAGGAATCATGTATTAGATGAGTGGTCTTGTGACAGAAGGGTCAAATGGTGATGGAATCGTCACTGGCCCATTGCACATTGTCACAAGATAGTGATTGGCGGAGGTTGCCAAAGTCTTTGACGGATAGGTCAAAACACTGGATGTTTGGTCTATATCGATGTTTGATTAGAGGTGGATTTACTTCTTTTACTGAAATTCGATATAGGATGCCAACGTCTGGAAACCGGGATCCCTAGACTAGGAATGAGCCTAGTCTGAGATATAGAGTCATGAGTTGACTAACAGATTTATATTGAATTATGTTTTTAGATTTTGATACATATTACTGATATCTGTCTCATGCTTTATATTGATTATATGATCGCATGTATCGTTGATTTATACTGGGATGTATTTCTCACCGGAGTTATCCGGCTGTTGTCGTGTTTGTATGTGTGCATGGCAACAAGTGGGACATGATCAGGGTCGAGGAGATGAAGAGAGATCATGATTAGAGTGGAGACTATGGACTTGGATTTTAGATAGGGTTTGAACACTTGATATGTAGTCGTTAAACCTTAGTTTCAAGTGACTGTATGTGGTACAAGACTTGTACTTTGTTTCGATGTATATATTTGAATGAATTCCATTACGTTCCGCACTTGATACTTGTATAAAAAAAAATTTAGACCATGTTTATTATAATTGATTTAATTATTCACACAGACGATTAAGAAATGAATTAGCGTCCGGGTCACCACAACAGGTGGTATCAGTGATAGATCCTTTAGATTGAGATAGAAGCTAGGGAGCGGGGTAGATTGAGTTTTCTTTCCTGCTTTTGATTGCTAGCATATTCTACTGCTTTATAATGCTTGTTTATCTGTTTATCTGACTTGATGTGGAAACATGTATTATTGAGAATGAATCAGAACCGATTCTTGATCAGCAGTAAGATGATCAGAGGAGGACTGAAACAGATTTGTTGTATTTGGTTGCTAACCCTTTTGATAATCAGATATGCCTCCTTGAAGAATACCAGAACATGGTAGCACTTCGAATCCTCCAATGGATTTGACAGCAACACCGATGGAAACATTGCTGAAGAGATTTCAGTCGTTCCATCCACCGACTCTGAAAGGTACTGAGACTTCAGTGGATTGTGAGAGTTGGCTAGATGACATTGAGATGCTGTTTGAGTCCTTGGATTACACCGATGAGCGGAGAGTGAAACTGATCGGACACCAATTGCATGATGTTGCAAAGAATTGGTGGATTACGACGAAGAGAGCATTGGAGCGTCGAGGTACGACTTTTACTTGGAATGTCTTTAGAACGGAATTTGATCAGAGATTCTTTCCAGTATCGTATCGGAAGGACAAAGGTGCAGAATTTGCAAATTTGAGACATGGTCAGTTAAACATTGAGGAATATGTGGCCAAGTTCTCTACACTATTGCGATTTGCTCCACATGTGGCCGAGAATGACGAAGCTATTGCTGATCAGTTCATTAATGGCCTGAATCCTGAAATATTTACATTGGTGAATACGGGGCGACCGAACAATTTTACTGATGCCTTGAATAGATCCAAGGGAGCCAAAGCTGGTATGATGAGACAGAAGGGAGCTTCGTTTATACCTCCAGCACCGAGACCACATCAACCACCTCCCCGATTTGAGAGTGGCAGCAGCAGTGGTGGAAAGAAAGATTTCCTGAAAGCTAAAGGGAAGCAGTTTAAGAGATCTGGAAGCAGTTCATCCAGTTCTAGTGGCTCGAAACAGACCGGTCAGGGCCAGAGTTATACAGGAGCTTACTGCAACACTTGTGGAGGAAGACATGCCACATAGCAGTGCCGAGGAGTGGTTGGCAGTTGCCGTATTTGTAGACAGCAAGGACATTTTGCTAGAGTTTGTCCCCAGAGAGATTCTCAGAGATCACAAGGTGCCGAATCATCTGGATCAGCGGCACAGACTGATAGACGATCAGCTGCTATTCATTCGTTCCAGCCAGCACCATCTCAGTCACACCAGAGGCCAGGAGGTAGCCAGACAGTGAGCCAGCCTCCTAGACAGCAGGCCAGAGTATTTGCTTTGAGAGAGGAGCAGGCTCCAGGAGGCACCTGACGATGTTGTTGCAGGTAACTGTTTTATTTCTGTTATCCTGCATATGTATTGATAGATACTGGTGCATCGCATACATTCATATCTGAGCAATTTGCATTGATGCATTCTTTGCCTATTGAGTCATTATCTGATGTAGTGTCTGTCTCTTCTCCTTTGGGGACATGTTTGATATCAGTGAAGTCTGTGAAACATTGTATGCTACAGTATGATGGGCATGAGATTGAGTCAGACAGTATTGTGCTTGGGTTGTCTGATTTTGACTGTATTATCGGTATCGATATGTTGACCAAGTACAGAGCTACTGTTGATTGTTTCCACAAGATTGTGAGATTCAGACCGGATATGGCTGACGAGTGGAAATTTTACGGTAAGGGTTCTCGATCTAGAATTCCTTTGATATCCGTATTATCTATGACTCGATTATTACAGAAAGAAGCGGAGGGATTCCTTGTCTATTCAGTTGATTTACTGAAATCGAGTCCATCATTGGCTGATTTGCCAGTGGTTTGCGAGTTTGCTGATGTCTTCCCAGATGAGATTCCTGGTTTGCCTCCGATTCGAGAGATAGACTTCAGTATTGAATTGATGCCAGGTACTGTTCCGATTTCGAGAGCTCCATACCGAATGGCACCGATTGAATTGAAAGAGTTGAAAGAACAGTTAGAGGATTTACTGGCCAAGGGGTATATCAGACCGAGCGTGTCTCCTTGGGGTGCTCCAGTATTGTTTGTTCGAAAGAAAGACGGTTATATGAGACTCTGTATCGACTACCGGCAACTGAACAAAGCAACGGTAAAGAATAAATACCCTTTGCCTCGCATTGATGATTTGTTTGATCAGTTGCAGGGTTCTTCAGTATATTCCAAGATCGATCTGAGATCTGGATATCATTTGCTGAGAGTCAGGGATTCTGATATCTCGAGGACAGCATTCAGAACCAGGTATGGACATTATGAGTTTATTGTCATGCCGTTCGGTTTGACTAATGCTCCAGCTGTATTTATGGGGTTGATGTACCGTGTCTTTCAGCGGTATCTTGATGATTTTGTTATTATATTCATTGATGATATCTTGATTTATACGAAGAATATGATGGATCATGCCGAGTATTTGAGAACTGTATTGAAAATTCTGAGGGCTGAGAAATTATATGCTAAACTGTCAAAATGAGAGTTTTGTTTGAGACAGGTCGTATTTCTGGGTCACATCATATCCGGAGATGGTATATCAGTTGATCCCAGCAAGGTTGAAGTCGTGATTTCTTGGCCGAGACCGACATCAGTACCCGAGATTCGTAGTTTTATGGGTTTGGCAGGATATTGTCGTCGATTTATTAAAGATTTTTCCAGCATTGCCAAGCAGATTACTCAGCTGACTCAGAAGAATGCTCCATTTTTTTGGTCTGAAGAATGTGAGACCAGCTTTCTTGAATTGAAGAAAAGACTGACCAGTTCACCGATACTGACTATTCCCTCAGGTACTGTGATTTTGTGGTTTATTGTGATGCATCTCACCGAGGATTGGGTTGTGTTCTGATGCAGCGAGGACATGTTATTGCTTATGCCTCGAGACAGCTGAAGCCACACGAGACTCACTACCCAATTCATGATCTTGAATTGGCAGCCATCGTCTTTGCATTGAAGATATGGCGACACTACTTATATGGTGAGAAGTTTGAGATTTATTCTGATCATAAGAGTCTGAAATATCTGTTTTCACAGTCCGAGTTGAATATGAGGCAGCGAAGATGGCTTGATTTATTGAAAGATTTCGATTGTGAAATCAAATATTATCCTGGAAAGTTCAATGCAGCAGCTGATGCACTGAGTCGAAAGGTATGTTCTTTATCCTTATCGACGATTGGTGTTTCGAATTTGATAGAAAATTGCTGTTTGTCTGGGTTAGCCTTTGAAACAGATTGTCAGCCTCTGAGATTGTGTGCTATTTGGGTCGAACCAGAACTGATATTGAGAATCAAAGAAGCACAAAAAGTTGATCAGAATGTACAGAATTCGATTGCTATGGTCAGGGCTGGACATCAATCGGAATATCAAGTTCATGACAGTGTTTTGTATGTGAATAACCGTATTGTTGTGCCGAATGTTTCAGATTTGAGACAACGGATACTAACAAAAGCGCACATCAGTCGTTTTAGCATTCATCCTGGTGGCAGGAAGATGTACAATGATTTGAAGACACAATACTGGTGGAAACAAATGAAAGCTGATATTGCTACATTTGTATCCAAATGTCTGAATTGCCAGCAGGTGAAAGCCAAGAGAAAGAAACCAGGAGGTCTACTGCACAGTTTATCTAATCTTGAATGGAAATGGGATCACATTTCTATGGATTTTGTGACGCAGTTACCGCGTCCCTCCAGAGGTTGTGATGCGATTTGGGTTGTGATTGACAGATTGACCAAATGCGCGTGTTTTATTCCATACAAGATGACGTACAGGTATGACCAGATGGCAGAGATATATGTCAGAGAGGTGGTCAGATTGCACGGAGTGCCGAAGTCAATTGTTTTAGACTGTGATCCTCGGTTTACTTCGCACTTCTGGCAGAGTTTACAGCAGGCTCTAGGTACAAAATTACATTTGAGTACCACCGCGTATCATCCACAGACTGATGGACAGTCGGAGCGGACTATCCAGACACTGGCTTTGTGGTAACTGACTTTGTGGGTCAGTTGAAATTTTTGGGCTTAACCAATACCATACCTCTTAGCCTTGTTCTTATTTTCAATAGGTTGTACAACTGGTTTACTTGGCTTAGGTTGTTCTTGTATCACAACTGATTTTACAAAGTGAATATATTTTCCTTTGTCCATGTTTAGTTTTGGCTGAGTATCACTGGTGAAGTTTTCATCTTGGTTGCTGAACCTTAAACAAGTTTTATCAGTAGCTGAACCTTAAACAAGTTTTATCAGTAACTGATTTTTGCTTATCTTGTATTTCAGTTAGTGCAACATATGATTTATTACATGCATTGATAAGCTCAGTTTGCTTTGAATTATCAAGCATTAACTGATGAATCATAGATTGATTCTTTCTTCTTTCAGCATTTAGCTCAGAAATCTCCCGTTTAAGACTCAACAGATCAACTGATTCATCAGTTTCAGTTTTATCGTCTTTGGGATCAGTTTGCTTTGCTCTGACCTTCTCAAAAAATAGGGCAAGCTTGTGATACTCATTGACCATGTCATGAAGTATAGAATTAAGTTCATCTCGTGTGAAGTTAGTTGAACTAAAGTCGAATACCTGTTGACTGGTTGACTCCAATTCTGTGTCATCAGCCACTAGACACTTGACTTTTTCATCATCATCAATGGAGCAACTCAAGCTCTCAAGTTCTGAATCATCACTGTCAGATTCTGCCTATTTGGACTTGCTTTCCTCTACTAGAAGCACCTTATGCTTCTTTCTGTATGATTTCTTGTCATCCTTAGTTCTTCTCTTGTGCTCATAAGATTTCTTTCCCTTTTTAGTTGAGCCTCGACTGTCCTTCTTTGGCTTAGGACAGTCATCAATAAAATGACCAGTTTTGCCATAGTTGTAGCAAGCATTGGGTTCTTCCTTGGAGTTATTTCTCTGATATTGTCTTTGGAAGTTTCCTTGATTTCTTCTCATATATCTTCCAAACTTTTTGGAAAATAATGACATTGAATCATTACTTAAATGATCAGCAGATTTGTGAACTGAACAATTTGGTTCCAGTTTGACAGCAGTTAGGGCAGTTGTAGCAGCTGGTGTAGAAGGTTCCTCTTCTCCGGTTTGCAGCTCAAACTCATAGGCTTTTAAATTAGCAAATAAATCATGAAGTTCAAACTTGTTCGTGTCCTTTGATTCTCAGCATTTCCGTGGTCTTAACATCTCATTCCTTGAGAAGACCTCTTTATTTGAATATACCTTGTCGAGTGCATTCAGTTCGTTTACTATGCCACTGATTCTTTCATCGTATTCGTTCATGGATTCTCCAATCTCCATCTTGATATTGTCGAACTTTTGAACATCAACAGATAGTTTATTCTCCTTGGTTTGCTCATTACCTTCGTAGAGCTGAATCAGTTTCTCCCAGATTCCTAAGCAATTTTGCACATTTTTATTTTGCTGAAAGTGACTTTATCTAGCGTGTTGTATAAAATGTCTTTAGCCACGTTGTTCAAGTTGGATTTTATCTTGTCTTCGGTTGTTCATTCATCTCGGGGTTTTTAAATGCAATGTGGTGCCCCATCAGTTATGGAAACAGCAGTGTTTGCCTTCAATATTTTCATGGGTCCGTCTGTAATAACGTACCACATGTCATCGTCTTGTGCAGCTAGATGAGCCTACATTCTGATTTCCAATCATCAAAATCTTCTCTGGAGAACATTGGAATTTTGTTGAATGAAGACATTGTAATCAGTTTGTATATACCACTTGATAGGATCGGTTAAAGGTGAAAGAGTGTTTTGAAGGGGGCTTGAATAAATACTAACAATTTTCACAACCTTTTCTCTATTTATGAGTCTGTTTAGTGATAAACTGATACTCGGGAATCTTGTCAGTCCATATTAATCAGTTAACAATAAAAGTGCAGAAATAAACTGACTGATAGATAGAATAAAACTGAAATAAGAATATACAAGATTTTATGGATGTTCGGAGATTTTAAATACTCCTACGTCACCCCTTCTATCACAAAGATAGGATATTCACTAAAGATTTTGATCGATACAAACAGTTGTACAGATCCACTTCAGTTTTGGACTTATCATTGCCAAACTGAAACTCTTAGTTACAAAGACGTTTACAGTACTCAATTGGACTGAAATATTTGGGCACAACTGATCTCTTCAAGATCAAGTATTGTAATAACTAGTTTGTGCTTGTAAGCTCAAACTATAGCCTTGAATGATATGAATGTATACAATAAGTGTGAGATTTGAAGTTTCCAAAGATTTCAGCATAGTAACAGCTTAGTTGAAAGTATATCAATCGAGTTAATTTGTGGAGGGTTGAGTGAATTTCTCAGCTGCTCTTCTCTGCTATTTATAGGATTTGCCTCCAACGGTAATATTAAATACGATTCAAAACTTTCTATTCGTTGTTTGCCACGTCAACATTCTTCTGACAGTAGTACTGTAGAACTCGTTAAATCAGACTACGTATAAGCCATGCATAATTACTATTATTTAAATTAAAATGATTTTTATGCATGAGGATTTATATTCATTCTTTTAAAATTTGTTGTTATGACTATTTATTTACGCAGTAGTTTAGTTATTGCCTTTTCAGTTAAATAAGCGAGGCCGGACTGGAGTTGGAGTATTAAGATAAAATTTAATGATAAGAAAATATTCCTAGAATTTATTTAAGATAAAGAATAATTTATTTTAATGAAAAAGAATGTTTAGGGATTTAATTAATTAATTAGAGATAAGTAGTAAATAAGTTTTTTATGTCCAATAATTTAATTAAAAGCCTAAATTAGAATGTGTGACCAATTGAGATAGATTAATCTAGGCTTATTTTATTTAAGAAATTGTAACTTAACATGTTATTAAATTTATTGTAAGAATTGGCCATGCATGCATGATAATTACTATCCTAGACTAATTAATTATTTAATTCACTAAAATACTTAATGGGTAGATAAAACTTTAAAGATTTAAAATTCATAATTAAGCAATATTCTACCCCCATTTATCCACCAAAAATTCGGCCACCCCTTGTGAGATTTAAAAATATTTGGCAACTCTCCATCTTTAATTCATTTCCTTATCTTTTCTTGGGAGATAATTCCATCACATTTAATCTTCAATAATTATTAATTAAGCAATTTTTCTACCTTATTTGACATGAGGAAATCGGTCATCTCACCACCTAAATCTCCCTCAATCAAATCATTCCTTATATCTCAAACACTAGGATAGAAAAGTTTGTATCTTGCCATTCAAACCTCCCATTCATTTTGCAACTTCCTCATTCATTCCCTAGCCTCCTCTCCTCTCCATGTTCTCAAAATTTGAGATTATCATCAAGAAAAAACGTGAGCCACCAAGCGAATTAAGAGAGAAATCAAACAAGAAAAGAGAACTCCGTCTCCGCCGCGCCGCATTCGTCGTAATTGATTTGTTTTCGTTTCAAACAAATTTCAGGCATGTAAATACGTTTCTTTTCTCTTCAATCAAGCCATATAAGTAATTTAAAACATAATATGATCATGTTTCATGGAGCATAAACCGAAAATTGACAGCAAGTGTTATAAAAATTCTGCACAGATTTTTGGCCTTCCTTGCACTTCACGTTTGGTATTGTTTTTATGGTTTCAGGGTTTGGCTCGGTTCCAGGCGTTCAAGGCTGGTTATGGTCATTTTATAGGGTGTGTTAGGGAGGGATTAGTCCATTGATTTGAGCCCTTTCGTCCCAGCAAAACCATTTTTGACAGCAACTCTCCATGTTGCAATTTATGAGTCTCGATTTGCATGGTTTATTGCCTAAGGTGAGGGTTCGGATCTTGGCTGCCCTAGGGGCTGTAGCCATGGTTAGAACCCCTCCTTATCATGTCTAGGACGTGACCAAGATGACCTTTCATGGCTTGGTTCATGGTCCCATAGGTTTTTAAAATAAACAAGACAAGTGCCCCTTCGATCCCCTTTCCTTTCCCTGCATGTGTAGTCTCGGTTTTGAGGTTGGTGTGGATCTTGGTTGGCTTTCTTGCCCTTAGCCATGGTTCACACAATGCTTCATGATATCTAGATCATGTCATGGTCGATCACATGGCCAATGGAATGATCCATGATAGCAAAACAAACAACACCCCCACGCGTGCCATGTGTGTTCTCGGGTGAAGCTTGGGATCGTTGTAGCTGTTGGCTTGGATTGTGTTTGGCCTAGGGCCCTTAGCCATGGTTCAAACCATACCTTAGGATGTTGTTAAGAGGCTCTTGTTGGTGGTTCAAGCCCCAATGGCCAATAGCCTTGTAAAAGAAGCACGGAAGCACAGCAGCTGCTGCTGTATTTTTGTTGACAGCAGCTTTGGGATTTGGTTAAGAGGCTTGTTTGAGTTCTTGGTTGGCTTTTAGCCTATGAGCTTGGACTAGATAGTACCTCATTGAGTTAGGAAGGTCATGTTTTTGGCCGTTTGTGATTTGGTTAAGTTTAGAGGTCGTACAAGAATTTACGGTGCGATGTGCCAAAGTGACTCTCGAAAGAGCGTTTCATGATTTTGGCCTCCATGCACAATTTTCTAGTATTACAGCCCTTGTTATTTATTTTCCAATATTTTAGGTATATTTTAGTCATGACTAAATGATGGTTCGATGTTGTTTCGGGTGGGTACGGAGTCATGGTTAGATACTAAGTTTGTTGGGCGTAATAGTCTCGTTTTAGTTCGATTTTGAAGTGTTGGTCAAGTTAAGTTTATTTTCATGTTTCTCATGTTAGAATTAGGTCGCAGCGAGCCTGGGAACGATCCAACCCATTTGGTAAAAAAAATAAGACAACATTTTTAATTATATTACGTGCATAAAATATAAAATGTTTATTTTGAGATATATGCGATATGTCTTGTGGCCACTTCACGCTTATGGGATTGCAGCTTATGCGATTATTACTTCGCCCGGTGACTTACGACAGGTTCATGTTCTTGTATGGGTATGGACATCCAGTCCAAGGGTTGTGATGATCCCTACCGCCCAGTATACTGTGGTTTAGTCTGATCAGACGTGCATGTTATGCTACGTTACGTTATGGGCCACTTGCGTAGAACATTATCTCAACAGAAAATTATGATATGCTATTTTATGACAGGGCTCTATTGAGCAAACATTTTACGTACGATTATCAGTTATGCACGTATTTATAATTATTCATGGCACGATTTTCACGTTACGCTTTACGATATGATATCTTTACATGGCATGAAATTTTATGATATATTTTACTTGTTATTCACGATATATGCATGCTGAGTCTTTAGACTCACTAGAATTGATTGTTGTAGGTACTGATGAGGTCGGGACCGAGGGCGGGGACCAGTGAGCTAGCTTGGGTCGACAGTAGTAGGAACCCGAGGACCTCATGTTTATCATTTACTATTTTTGTTCAAACTCAGCTTTTACGTTCAAAATATTTTAAGTTGTGGTTTTGAAACAGTATTTACTTCTGCTGCTATTTTAACATTAAACTTTTTATTATTCAGTTTATTTTATGAATGAGGCAAGTTATTTACTCTTAAAGAAAAATTTTAAATAATTCCGCAAATTTTCAAGTACGAAATACGGGCCTCGACAAGTACAATGCAGCTTTTCTGAAATGTGGCGATCTCACTACTTGTTGCAGTCAGCTTTTGTCGGTTGAATGTCTTTTTCCTTAACTGATTACGTGTATAGCTGAAGGATTAGAATACAACTGATAAGCTCACAACTGATTGTAGTAACTGATCAGTTCCAATTGATCAGTCAGTTGTCTGCGTAGTTCAGTTGCTAGTTCAGTTGCCTTCGAAAATCTGCGTACTAATCTTCAGTTATGGGCAACTGATAGTTTGCGTATTTTAGATCAGTTTCTATCAGTCTTCTTGATCAGTTAGATTAATCTATTAAATGCTCAGTTTGTCTAACTTCCGAAATTTAGTTTCCAACAGCGGTCATCGTAAATATACTGAAAATGAAAACAGATAATGATTACTGATAATTTTAAAATAATTCTAAGATATAAAATATAGATTTTTATTTTATAACTTTCTCTCCCACTATTTTGATATTTCCACCACGCTCTAATGAAAAAATGAAAATCGTATTTCCTAGTGGGCACGTAGAGTCCAATTATCAAATTATAATCCCGAATAATACCAGCCAATTATAATTTCTAAAAGGTAGAATCCAATTGCATCTCTATGCAACCTCCGCGTATTTCGCCTCATGTTTAATAAAAACCCAATAATATGATGCCGTTTATTTTCACGTGTCAAACCGACCCATCAATATTGAATTGTAGTGGACGGTTGTCATGAGTTCGCCCAAAAATATGAGCCGAAGTCATGGGAGTTCCACTCAATTCACATCATATGTCCTGTGAAAGTCACAGCTTTCTGGCGTCCAGGCCTCCCCAATAATATGAGTCAGACACTGTCTGCGGGTAGCGTTCAACATGCAACCACGGTTGATGGAAGGCAAGAGTAAATTAAACTTTACTTTTGCGTTTTGATATAAATTTTTAATCTTATTCCAAATGAGGGATTTTAATTTTAAAATTGTCTCATCATTTTAATTTAAAATTGTGTGCCATGAATTTGTCTGTTTTTCGGATCCATGCAACTATATTATTTGACAATATATATACATGCATACTACTATATATCGCATATATATATCATAATATGACATTCAACAATAAATAAGGATGATCGATCGCCAATAGTATAGATCCATGTGAGACATGGATCCAGGCCCAAAACCTAAGTAAATGCAAGGACACAAATGTAATTTATTACAAAAGCTTCCAATATTTTACATGTCTTCATCTTGTGCATCGGGCCCACCATTTTCAAGTATTGATCTCCCACTATTTCTTATAATTACATTTAAATAGTCATGACACATAAGGGATACATCTCATAGTGTGGGAACGAGCCATAAACCAGACCCACTTTAATAATATCAAATATTAACAAAATGAATAAAACAGTAAAATATCCTAACATACACCTAAGTCATTGGTCAAGGCTCTCGATCATTCTTAATGCATTTAATATCAAATATTAACATCAATTTAATTAAACAAATTTAATTAATTGATAAATAATATATCTAATAATTTTATTACTAACCACCACAATTATTAAATAATTTAATAAATTAAATAAACAAATTTATTTAATTTTCAATTAATTTAATAATAATTGATTTATTGTAAAATTAATTTTTACCATAAATAATTAAAACCATATTATGATTATTTATTTTACAAGAAAATTATTAATTTTCCAAAAATAATTTTTTCAAAATATAAATTGAACTCATTTTCATAAAATATCAATTTTTTCCAAAGTTTTGAAAAATCAGAAATCGCACCCTAGGCCTAAACAGTTCAAGTCCAATAATCAGCACAGTGCCCGAGACGTTCTCGGGCAACTGCCCGCGATGCCCGCCAGCTGTCCGAACGTTTCGAACAGCAGCAAGACCTTGTGCGCGCATGACGCGGGTGCGCGCACTCGGGCTGGACGCGAAGCGCAGGGAGCTGCGCGCGTAGTCTACCCAGAACTGCTCCGGGAAGATCCGAATTTTTATTATTATTATTTCTGAAAAAATAAAATTTTATAGTGCATCAATTTTCTAAAAAAATTTCTCAGTGTGGTTAGAAATAAATTATTCAATATGATTTAAAACCATACGATATAGAGAACCTGGCTCTGATATCACTGTTTGATCTCGGTTTTTTCGTGTCCAAACGCAGCGGAATTTTAAAAATTTTTAGATCTTGATATTCAAGATATATTTGTTTGAGCAATCGTATGGTTTTAATATTAAACATACATATGATGTTCAAATCTTTTACCTTTGTTGAAAGATTCACTAGGCTCCAACTATTCTGGGATTAGCGGAGATAGCTCTTAATGTATTTCCTACGAACTTTCTTCGAGAACTCCTTCCTTTAATCTTCGAATCAGGTCACGACTAGAAGATTTGTTCCTCTTCCAAATAGCACTAGAATATTTGGAAGAAGTTTCAACGTTGGAGATTAAAATCGAGAGGCGACTCAAACCAAAAACTCTTTGATGTGGCCGAAAATTTTGAGAGGAAAGTTGGAGGAATTTTCGAAAATCACAATGAGAGTGGAGGCCTACTTGGTGGCTATTGTTATGGCTTATTTACTATCTTTTATAATCAAGCCATGACCTCATTTTCATAATTAACATTAATGGGCTTGATTAATTAATTGGACTAGTCCAACTAGTTTAATTAATAAATCAAAGTTCATTAAGAACTTTAATTATCTAGTATGTTAGACTTGTATTCCTACAAGCCCATTAAACATTCTTCCCACTATATTTAATTTAATATTTAATAAACTCAACTTTTGAGTTTAATAAATTAAATTCTCAAATTTTATACTCCTTGAATTTTCCTCTCCAAATTTTATAACTTCTTAAATTCAATTTCTTGAAATTACTATCTCATAAATTCAACTCTTTGAATATTTTTTTCAAAATTTAATTATCATAAATTCAACTCATTGAATTTACTATATCATAATATAAATTTAACTTCTTGAATTTATTATCTCCACGAGAACAAATTATCCAGTGCTTGTGTAACCCTCAATGGTTCAGGGATACAACTAGCCATGGGTTCACAACTCTTTGTGATTCAGGATATAATCCTTTATTCGGGCTTACCCTAATTTGTCCCATTCTATGTATCAACAATTGATCATGAGAATGTCAGAAATCATATTTCTGATTAAACCCATCGAATCATCGTAAGAGCGTCTAGTAGCATCACCCCATGATTCCCTAGGTATCACTGATAGTGCCTGCAAGAACCAGTCGATTATGATTAACGTAGAGTACGGTCCCTTCATCTCATATTTCACGATCGAATCTGCAACTATTGGTTCATCGAGGGTTGCATAATAATTCGATAACTATGTGACACATCTTTGCGAATAAATAGTGGCACCGCATGTACAATTGGAGAACTACTTCTCTAACGTACATCTCATACTCTGGCCAGATATTCCATGCACTATTATTTCATCAGATGACATAGGATATCCACACCCGTAGTGAGCGGTGAATCCCCGACTACATTGCACTGACTCCTACATGTGTCGCAACTGTACCCAATCTCGCCAGCTTATGACCCTCTTGGAGTCGGTAAACGAGTCGAAGCACAGCTCTAGCATATAGAGCCTCAATATTATCTCGGGTCGTAAGGACTAATGGTGTACAATTATAATCACGGACTTATCCTCTCGATGAATGATAACCACTTCGAAAGTCCGAGGGAAGGTAGTTTGGTATATTCATCATATGACTATCCATCTGCATGTTTGGACATCTCTATGCCCTTACCAAGAAACGCGGTACACAACATCACAGATGCTAGTCTCGAGCTCAAGCGAGTTTTATCCACGTTTTAGGCGGCTGAATCTAGTAGGAATGAATTTAGATCATACAGTGTTTACAAATGAGTTTCAACATCGAATTAAGATTCATTTGTATTAAAGTATAATCAAGGTCTTTATCTGTAGAGCCCAAAATCAGTACACGTAAAACCCATGTATTTATTTAAATTGTTACTTATTTATTTAATTTTAAAATGATTTTAGCGATGCATGAATTATGAAATTGCATTATTTTGAATTATTACAAGTTTATGTGATGCACGTTAAAATATTTTCTTGAGTTTTCTGTTTCAGGCGATTATTCGATGCGGGATCGGGGAAAAGAGACCGATGACAATTTGGGCGACTTGTAAAACATGGTATTTTATTTCAAGTCAAGAATTTAATATTTTAAATTATTTATGAATTTTTAAGCATTTTAAAGCCTAATTTAAATATTAGGTGATTTTTAAGATTTTAAAGTTTCAAAGTTTATCACTAGAGTATTTTATTCTAAATTATTAGATTTTTATTAAAGTTAATAGTGGGTTAGTAATCTTAATTAGCAAGTTAATTATTAATTAAACTCATTAATTCCCACTAACTCACTAACTCATTAACACACACACATGTTACTCACTCACACACACATGCACGTATACACACACACACTTGGCCTATGCGCACACACACATTTCATTGCATTCCATTTCATTTCTTTTGGAAGAGGCAAGGTTCTTGGAGAGCAGCAGCCACCACCCTTTTCCCTTTCATCATTTCAGCAGTTCTAGATCATTTTTGTAGCAAGAAATCGTGCCACAATTCGTCCCGGATCAACCCTCGCAACTCTCCGCTTCGGTATCGTCGTTTTATGAGTATATTCATCAAAGACATGTATATTATTTCGTTTTCACATCGATCTTGTCATAGTAATTATTTTGATGTATATTGTATGAAAAAAATGTGTATGTTTTGCAAACGTTTGAGAAAAAATGTTTGAAACGATTTTGGATCTCAAAAATCGAGTCGACTAGTCTTTACGAATACTGTGAATTTTCGGTCGATTTGCTGGTAAAAACTTACAACATATAAAACGTAGAATTTTTGATACCTTCGATGTGACAGTAAATTCATAATTTTCTGATACGAAACGGGGAAGATATGATTTTTATCGTAAAATCGCACAAGCTGTGAAATTTTTGTGTCACAAAATCCGTCACCCTCTGTTATTTCGAATTCTGCGACTTATAGCTTGGTTTTGTGGAAATGTTTTCAACATATGATTTGTATTACTGTGTGTTATCTTCGAATTGACAGTAAATTCATAATTTTCTGATAAGGAATGAGAGAGATACGATTTTTTATCGTAAACCCGCACAGGCTATGAAAATTTGTGCATATTCTTTATGTTTTCTCAAGTTTTGTTTGCAGGATTCGTTGGGATCTCCTGAATCTTAGCTGCTTTGGTTAGGACAGCATGTACAGAGCATTTCAACGAAGCCCTCGACGCTTTTTAAGTATGTTCGATGTGCAAAAGAAAATGTTTATGTTTTTAGGTATGAAAAATGTCTTGTGACCAACTATGAACGAGTTTGGAAGTCGGTGAACGTGGCCGGGGATCTCTCCATCCCGGTAAAGCATGACTGGGTAAAGCATGGACGAAGATCTCATGTATGTGGCCGGGGATCTCTCCACCCCGGACTAATCTACCCGGTAAAGCATGGACGGAGATCTCATGTATGTGGTAGTGGACATCCCTGCTAGCCCAGTACTGTAGTTTAGTCTGATCATGCGCATTTATGTATGGATCACTTGTTTTGAAACATATCTCTACGCAAAATGATGTTATGCATGTTCAAATATGTTTGATGCAAGTATGTTTATGAAAATGTTTATGAAATGATGACAGGTCTATGTTTATGTACGTATGTTCAAGTTCAAGTATGTACGCTCTACTTTAAAATGCATGTCGTTGTTATTACATATTATTTGTTATTCTCAATTTATACATGTTGAGTCTTTAGACTCACTAGACTTGATCGATGCAGGTGAGGGCGAGTATGAGGAGACGAGGGGTGGGGACTAATGAGCCGGCTCTATCTGCGCAGGAGGCTAAACCCGATGACCGCCTACGTTTCTAAGTCATTATGCATGTTTCAAATACTCTGATTTCCACGAGACTGTTCACGATGTTTAAACGATTGCCTTCTTGCAAACTTTGTTTGTAATTGGTTTTATTTTAAATATTTTTAGACGAGTAGATTATTTTCATCGCGATTTGAAGGTTTATTACTTATTTAAGGAAAAACAATTTTCCGCAAATTTCAATTTAAAAAAATATGGTATGTTACAGTTGGTATCAGAGCGATGTTTTTGTAAAAAGTTATGCCTACTGCCAGTTGCGAGAAGCTCACGAAGTCACACCTCAAGTCTCTAAGTTTTAATGTTTTGAATTCTTTCATGTAGTAAGCATCAAGTCATGATTTCAGCATGTATATGTTTTAAGCTCGAATTACGTGCATCTTCTGATATAGATATTATGTTCATGCATGTTGGATTTACGTGTTGGGTAAACATTGGAACAATATGCCTCCTAGACGTAGGATTGTGCGTAGAGCAGGCGATGAGGGTAGAGAGCCTTAGGATGGGGAGAGGACCACTCCTCCTCGTCCACCGCCAGATATGCAGGTGCAGATGCTTGCAGGCATGACTCAGTTCTTCGCGTAGTTTGCAGGGAACAATGCTGGAGTGGATACAGGGGTGAGGCCCATACCAAAGGAGGTATATGAGTGGTTCAGGAGGATGGACCCAAAAGAGTTCTCGGGGACTACTGACCCGATGTTAGCTGAGGGATGGATTAAGTCCATCAAGGTAATTTTTGCTTTCATGGAGCTACAAGATGCAGATAGGGTCATGTGTGCCACTTTCTTACTGACATGAGATGCTAGATTGTGGTGGGAGAGTGCATGAGTGTCAGTGAACTTGCAAAAACTGACGTGGACTGGTTTCAAGGAAGTTTTCTACTCCAAGTACTTCACTGAGGAAGTACACTCTCCCTTGACTAGGGAGTTCATGACGCTGCGACAGGGAGACAGCAGCGTGACAGAATTTGTCAGGAAGTTTGAGAAGGGGTGTATCTTTGTGCCCCTGATTGCGAATGATCCCAGGGAGAAGCTGAGGCATTTTATTGATGGGTTGCGGTCGATCTTTTGCCTTCATGTTCGAGTAGCTGGTTCTACTACCCACACCTTTGATGTATCTAGAGCCTTGGCGGCAGGAACAGGACCAAAGGGACATCGAGAGTGACAGGCAGGGCAAGAGGCCCTATCAGGCACCTCAGCAGCAGCAGCAACAACGACCTCAGTTTAAGAGGTCTTTCAAGGACAACAAGGGAAGAGGACATTTCAGGGACCGCGGAAAGGCAAGGGTCTTATCCCTCAGCAAAAGGCTCCTCAAAAGCCGTGGGAGCACCCGGTGTGCCCGAAGTGAAATTGCCAGCACCCGAGGCAATGTTTACGGGGATCGGGCAAATGCTTTAAGTCTGGAGCCAGCAACCATATGCTGAGAGACTGCCCACAGTGGAGGCAGCCTGCCCAGGGGAGAGTGTTCGCCATGCAGACAGAAGAGGCAAACCTAGTGTAACGTACCGTATTTTGAACTACTTGAAATTTGCGGAAAAATAAAAATTTTCTTAATTAAATAGAAACCTTCAAATTGCGATAACAATAAACTGATCATTCAAAATATTTACAACGAAAAGATCACAAATAAAGTTCACTAAAAACATTTGTTTAAACATCATAAACCAAAACGTGAAATCAGAGTAGTTGAAGCATTGCATGAAAACTGAAAACATGGGCAGTCCTCGGGTTTAGCCTCCAGCTCAGTCCAAGCAAGCTCACTGATCCTCACCTCTCGTCTCCTCAAATTCATCCTCACCTGCATCGATCAAGTCTAGTGAGTCTAACGACTCAACATGTATAAACTGGGCATAACAGGTATTACGTAGTAAAACCAAATGCAATCTTTAAAATAGAGCGTATATACTTGAAACTTGAACATGCGTGTAAAAGCTTGAACTTACAAACATAACATAGACATGCCGTAACGTGAAACTTTTCTGAAACATGCTTGCAACATACATACTTGACATACATACTTGAACATACATGGACTTCATCATTTTGCGTATAGATATGTTTCAAAGCAAGTGACTCATACATAAATACGCCTGATCATACTAAACCATAGTACTGGGTTGGAGGGGAAAGTCCACTACCACATACATGAGATCCCCGTTCATGCTTTAACGGATGGATTCGTCCCTGGTCATGCTTTATCGCTTTCCAATCTTGATCTAAACCCGGTGATGCTTTACCAGGCTGGAGAGGTCATCGGCCACGTTCACCGTCTTCCAAACCCATTCATAATTTGGTCACAAGACATTTAACATACCTCAAAAAATTAAAAATATTTTCATTTTTTTGCACGTCGAACATACTTACATGTCGTTTAGGGATTCGTTGGATCTCGCTTGGGGCCACTGCTACGCATACTAACATGATTTCAAACCCTTAACTTTCATAGCTTAGACGTAGGTACCCGTTCTCACCACCGAAGTAACTAAATATCTTATGCCATTCTAGATCACTCGGGACTTGACCTCGTTAAATCATCGCACTAAACCAAGACATCGAACCCCAAAGCAATCAACATATTTTCCCAAAAAAAGAAGTACACGGACCCCGTGCCCAGGTCCTGCTATGGGTCCGTGTAGGCTCTGTAAATACTCGAAAAGAAGTAAGGACACGGACCCCGTGTCAAGGTCTGTCTAAGGGTCCGTGTAGGCTCTGTATGTTGACACTTCGAAAGAAACAAGGGCACGGGCCTCGTGTAAGGGTCTGGCCCCGGGTCCGTGTACCTGCGATAGAGGCAAACCAACGAGAATTCCAATGCATGTGACTTAGTCTCCCTAACTCGGTCATTCCCACCTTGAATCAACACCTCGAGACCCATCCTAGGATACTATAGCATTGACTAAAGCCTATAAAAATGCCCCAAAACAACTAAGCATCACAAGCACGCAACAAACCATTCCTACGACTTCTAATTTAACCAAGTGCCTAACGACACGAAACGAAACACCAACAATCATTCCAACATCATTCTCGATATACCTAAACCCAGAAGCGATCACCCGTCGATCCGCAACGAAGCCTGCAACAATAAAACTTCAAGAACACATCAAGAACGTATTTTTCGGCAAACGCAGTTTGAGCAGTCCCACAAAAACGACCATAACTCACTCAATTCTTATCTAAATATTTCGAATTTTATATCAAATCGAAGGTATCGAGGAGTACTACGTTTTATGTATTGAAAAGTTTTCCAGAAACTCGACCAAAAAATCGCAGTACTCAAAAATACAATAAAAATGAATTCTGAGATCTAAAAAAAACGTGGAAAAAATATATCCAACAATTTTCTGCTCAAACTTTGAACATCACACATGGAATTTTACGCATAAAAACATCACAACACATAATATGACTAGATCGACGCAGGAAAAACAGAATATACATGCCTTTTGATATTAAAATTACTGAAGCGGGAACGGTGCGAGGGTTGATCCGGGACGAACGTGGATGATTTTCTTGCAACGAAATAAACGAAAGCTTGCTGAAAAAAATCAGAGGAAGGGGCGGCTGCTCTTGGCAATAAGAACCCTAGGTTTTTACTTTAAAAAAAATGGAATGGAAGTGAGGTGTGAATATTTGTGTGTGTGTGTGCAACGTGAGATGTGTGTGCAAGGGGTGTGTGCGTGCGTGTGTTAGGTAATTAGAGAGAGTAAAATTTGCTTAATTACATAATTAATCACTAACTAAATGTTAATCAAACACTAACTTTACTAAAAATTCCTTAATTAAAATAAAATGCACATGTACTAAATCTTTAAAGGTTTAAAATCATAAAAGTCACTTAATAGATAAATTAGGCTTTTAAAGTGCTAAAAATTTAAATAAATCTTTTAAAATGCCCCAATCCTAACTTAAAATAAAATACCATATTTTAAAATCGTCCTAATCGTCGCCGATCGCTTTTCTTCGATCCTGCATCGAATAATCAGCCTGAAACATGAAACTCGAGAAAATATTTTAACGTGCATCAGATAAACATAATTAATTTAAAATAATACATTTGAATAAATCATGCATCGCTAAAAATCCAATTAAGATCATGTCAGTTTCTATGAGACAGACTGATTTCATGGTTCAACAAGAAGCAAACATCTATACCAACTTCTACAACTGAAGCAAAATATCTTGCTGCTGGAAGCTGTTGTGCACAACTGATCTGGATTCAGCAACAACTGAAAGTCTATGGTGTCATTGCAAAAGAATAACCAATATTTTGTGATATACAAGCACGATTGCAATTACATACAATTCAGTTCTTCACTCTAGGACCAAGCATAACAATGTCAGGCATCACTTCATCATAGATCATGCTCTGAAGAAAGCAATAAGGCTGGAATACATACCAACTGAAAAACAAGCAGCTGACATGGTCACCAAACCTCTACCAGAGACTAAGTTTTCTTATTTTTGCAATATTCTTGGTTTAATTAATTTCTCTTAATTATATCAATTTTAATGATGTTATTTAGTTGTTATTAATTCTTATTCAGTTAGTCAAATATCAGTTAGTAATTATTCTGTTAGCTATCATCAGTTAGTTAATTGTTTGTCAACTGATATCAGTTCAGATGCAGATAATGAAAGAGCAATGAATCGAAACAACAATTTTATTGATAAAATCTCATCCAGAATACACGATTCAGTTCCCTTTCAGTAGCATCTAGCCAAAGGGACATCCAATTAGATAATTTATGACAGTTAATTCTTCTGAAGCTTTCTGAAGAAGAAATCTTTTCCAGCACATTCCACTTCTTCATAAGCATCAGCTGAATAAGACCTTCATCAGTGGCAAGATCCTGAAGTATGGCTGACTTCAAGACTCTTCTTATATTTTCTTGCAGTTGCTCTCTGCTTATCAGTTGCAACTAATCCATCACATTGAATGGTCTGAAGCTCATGTATCTTGGTCCAAGTGGACATGACCTTTGATTATACGAGTTCTTCAATAGGTTCCTTCAATCTCTCCAAATGGCGAGGTGTTAATACAGAAAGAGGGACGTTGGAACTGCTTGAAGTATCCATCAGTGTTTAACTGTTATTATCTAATGACTTTGCTCTTATTTATAGACAGACTGATATTGAAGAAATAGAAGAAGACGAATAGACACTAGTCAACTTGCAAACCCTGCAACTTATTCAGACTAAGCTTCTCCTTACTCTTTCTTTTATTAATACGCATTTATCGAGGGTGGAATATCGAATATAAACGGTTAACTGAGAAGACATTAGTAAGTTGGTCTTCAACTGAATTGACTCAGCTTTCACCTGATCACTCAGTTGCTGACCTAACTGATCTTCTCCAATAAGTTAACTAGTTAATCGATAAATATTCCATAATAAGTGATGTGGCTGATAAGTAGGCATTTAATGCATGTCTTTCAATGAATACTGATTTAAAACGTGGCCCCACGTAGTCTATTTAAATTATACACATGTTTTCATCACACGTACATACGATTTTATTTGATTTATCTTGGACTGACACGTGTCCATATATTTGAACAGTCACATACATATGTACTTGTCCCCGCTTCATTTCAGTTTTTCTTACGCGCATTTCAGTCTACAGAGCAATCAATACACAGAAGCCTTCTTTCTCGCAGATAACCAATCTTTTAGCAATGGCAAACCAAATTCTAGGCATACATGTTGAATGCAATGACTATTGATTTTGATTCAGTCCTGTCTGTCCTAGGACGAGGATATCAAGAGCGTGTTTATAAAAGTGGAGGCTGCTGGACTGAAGACATTTTTGGGACTTTCTTCCCAAGAAATTTATCCAAAAGAGATTTATGATCTCTATGCAAATGGATTTATTTCTGCGGATGGCAACATCTCTACCACCGTCAACAATCAGTTGCTGATGATCGACGAAGACTCCTTCAGCAACATCTTTCAGCTACCAACTTATAAACTGTCAAATATTTCTGAGGTGAAAACGTATAATGTTAAGGAGATGCAAACTCTCCTGTCTGTTGATGGACGAAAAATCAAGGTTTTCGATCCCAAGAAGGAACTGAAGCCAGAAATCAAGTTACTGGCTGATATAGTGGCCAAAGGGATACTAGCCAAAGCATGGTCTTTTGCTGCTCTCACATTAGAGAAATTTCAAGTCATGACTGCTATCATGGCTGGAAAAAGACTGAATTGGAAATGTATCATCTTCAACCTTTTTAAAAACATGTTTCAGTCTTCGAAACAATCAAAGTAATTTGCTTTGCCGCTCAGATATTTGCTGAAAAGCAAGGGCTTAGTGGGTGACTCCTCCGAGAGGTCAACCAAGTTCAAGATATTCAATGACAAGAGTGTTCAGCTGCCAAAACTCAAGCTGGACATCTCTCATGAAAAATTCATTAAGGTGAAAAAGGAGATTTGGACGAAGGAGGCTCACAAAGCAGTGAAGAAGGCGAAGAAGACAATCAAATGCAAATTGATTGTCAGTGAAACTGATTCTGAAAAGACTCTTTCTCCTAAGATCGCCAAGAAGCCCAAAACTCTGAAGACAAAACCAGCAATCGTTGTGGGCACCATCCCAACTGAGAAAGGCTATACTATCTGGAGCTGAACAACCGATCCAGGCTACTCCGTTGCAGGCAATATCAGTTAAATCTTTAACTGAAGAGCAGTTACCTCCACCTGCTGCTCTTCTCAAGAAGACTATCACCGAATCTGGTGATAAGAGGAAACCTGTTGGAGTTAAAGCTCCACTAATCACTATCTCTGGCCCAACTTCTTTGTCATTTGCCAGACCCAAAGGAGTAGTGATTAGAGAAATGATTGATACAACCAGATCATGACTAAATATTCCTCATGTCATGACTGACTCAAAAGGGCAAGGAAAAGATGACAGAAGAGCATAGACCCACAAACACAATACAAACCGATATTGACCTCATTTGGAAAGTTGTCAATGAATTTTCTGAGACTAATCTTAAAGCTTATGATGAATGGGTAAGGTTTAGTACTGAAGTGTTTTCCGGGAAACTGCAGAAGAAATCAGTTTTGAAGAAATTTATTGCCCTGGAAACTATAGTCCTAAAAATGGTCAAAACAGCTTCAGTGGTTCAAGCGTTGGAGAGGAAGAAGTACTTCTTTGATCAAGTACGAGCAAAGAAGTTAAGACAAATGGTTGTTCATCTACGCCAAAATTATGATTCTTCCATTCCAACTGCAATTAATGATAAAGCAGTTAATGATCAGCTGGACTGAGATCTTATATCACTGCAGATGGAGATTAAGAATTGGGAATTGAATCAAGAACTGACTATTCCAGCAGATTGCCACAATATGTCATCAGAAGAGGAAGCTGAACAATCAGTTCAACCGCAAAAGCCATCTCAGGAACCAGTTGCTGAATCTTCTGAGCAAGTAATTGCTTCTTCTTCAAAGGATTCGCAACTATCAACTACTGCTCCTCAATCCTCAACTGCAGAACTTCAACTTTATAATGATGTTGAATTATCATTGGAAAACATTGATGACGTTATTAAATCAGTTGCCTCTGATATTCAGCAGACTACTGTAGAAGCAGTTGAAGAACTAATCGCAACTGAAGAGCCAGTCTCGCAGGCTACTTTTCAACCGACCGAAGGGCCAGTTCAGTCGACTGCCACGAATGAACAAGCAGCTATTACAGGAACTGAAGAGGCAGTTCAGTCATCTGCCATGACTGAACAAACAATAGCTGAAGAGGTGCCAGCTGAACAGCCAACCACAGTTTCAATTGTTCAAACAACTTAAGAACTTATTTCTGAATCAGCTGAGCAACCAACTGAGGAACCAGCTACTATTTCAGCTGATCAACCAACTTCAAAGCCTTCTAGTTCTGCTGCTGTTCAAAACCATCAAACCACATGCATGCAATTATTAAATTATCTTGTATTTTAATTAAATGTTTTAATTGCATTAATTAATTATGTTGTGCATATTTGCATGTTTAAAATATATTCTTCTACATGATTGCATTAAAATATATTTTTAAAGGTTATTCGAGTTGCGATCGAGGAACGGAGACCGAGGGCTGAAAAATAGAAAATGTTTTTATTAAAAAATAATTTTTAATTATTTAAAATATGAGTGATGCATTTTCTTATTTTTGAAAATAAGGAGTTTTAGGTGATTTTATACGCCGGGACGTAAATTTTATCGGTGTTGATTTTTCATTAAAAATGTGAATGTTTTAGCAACCCGCTAATAAATTCACTAAACTTATTTAAGCAAAATTATTTTTAAAATTTTAATTAAGCACTAATGGGCTTAATTTACATACTTAGTGGGTCTAAGTCTTATTAGTAGCTTAATTAAGTATTTAATATAGAAAACTCACCCCATACCCTACCATATGCACGCCCACTTCCCCAACAAATCTTAAACACTCCAAAACTCTCCCCCACAAGCAAGGTACACGGCACACACACCATCATAATTTGAGGAAAAGTTTTGAAGGTTTTGCAAGGGAAAATCTAGCCATCGTCTTCGTGTCGTCGTTCTTCAATCATCAACGGTTTTTCATGCGTTAAATACGCAAAGGCACGCCATACATCTCATTTTCTCATCTATCACATCGTACTATCGTTTTTAATTACGTTGTATGAAAAACATGGGGTTCTTACTATTATTTTCGGATTTTTGCATGCACATGAGTTAAACTAATGGTTTTGTGTACTAAATCATGTTCTATATATGCTAAGGGGCTGCCATGACGTTAATACATAATCTAGTGATGTTTTTACACGTTTTAAAAGGTCATAAACAGCACAAAACTCTTCACACAAGCACACGTTGGAAAGTTATTTTTTGCTGTCATGGGCCTTGTGATCGGGTTCTTGTTTAAGGGGCTGGGTGAGTCTTGGCTTGGGTCAGGGCTTAGCCAGGGTCTGTGAGGGGTCAAGGGTAGAGTCCTAGCCATGCTAGGACTCGAGTCTAGGGCTGGGGAAGGAGTCCTAGCTTGCTAGGACTCCCACCCGAGAATAGCGAGAGGCATGTGCAGGGTGCGCTGGTTTGTAGGGAAGTAAGGACTCGGTCCAGGGCTCAGGGGCTGGGCTAGGTCAATTATTTAGGGTCCTAGGAGGGTGCTTAAGGGCCTGGGCAGGGGTTGTGGTGGCTCGGGTTGCTGCTGGCTCGAGAGGAACGTGAGAAGCAAGGGAGCACCATAAACACACGTAAGTTGCTGTCATGTAGTCCAGTGGTTCGCAGCTCGGGTTCTAGGGGCTGGGTTGGTCTAGGTCGAGTCTGGTCATGGTCCAAGGTTGGTGAGGGTCCTAGGTGATCGTTGGTTAGGTGGATAGAGGAGTCCTAGTTGGCTAGGAGTCTTGGTAAGGTGGTAAGTGTCACGCACAAAACATGCAGATTTTGGGTTCAGTTTCAGGAAGGTTTTTGAGCGGGCCATGGCTTGTTTTATGGGCTGGGCTTGGTCAGTAGAGTCCCTAGGTGGGTTGGCTAGGTTTTGGCTCAAGGTGCCTCGGGCGTGGCTCGAGTAAATTAGGAGATGGCTCGGTGTGTTCGATATGGTGTTGATTTTGAGTTTAATTATACTAAAATTGAATCCATGGGTCCACGGGTGTGGCTCATATCTTGGAAGGGTAGACTTAATCATAAAAATGCTATGTTTAAAATTTGGGATCAAAATAATGAATTTTGGATTTATCCGGGATTTAATCGTCGCGCGAAACGCTAATTAACGAGTTAATTGAAACGCCTAGTTTTATACTTAATAAAATTATGAAAAATTATATTTAAGCTTAAATAATTATTAAAAGTCTAAGTTTTTAATTTGAGAATTTTATATTAAGGTTTGGTTTAATTCGGGATTAAAATGTGTTAATACGTCTTATTTAAAGATTAATTTAAAAGTCCTCGATTTAAGCTAAATAAAAATATGAGAATATTTATGTAAGCTTAAATAATTAATTGGGGTATGTTAGAGTCAATGGAATTAAGAAAAAGTCAAAAACGTTAAATTTTACGTCTAGGGGTAAAACGGTCTTTTTACACCTAAAATTAGTAAACGTCATGGCAGTGCCCTGAATGATGTTTTATGTGCTAATATGATTATTTTCTATAGTTATGGATGTTTCTGGGATTTTATATGTTAAAATGATATTTTAAATGTTTAGGGAATTTTATATGTTTATGATTTAATATGTCAAAATGTTATTTTAAATGTTTTGAGGTTAAAATGTCATTTAAAATGTTTTGAAATGTTCATGATTAAATTAAAATTTTTAAATGTCTATGTGATTTTTATGATTTAAGGAAGACAATTAAAAGACATGTTGCATGCTTGGTTTCAAAAACAAAAATGTTATATTATGCATGATTTTTTTTTAAAAGTGATGGAAATGAAAAACGTTGAAGGAAATGAAGTAATTGTGACTAATTCGATAATGTTGGAGATATCGTGAGGGTGATGGTCCCAGTGGGAGCCTGACGATCGTATTTTCATCATTACGAATATGTGGTAACGGTCTTGTGGTAACGATAAGAATGAGAATATCGTGAGGGGAAAAGGCCCCAGATGGAGCCCATTTATGGGAAAAGACCCAAGAGGGAACCCGACGATCGTATTTCTATTCGAAAGAGGATAGGCCAAGGCTCAGTTGACGGGTGAGAGTGTCGCTGATGTCCCCGCCGCCCAGTACTATGGTTACATGTAGATGGATCCATCGACTTTTGAGGTTTATGTCATGATGAGGAAAGTCACAATTAACGATCTGAATTCAACAAAAGGAAAAAGAAAAATGTTTATGACCATGAAAAATGTTTTATGTCATGTCATGTTGAGGAAAAAGAAAAATGTTAAGGTTTATGTTATGCATGTCATGAAAATGTTTATGCTTAAGGTTGATGCATCATTATGAAAATGTTTTTATTTAAAGTTCATGCATCATAAAAAGGTTTACGAAAATGTTCATGATTGAAGTTTATGCATCTTCATGAAAACGATATTTTAAGTACAAGTATTTTTCACTGTTATATGTTGGCTGTATTACGTATTACTTGCTATAAAGATGATGGTGTGTTGAGTCTTTAGACTCACTAGGTGTGATGGATGCAGGTGAGGTTGAGGGAGGTCTTGACGGATGATTTGACTGGACTGAAGGCGCACACAACCCGAGGACCAGCGCTTCTACTTTTCCGCAATTTACGTTTTATGATTCAGGATTTAGGTAAAAGATTTTAAGACTATTTATTTATGCTTTGAGAGATTTTTGAGAGGTTTAGTATGGGCTATACTTTTAAAATTTATTGCTTTTTAGGTTTGGTAAAACATGCAACGATTTCATTTTATGACTATTGCACTTGATTTTTAAAATGATAGTTGGTTGAGATTTTATTTTAAAGGGTAAAATATTTTTATAAAAACATTTTCATGTGTCATATGTCCTGGCCGAAATTTGAGTGTTTAAAAAAAAAATTCTAGTACTTTTTAAGCAATAAAAAGGACAGACGTTTCGGTTGGTATCAAGGCCGACCTCTCTTAGTACGGTGTGATTCGGGAACGAACCAAGCGGAAGCTGGTGGGCATGTGAGGCCTGGGGCCGAAGAGGGCGGGGGGTGATCGCCGGTTCCATGAGGCTGCACGGACAATGAGCGGCTCTTGGGAGACTTCTAGGTGGATGGAACATGAATGAACCGATTCCACATCGGAATGAGAGGGATTCCGAGACTGTTCAATGCAATGGACTGTACAGTTGAAGAGGGTTTAAGAGATTTGATATGTATTACTCATATCAAGAAGGTGCATCTTCTTTTCGGTAGCTCTTTACATAAGAACTCCTAAGTTAAGCGTGCTTGACTTGGGTCAATTTTAAGATGGATGACCTCCTGGGAAGTATCCTAGGGTGCGTGTGAGTGAGGACATAAGCACGCTGGAAAGATTCGTCTTGATACAGTGAGGACAGCCCTCAAATTTGGGGCGTTACAGTTGGTATCAGAGCAAAGGTCCTGTAAAGGGTTGTGCCACCATCAGCGCCGGAAAGATCAGTCGTCAAGCCTCAGACTTGTAAGTTTTACATGCTTTATATGATTTTATGATGTTACCTGCATAAGTACATGAATTATATGTTCACGTCACATGTTTAATAGCTTTATGATTTATATGCTTCATGATTTTTATACGTGATACAACATGAAATAAGAAATTATTTGATTTTAATGCATGTTGGCTTCGTGGTGGAATTGGACGATGTTGATTTTTGGGTTTTAGTATTGACATTCTACTTTTTGGGCCATAACTTAATCGTGAATATTATGAATGCTTTTTGGGACACGTAGATTTTCTAAGAAAATACTGATGACTCTTGGGTACTAGTTGAATTAATTTTTGGGAATTACTCATAAGTAATAATGATTCGAGGATTTGTAACGACTTCGGGAGTAAGAAAATATATAAATTGGAATTTTAAGTTTTGATGAAAGGTAAATTAGGTTATAGCAAATGATTTTGAGGTAAATAAGTTTAAATTATCGAAATTTATGTTATGGGAAACCCGTAGAGGAGAATTAAGAATGTTAAGAACTTATGGGTTAATCGTAGGATTTTGAAATTAAGGACCAATTAGGATAATTTTTGAGGAAAATTAAGAATTTGTTTTGCAATTATTACGGAATTTGGGGACTAGTTTATCAATACGTGAGGATTGAATGGGTTAATTGATAAGAGTTTTTGATGATTTAGACTTTTAAGAATATTTGGAACCTTGGGATATCTTGGTTACAGTGTTACGAGGAATGCTGATCATAAGTTTTTAAGGATGATTCAATACTAAGCTTGAAAAATCTAAGCGTTAGCGGATGCGTTTGGGATTTTAAGATTGAAATCTGATAAGTTCATGAGAATTCTGGGTATAAAATAAGGAAAATAATATACGATAAGTATGGTGATCCAGTCTTTTATTATAGGGAATTTTCAGAAAAGTTGAAATTCGAAGTTATAATAGTAACAACATTAAGTTATTATGGGTCGTTTTAAGTTGCGAATTGCAAAATAAGGATTTAGAAGATAAAAATAATTGGGATCAATGAGACGTAAGGACATTCTAGAACTTAAGTTTGATTAGAGTAGCGCAGCGGAATCGTGGATTTTTGGGATACTAGAACTAAGTCTAAACTTTGGGTTATGAAGGATAAGCGAATTTCGAGGACGAAATTCAATTTAAGGGGGGAAGATTGTAACGTCCCGAAAATTTAAAGGTCTACGCAAACCACATGCATGCAATTATTAAATTATCTTGTATTTTAATTAAATGTTTTAATTGCAGTAATTAATTATGTTGTGCATATTTGCATGTTTAAAATATATTCTTCTACATGATTGCATTAAAATATATTTTTAAAGGTTATTCGAGTTGCGATCGAGGAACGGAGACCGATGGCTTGAAAAATAGAAAATGTTTTTATTAAATAATTGTTTTTAATTATTTAAAATATGAGTGATGTATTTTCATATTTTTGAAAATAAGGAGTTTTATGTGATTTTATACGCCGGGACGTAAATTTTATCGGTGTTGATTTTTCATCAAAAATGCGAATGTTTTAGCAACCCGGCTAATAAATTCACAAACTTATTTAAGCAAAATTATTTTTAAAATTTTGATTAAGTACTAATGGGCTTAATTTACATACTTAGTGGGTCTAAGCCTTATTAGTGGCTTAATTAAGTATTTAATATAGAAAACTCACCCCATACCCTACCATATGCACGCCCACTTCCCCAACAAATCTTAAACACTCCAAAACTCTCCCCCACAAGCAAGGTACACGGCTCACACACCATCATAATTTGAGGAAAAGTTTTGAAGGTTTTGCAAGGGAAAATCTAGCCATCGTTTTCGTGTCGTCGTTCTTCAATCGTCAACGATTTTTCGTGCGTTAAATACGCAAAGGCACGCCATACATCTCCTTTTCTCATCTATCACATCGTACTATCGTTTTTAATTACGTTGTATGAAAAACATGGGGTTCTTACTATTATTTTCGGATTTTTGCATGCACATGAGTTAAACTAATGGTTTTGTGTACTAAATCATGTTCTATATATGCTAAGGGGCTGCCATGACGTTAAGACATAATCGAGTGACGTTTTTACATGTTTTAAAGAGGTCCTAAACACCACAAAACTCTTCACACAAGCACACGTTGGAAAGTTTTTTTTTTGCTGTCATGGGTCTTGTGATCGGGTTCTTGTTTAAGGGGCTGGGTGAGTCTTGGCTTGGGTCAGGGCTTAGCCAGGGTCTGTGAGGGGTCAAGGGTAGAGTCCTAGCCATGCTAGGACTCGAGTCTAGGGCTGGGGAAGAAGTCCTAGCTTGCTATGACTCCCACCCGAGAATAGCGAGAGGCATGTGCAGGGTGCGCTGGTTTGTAGGGAAGCAAGGGCTCGGTCCAGGGCTCAAGGGCTGGGCTAGGTCAACTCTTTAGGGTCCTAGGAGGGTGCTTAAGGGCCTGGGCAGGGGCTGTGGTAGCTCGGGTTGCTGCTGGCTTGAAAGGAACGTGAGAAGCAAGGGAGCACCATAAACACACGTAAGTTGCTGTCATGTAGTCCAGTGGTTCGCTGCTCGGGTTCTAGGGGTTGGGTTGGTCTGGGTCGAGTCTGAGCGTGGTCCAAGGTTGGTGAGGGTCCTAGGTGATCGTTGGTTAGGTGGATAGAGGAGTCCTAGTTGGCTAGGAGTCTTGGTAAGGTGGTAAGTTTCACGCACAAAACATGCAGATTTTGGGTTCAGTTTCAGGAAGGTTTTTGAGCGGGCCATGGCTTTTTTTACGGGCTGGGCTTGGTCAGTAGGGTCTCTAGGTGGGTTGGCTAGGTTTTGGCTTAGGGTGGCTCGGGCGTGGCTCGAGTAAATTAGGAGATGGCTCGGTGTGTTCGATAAGGTGTCGATTTCGAATTTAATTATACTAAAATTGAATCCATGGGTCCACGGGTGTGGCTCATGTCTTGGAAGGGTAGAATAAATCATAAAAATGCTATGTTTAAAATTTGGGATCAAAATAATGAATTTTGGATTTATTCGGGATTTAATCGCCGCGCGGAATGCTAATTAACGAGTTAATTGGAACACATAGTTTTATGCTTGATAAAATTATGAAAAATTATATTTAAGCATAAATAATTACTAAATGTCTAAGTTTTTAATTTGAGAATTTTATATTAAGGTTTGGTTTAATTCGGGATTAAAATGTGTTAATACGTCTTATTTAAAGATTAATTTAAAAGTCCTCGATTTAAGCTAAATAAAAATATGAAAAATTCATGTAATCATAAATAATTAATTGGGGTATGTTAGAGTTAATGGAATTAAGAAAAAGTCAAAACCGTGAAATTTTACGTTTAGGGGTAAAACGGTTATTTTACACCTAAAATTAGTAAACGTCATGACAGTGCCCTGAATGTTGTTTTATGTGCTAATATGATTATTTTCTATAGTTATGGATGTTTATGGGATTTTATATGTTAAAATGATATTTTAAATGTTTAGGGAATTTTATATGTTTATGATTTAATATGTCAAAATGTTATTTTAAATGTTTTGATGTTAAAATGTCATTTAAAATATTTATGAAATATTCATGATTAAATTATAATTTTTAAATGTCTATGGGATTTTCATGATTTAAGGAAGACATCTAAAAGACATGTTGCATGCTTGGTTTCAAAAACAAAAATGTTATGTTATGCATGATTTTTTTCTAAAAGTGATGGAAATGGAAAACGTTGAAGAAAGTGAAGTAATTGTGACTAATTCGATAATGTTGGAGATATCGTGAGGGTGATGGTCCCAGTGGGAGCCCGACGATCGTATTTTCATCATTACGAATATGTGGTAACAGTCTTGTGGCAACGATAAGAATGAGAATATCGTGAGGGGAAAAGGCCCCAGAGGGAGCCCATTTATGGGAAAAGACCCAAGAGGGAACCCCGACGATCGTATTTCTATTCGAAATTTAAAATTTTTTCTGAACTCGGAGAAGATTGTGTATGTGCTTGATAAGAAGCCACCGAAAGAGGCAGCTTCGAACGTCAGTGAGAATGAAGTAGCTAAGCTTGAGAAATGGTGGGACCATGATCTCCAAGATAAAAGCTATATGTTGGCTTCTATGTCGAATGAACTGCAGAGGCGGTTCGAGAAGGCTGCAAATGATGCTGACATTCACCTTCATCTGAAAGTGTTGTATGAAGTACAGACTCGCTCAGAGAGAAATGCTACTGTGAAAGACCTAATGACTACACATCTGCGAGATGGGACTTCTGTCCATGAGCATGATGTTAGAATGATTGGGCTCATTGAGAAATTGTTGGGGCTCGACGTGGTTATTCCCCGTGAGCTCGCGACTGATATTCTCCTTGTTGGAATATTTCATGTTTGTAATCTTGATTTTGATGTTAACAAAACTTTTTATTTTTTTTCCTACTGATTTACCTAAGTGCGCTGGAAGCTGGAACTAATCAGGCTTCAAACTGATCATTTATCGAGCCAAAAACTGAAGCTATCGAGACGCAAACTGAAAACACCAACTGATCGACAAAACTGAATCAGGTCAACTGATTGTCCAGCTGATAGGTGGTTCAGCAGTAGAACTTCAGAAGTCCGGCCAGCTGATGAAGTGCTCAACTGATGAAGAGCCCAGCTGACCAGTTCAACTGAAAGAGTGAAATCAGTTCAACTGACGAGTCAATTAATTTCGTCAGCCCAACAGACGATCACTTTAGATGACCAGTTATGAGCATCAGTTAGGAATCAATCAGTTTCAAATTAAGACAAGCTCATATAAATGGACTCCAGCTACGCACAAGGGTTCAAAAGTATATGTACTATCAATAATACAATAATGGACGTTGCAACAAAGCTTAAAAACAAAATGTTCCAGCATGGATTTCTGAAAAGTTGAGACACGAATCTTTGGGAACACATTCAAGCTGCAAAGGATACAATTGTTGAGTCTCGCTATACGATCAGTTTCCCGCCTATAAATAGAAGATTAGTGAAGACCAACAACATCAACAACGAGAAGAACAAGTGTGTGAAAACAATAGAAATGGCACGCATATTGCATATCAGCTTACCAGAAGCAATTTGCCCAAAGGGAACACTTCATCGTGTTATCAAGCTTAGTTTAGAAGCATAATTCCCTCGGTGTGTGAGAACACTTTCTGATAGTGTTCATTGTTCAGTTCTCACACACACACACACACACAACACCCTTCAAATACAGTCTTGCACAAAGACATTAAACTTGTGTATGTAGTCTTTGACACACAGAAGTTAAACAAGTGTTGACTGGAAGGTGCTGCCTTCAGTATAGTCTAGGAGTTCAGTTAGACAGTGAGTAAGTCCTAAGCTGGGTGGATTATTACACTTGTTGTAATTAATCAAAGTCTTCTAGTGTATCCTACCCAAGGAGGTAGAAGGGGTGGCGTAGGAGCAGTTGAAGTCTCCGAACATTCATAAACATATCTTGTGTTATTTAATTGTTTAACTACGGTTCTCAAACTGATTTGATCAGTTAGAGCATCCGTCAGTTCAGTTTTTATCATAACTGAACTGATATATGTCACAACTTATTCCCGATAATTTCAGTTAATCAGTTACACATGATATAAAATTTATCACTGTTTCTTAACAAATGATTACTTTGAGGGTTTTTTGCTTGGTTTGTAACCAAACTCGATTTAATTCATCGGTGTATATATTCTTAGAACACGAGCTATTGCAGCTCATTGATTTATTGTGTTCAAGGCACCTCAAGGTGCCCAGCACACAGTCTTTCAATTAGTATCAAAGCAAATTGTTCTAAGAAGGACAATTGAAAACTGATGTTTTAAAATGTGTTTTAAAATGGATTTCTAAATCTTCTTAAAATTTTTATATGGATTTACCGTGGGAAGAGAGAATTCTTGGCTTTGCAACTAACATTGTAGCCACTTCTCTCGACTACTTAATTTTTTTGTTTTAGCAACTTGTAGGGTGTTGAGTCCAAGCTGACAGCAGATCAGCTAAACTGATCAATGGACAAAGTTGCAGTCTACCAGTTCAACTGATCAACAGACGAAACCCAACTACAAGCTGAAACTGATGAGTTAGTGGCACTTAATCATCAGAAGTGTCGCCACTTCATTACCTTATCAGATCAATATAGATGATCAATGCGGTTCAACATCAATTGAGTCCAATTTGAGTAAGCTCGACCAGTTAGTCAGCACAGATATCAAGTCCAAGGCAAATTAGCTGCTCTTCTGGCAAAAGAGACTCAAGATCAATGGAGCATTCAAAGCATTTAAGGCGACCAGTTGTTAGTATATTAAGTTCTATTATGTATAAACTTACTGATATTTGACCTTATTTAATATTTGCTCACTACAATAAAATACACATTCAACAACACACAAAAGACAACGGTTTTTATTAAAATTGTTGTGTTTTTTACTTTTAACAACGGATTTAACAAAAACCCTTTTCGTAGCTTAAAAAAACCAGCTTATAGACAACAATTTTTAAAAACCGTTGTCTTCGATGTGTCTACGACAACGGTTCTTAAAACCATTGTCTATGAGCATTTTTGTTTAGGCTACAACAACGGTTTTTAAAAACTGTTGTCTATGTATGTGTTTTTTCGGGCTACAACAACGGTTTTTAAAAACCGTTGTCTATATGTATTTCTGTCAAGGATCAAAGACAACGGTTTGTGTAAACCATTGTCTTTCAGCTGGTTTTTTTAGAACTACGACAACAGTTTTTGAAAAAAGTTGTTGTTTTTTAGCGTTTACCGTTGTCGTTGTTCTAATTTTTTTTTAAAAAAATCGGTTAAATTAAAATTGTAGGAATATTAAGCGACATTGCGATGGTTTTATGAAACCATCGCTAATTTTAAAAAAGCGACGGTTTTAGTTGTAAAACTGTCGCGAATTTAAATTAATGACGGTTAATATAGCTTGGTTTTATACAACTGTCGCATTTTCAAATTAGCGACGGTTGTTTCAAACCGTCGCTATATTTAGCGACAGTTTCAATAAAACTATCGTATTGCGACGTTTCGCTAATAGCAACGGCTTAAGTTTTACCGTCGCTATTACCGACGGATTACACAAAAACCGTCGCCAAATTGTCTATAAATACCAGCATCCTCAGTCATTTTCTTCACACAACAAGTTTCTCTCTTCTTTTTTTTGAAGGAAAGTTTCTCTCTTCTATGATTTTACTTTCGCTTCAATTTTAAGTGTTAAGATTATAAATATTATTTGTTTAGTAAAATTGTAAGTTATTAAATTATAAAAGATAGTGTTAATTTTTTTCTCTTTCATGATTTATTAAATTATAAAAGCAATTTTTTTTATTTTACGTAAAACATTAGCGACGAAAATCATGTGAACAACCGTCGCTAATTAGCGACGAAAACCATGTGAACAACCAGCTAGAAAGAAGTATTAAGACACTTCGATCTGATCGATGTGGAGAATACTTGAGTGCTGAATTTTTGGGCTATCTAAAAGAGAATGGGATTCTCTCACCGTGGACTCCACCAGCAACACCACAATTGAATGGTGTTTCTGAACGTCGTAATCGAACCTTGATGGACGTGGTTCGATCAATGATGGGATTCACTGAATTGCCTATATCGTTTTGGGGTTTTGCGCTTGAAACTGCGGCAATGTTGTTGAAACGACCTCGATAATTTTTTTTACTAATCGTAAATCATAAACTCGAAAATACTAACTAAATAAAATAACTTAACATAACCAACAATCATAATAATTTAACATATGAAATCTCGAGTGCATAAAATAAAATCATAAATAATCAACTAACCAAAACTCCTAAATCGACCTTTAAAAAGGTCAACTAACCATAAAATAAGGTTTAAAAATATCTCTAATAAAAATCATTAACATAATCTTTAAAATCATTAATATATCTAGCTAGTGCGGAAACATAAAGGCCCTCGGGTGTGTGCTGCTGGACTCGATCCACTCAAGCATCAGCGCCTCCCATAAATGATCAAATCCTGCATCATACAAACCTAATGAGTCTAAAGACTCAGCATATTCTAAACATGGATAATACATATACAATCACATACATTGAAAATCATATTTTTATTAAAAATAGCTTTTAAACTTAAATAAACAATTTAAAATCATTTAAGCATAATTAAATCATAAATCGTAAAAATCATTTTAAAATAACTTTAAGTATAAATAAATCCTTTAAAAATCATTTAAAATAAGCTTTAAGTATAAATAAATCATTTTAAAAATAGTTTTAATCATTATCTTGAATCATATATCATAAAATCATTTTAATCATAAGCTTTCAATCATATATCATCTTGGGTGAAGTTTGATCCTTGAAAGTGACTAGCTTTTATCCTCGGTCTACTGATCAGTCTTCAGCTCCACATGGCCCATGAGGGTGTGCACTAGGCTCCACCATGGAAATAAGATTGTCGGGGTTCCCTCGGGGGCATTCTCCCATAGACGGATTCCCTCTGGACTCTTTTCCCACAAATGGGTTCCCTCCGGGGCCTTTCCCCGTAGATGAGCTCCCTCTGGGGCTTTTTCCCCTCACAACATCCTCATAAAATAGTAAGTTCACCGTCCTCAACATAGACGGATCTCCCACAAATCATATATATCATATGTCACTCTCAATTCACATCCCTCAAAATATTTTCCTTTTCTTTTAAAATCATCAAATAGCATAACTTCCAAAAATAACATTTTAGACAATAAAAATTGCACAGCTTTACCATAAATTATAAAATATCATGTTTTCATCAAAATCATCATTTTAAATCATAGAATATCATTTAACATGCGTTATGATCCTTCGGGACGTTGCCAAGTGATAAACATAATAACTGTACATTAATTAAATGTTTTATAATATAAATTTATAGTTTTTGTTTTATTAAATGTTTAAATATTATATGTTTTTATAATAAATTGTATAAAAAATAAGTTGTTGTGTAATTATAAGTTTTTACTATTTTTACTGGTTCGATAAAACAAGAATAACATTGGCGTTGTAAATGGGATTAAGATGATTCTTAGACCTGTAGAAAGTTGATGATCATATCTACAATATTGGTGACAAGCATGAGATAAAAATCTTCTCACAATTGGGATCAAATTAAGCAACAAATAAAGTTATCAAAGGAGTGACAGTTTTACCATGCTCTAGCATTTTGACCATATTTATCAAATTACTTGGTCAAATGGTAAATAAAAAATACCACAATTCAAACAACTCAATTATCTACATGTTTTTTTTTATGTGGAAAAGAAAATTCGGATGAGAAGATTTTAAAAGTGATGTGTATGATGACATAATTTCTTGGAACACTAATGAAGATTTATGTGTAAAAAAATAATATTTTATTTGTGGTTGTCTCCATAAATTTGGCCATAAATAGGGGTTCATTGTAATATATTGAAATATTCCTCATTCTATGAACAAACCTTTGAGTTCATAATATTTCTCTCTTTATTTCTTCATTTAAATATAATTAGCATCTTAAATCCATATTCAAAGTTTTGTACTTTGAATAATGAGTAGCTAAATTCCCAAAGTTGAGATGAAAAGGTGAAGCTCTTGGTATGATAATAAGGTTATTAAAATGTAATAGACTACGTATTATATTATTTAATCATGATTTATTGTTTATTTTATATTTATTTCTTTAAGCATTATTATACCCTACTTATAAGTGGGAGTTTTGATTTATTGTTGCTATATGTTACACTAAATTATTGGAACCATTTAAATGTTAGTTTGATATTACTAACCATTTAAAATGGATTCCTTGATATATTATATATGAATATATCATAATATTAATTTTTTGGTACCATTTAAATGTTAGTTTGGTATTACCAACCATTTAAAGTGAGAACCTTGATTTAGTGTTTACAAATATATATATATATATATATATATAGCACAATAAATACTTGACAACATTTATAAGTTTTGGTATATATTATATATTTATAAGATAATAATATATAATATAATATAAATATGATTATTTAATATATTGAAACCATTTTATTAAGTGGATTTCAATGATGTTCATTAATGTTAACTTTATTAAATATCAAGATTGGATCCTCTAATTTCAACTACTTAAATTAAAATTTGAACAATTTAAAATTATCAATTAAAGATTCAAACAATTAAAAGAAAAAAAAACAAAAAAAAAAAAAAGTACATTGTAGTAGACTTGTAATTACCTTAGCTTTCTTGTGGATACGATATTCGTACTCACCGAATTATACTACTTGTGGACAACCTGCTTTTGGGAGTGCAACAATCAAAGTCGCATCAAGTTTTTGGCGACGTTGCCGCTGAAGTATAATTTAATTTTAAGTCTATTTAATTTTGTTTATAGTTTGTTTTTCTTTCTTTTAATTTTTATTGCTTTTGTATGTTTTTCTTATGCATTTGCATGAGCATTTGGTCACGTACACTTAGTTGTCGACTTATTCGAAATAACCCTTTATTTTCACAAAATGTGGCGGAAGAACCCATCCAAGAAAATGAAGATGAAATTCAATCTCAACATGATCATGATAGACGAATAACACTTAAAAATCACATGAATCCTACACGCACTAGTGCACCTTCATGTCTATTTTTTCCCCTTATGCATCTCATTTCAATTTTAAGCACGGTATTATTCAAATTTTACCTAACTTTCATGGATTAGATTCTGAATATCCATACATGCATTTACGAGAGTTTAAAAAAGTGTACAACACATATAATGATCTAAATTGTAACATGAATATCATTCAACTTAAGCTTTTTCCTTTTTCTTTAAAGATAAAGCTAAAACTTGGCTATAAAATCTTAGATCGGGATCCATTCGAACTTGAGATGAATTGCAACAATAATTTTTGAAAAAAAAATTTCCACCTCATAGAATAAATTCTCTCAAAAGACAAATGATCACTTTCCCTCAAAAACAAGGGGAAACTTTTTATCATTGCTGGGATAGATATAAAGAATTGCTTAATCTTTGTCCACATCATGGTTTTGAAATTTGGAGAGTTGTTTCTCAATGTTATGAAGGCTTAACACCTAAAGATAGGCAAATGGTTGAATTTATGTGTAATGGAACATTTGAAGATAAAGATCCAAACGAGGCAATTGAGTATCTCGATTCATTAGCTGAAAATGCTCAAAATTGGGACACTATATGTACAATTGAACCATCAAACAAGATTCAATCTCTCACATCTGGTAGAGGTATGTACACCCTAAAATATGAACATGATCTCCAAGCTAGATTTACCCATTTGGCAAGAAAAGTTGAGGCACTTGAATTGAAAAAGAATGGTCAATTAAAATCTGTTCAAGAAATTGTGTGTCACATCTGTGATACAAGTGATCATTCTACAAAAGATTGTCCCAATTTGCCCTCTTTTAAAGAATGTCTCCATGAACAAGCCAATGTTTTGAACAATTTCAAAAGGCCAAATTTTGAACCATTTTCTCAAAGTTATAATCTAGGTTGGCAAAATCATTCAAATTTTAGTTGGAGGAATGATAATACTGCACAATTTTCACAACCACATTTTCAAAATTATTAAAATTTTCAAAATTATGCACCTTATGTTCCTCCACCTAAAAGAAATTTGGAAGATACATTGAATTCTTTCATTGCAAAGCAAGATTCTATCAATACTCAAACTGCACAAACTATGACACATTTGAAAGATACTCTTGTTAAATTTGCATATGCACTTAATCTTCATGAAAAAAGTAAATTTCCTTCACAACCACAGCCTAATCCCAAGGATCATCATTCACAAACTGGAACTTCTAGAACTCAACCGATGGATCAGGTAAAATCTGTTATTACCCTTCATAGTGGTAAGGTTGTGGAAAAACCATTCTTGAACCTTGTGAAGATGATGATAAATCAACTCCAAAGGGTAAGGAAATGGAACCCATAACTTGCAAAGAGGAGGATCAACAGACAGTGTCACCACCATTCCCTCATGCATTGAAAAATACAAAAAAATCAAATTTGAATTCTGATATATATGATATTTTTAAACAAGTAAAAGCTAATATTCCTTTGTTAGATGCAATAAAGCAGGTACCCAAATTTTTGAAAGACTTGTGCACTGTGATAAGAAAACTGAATGTAAAAAAGAAAGCATTTTTAGCCGAACAAGTAAGTGCAATCATTCAAAATAATAATACTTTGAAATACAAAGACCCTGGTTGTCCTACTATTTCATGTATTATTGGAGAACGAAAGATTTAAAAAGCCTTGCTTGATCTTGGAGCTAGTGTGAATTTACTTCCATATTCAGTTTATCAAGAACTCAATCTAGGCGAGTTAAAACCTACTTCGGTAACACTTTTACTCGCCGATAGATCTGTTAAAGTTCCAAGAGGTATGGTAGAAGACGTGTTGGTCCAAGTTGATAACTTTGTATATCATGTCGATTTCATAGTTTTAGATACACAACCTATCGAAGTTTGTAATGCAATTCCTGTAATTTTGGGTCGTCCATTTTTAGCAACTTCTAATGCTCTTATAAATTGCAGGAATGGAATAATGAAGTTGTCATTTGGTAACATGACCTTGGAGATTAATGTTTTTAATCTTTGTACGCAACCACATGACAAAGGAGATGAAAGTGAAGATGAAAATCTTATTGAAACCCTTGTGGAAGAAAACATTCAAGAAGGGAGTACTCGTGACCAATAAGATATTTGTTCAATTGATACTTTTAAAGAAATATTGAAAATGATCTTGATTATTTTATTAGGTATCACTCGTTACCAGGATCAGAGAAAGAATTTGAGGAAAAATATGAGAACAAAGACGAACCACCCATATTGGAGTTAAAACCTTTGCCAGAAGAATTGAAGTATGTATTTCTCGGAGAAGATAAAACATATCCGGTGGTAATTTCTTCCAAACTAGCGAGTGATTAAGAAGGTAAATTAGTTGACATGCTTAAAAGATATAAAAATGCAATTGGTTGGACACTAAAAGATCTCAAGGGCATTAATCCACTAATTTTCACTCACAAAATTCACTTAGAAGAAAATGCTAAAACATTTCAACAACTACAAAGAATATTAAATCTACACATGAAAGATGTTGAGAAAACTGAAGTTTTCAAACTACTTGATGTTGGAATTATTTACCCTATTTCTGATAGTAAGTGGTAAGCCCAACACAAGTAGTAGTTCCAAAAAAGCTGGCATCACAGTGATAAAAAATGAAAAAAGTGAATTGTTAACAAGTCGAGTCCCATCTAGTTGGCGGATGTGTATTGATTATAGAAAATTAAATGACGCCACGAAAAAAGATCATTTTCCATTACCATTTTTAGATCAAATTTTAGAAATAGTTGCAGGTCATTCCTACTAATGTTTTCTTGACGGATATTCATGCTATTATCATATTCCCATTGCACTCGAAGATCAAGATAAAACTACATTCACATGTCCTTTTGGAACATTTGCATTCAGAAGGATGCCATTTGGATTATGCAATGCCCCAGGAACTATTTCAAAGATGTATGATAAACATTTTTAGCGACATAGTTGAAAATTGTTTGGAGATTTTCATGGATGATTTAACTGTTTTTGGGAATACATTTGATAATTTTCTTGAAAATTTGGAAAACGTTTTAAAAAGATATGAGGAAAAAGGTCTTATTTTAAATTGGGAAAAATGTCATTACATGATTACTTCTGGGATTATTTTGGGACATGTTGTGTCATCTCATGGAATAGAAGTTGGTAAAGCAAAAGTTGATGTCATTGCCAATTTACCCCATCCAAAAACCATTAAAGAAATTCGCTCATTTTTGGGACATGTTGGATTTTATAGGAGGTTTATAAAGAATTTTAGTTTAATCACTAAACCCATTTTTAACCTCTTAACAAAAGACATTGCATTTGAGTGGACTCAAGAATGTCAAAATGGCTTTTGATAAAATCATTCGACATTTAACATCAGCTCCTATCATGCAACCTCCTGATTGATCTTTACCATTTGAAATCATGTGTGACGTGAAGTAATTATGCAGTCCGTGCAGTATTGGATCAAAGAAGAAACGGTAAGCCTTATGTGATATATTATACAAGTAGAACTTTAAGCAATGCTCAAATTAATTATTCCACAACTAAAAAAGAATTACTTGATATAATATTTGCATTAGATAAATTTCGTTCTTATTTGATTGGATCAACGACTATTGTGCATACTAATCATTCTTCTATTAGATATTTTTTGATCAAACAGGATGCAAAGCCACGACTAATACGATGAATTTTGTTGCTCCAAGAATTTTACATTGTAATCAAGGATAAAAAAAAGAACTGAGAATGTCGTAGCGGATCATTTATCGAGACTAATATCATGAATGTAACGTACCATACTTTTAAACTATTTAAAATTTGCGAAAAAATAAAAATTTTCTTAAATACAAATAAACTTTCAAATTTGCATTAAAATACTTGCTTGTCTACAAACATTTGCAATAAAACAACCACAACCAAGTTTGCCAAAAGTAATAATCGTTTAAACATCATAAACCACTTCATAAAAAAAATCAGAGTATTAAAATTGTCATGCATCAAATCTTAAAACATTGGCGATCCTCGGGTTTAGCCTCATGCACAGTCTAAGCCAGCTCATTGGTCCCCACCACTCGTCTCCTCAAAGTCATCCTCACCAGCATCGATCAAATCTAGGGAATCTAAAGACTTAACATGTATAAACTGGAAATAACAAGTAATACGTAATAAAACCACATGCTTCGTTAAAATAGAGCGTACATATTTGAAACTTGAACGTAATAGCATAAACATACTTGAAACTTGAACGCAGTAGCAAAAACGTAGACGTGCCATCATCATAAAGCTTTTCTTAAACATACTTGCATCATACATACTTGAGCATACATAACATCATTTTGCGTAGAGATATGTTTCAAAGCAAGTGATCCATACATAAATGTGCCTAATCAAACTAAACCACAGTACTGGGCTGGCAGGGATGTCCTCTACCACATAAATAAGATCCCCTGTCATACTTTACTGGATGGATTGGTCCCTGGTCATACTTTAACGCTTTCCAATCCTGATCAAAACCCGGTCATACTTTACCAAGGTGGAGAGGTCCTCGGCCACGTTTACCGACTTCCAGACCCGTTCATAATTTAGTCACAAGACATTTAGTATACCTCAAAAACTTAAAAGTATTTTTTTTTGCACGTCAAACATACTTACTTGGCGTTGAAGGATTTGTTGGATATCGCTTGGGGCCACTGCTGCACATACTAACATGAGTTCGAATCCTTATCTTTCATAGCTTAGACGTAGGTACTCGTGCTCACCACCGAAGTAAATAAATAGTTTATGACATTCTAGATCACTCGGGACTTGGCCTCGTTTAATCATCGTACTAAACCATGACATAAAACCCCAAACCAAATCCTATATTTTATATTCTTAAGCACAAAACAAATCCTATATTTTATATTCATAACCACAAAACAAATCCTATATTTTAAATTCATATAAATAAAAAATTTTTAAAAAAATTTTTTTAAAAAGAGGGGGTACACGGACCCTATGCAAGGGTCCGGGTAGGTGCTGGAAATTCGAATTTTGAAGGAAAAAGTGCACGAGCCCGTGCCAGGGTCCGGTTACGGGTCCATGTAGGTGCTGAAAACGCGAACTAACGGGAAATTTTTACACCTAAGGCTTATTCCTCCTAACTCGATCATATGGACCATGAACCAATGCCTCGAGATCCATCTTGGTTGGCTTTTAGCCCATGGCCTTGGACTGGACACTACCTTAATGAGTTAGGAAATTCATGTTTTTGGCCGTTTGTGATTTGGTCGAGTTTAGAGGTCGTACGAGAATTTACGGTGAAAGGTGCCAAAATGACTCTCGAAAGAGTGTTTTATGTTTTTGAGTTCCATTCACCTATTTTCGTGTTTTACAGTCCTTGTGTATATTTTTCAGTATGTTTGGGGTATTTTTAATCATGGTTAAACGTCGTTTTAATGTTGGTTCGGGTTGGTACGAAGCCATGATTAAAAATCAAGTTATTGGTTCTAATCGTCTCGTTTTTGGTTCTATTGTTAAGTTTTTGTCAAGTTAAGATTTATTGCATGTGTCACATATTAGAAGTAAGTCGCAGCAAGCCTGGGAATGATCCAACTCATCCGGTAAAAATAAGGTTATAATTATGTTACGTGCATAAAAATATAAAATGTTTATTTTTGAGATATATGCTATATGTCTTGTGGCCACGTTATGTTTATGGGTTTGGAAGTCGGTAGGCGCAACCGAGGACCTCTCCACCCGGTGACTTACGACCGGTTTATGATTATGTATGGGTACGGACATCCAGTCTAAGGGCTGTGATTGATCTCTACCGCCCAGTATACTGTGGTTTAGTCTGATCAGGCGTTTACATTATGTTATGGGCCACTTGCTTAGAAACATTATCTCTACCAGAAAATTATGATATGACATGACATAGCTCTATTGAACAAAGCTTTTACGTATGATTTTCAGATATGCACGTAGATATAATTATTCATGATACGATTTTCACCATACGCTTTACGATACTTTATTTTTACGTTGCATGCGATTTTATGATATATTTACTTGTTATTCACGATATATACATGTTGAGTCTTTAGACTTACTAGACTTGATTGTTGTAGGTACTGATGAGGTCGAGACGGAGGGCGTAGACCAGTGAGCAATCTTGTGGCAGCAGTAGTAAACCCGAGGACCTCATGATTTAATTTATGCACCTTTTATCATTCAAACTCGATTTTAACCTGTTGGATTATTTTTAAATTGTTGTTTGAAATACAATGTTCACTTCCGCTGTTATTTTAAAGTTAAAATTATTTACATGTTTATTTTATAAATTGGGCAAGTTATTCATTTATTTAGAAAAATTTTAATAATTCCGCAAAATTATGAATACGAAATACGGGCCTTTACACCACTCATCTTTAGATTTTATTTGAAAGAAAACTAGGGTTATTATTCCTACAAGCAGCCGTCCCCCCCTTCCCTTAGATTTCCAGCAAATTTAGTTGGGTTCCTCCAAAGAAAATCGAGCCAAGTTCGTCCCGGATCAACCTCGCATCCTTCTCCGCTTCGGTATCGTCGTCACGGTATTTTTAAATATCAAAAGGCACATATAATCTGTTTTTCCTGCGTCAATCTTGTCATAGTATTTATTTTGATGTGTTATTTACAAAATCATGTGTATAAGATGTAGTAGTTTGAGCAGGAATTTTATTGGATGTGCCTTGAAAAGAATTTTTGATCTGAAATTTCGAATTCCTCTGTATTTTGAATTACTGGGATTTCTCGATACAGATTTTGGCAAAACTTTCAATAAGAAAAAGGTAGAACTTTTTTTATACCTTCGATTTGATATAAGATTCGAAATTTTTGGACGAAAATTGAGTGAGTTATGGTGTTTTTTGTGGGACTGCTCAAACTGCGATTTTTACGTAAATTGTGTTCTTGAAGTTATTTGTTGCAGGCTTCGTGGGGATCGACGGGTGATCGTTGCTGCGTCTAAGTATGATTAGTATGATGCTTGGGTTTGTATTTTTGCATGTCATTTAGTGTCGATAGGCACTCGAGTACATTAGAAGTCGTAGGAAACGTTTGGGGTCAATTGCTACGCGTCTTGAATTGTATGTATCGTAAGGGAACGTCGTTGTTTGGGTGTCTGTACGAGATTAGTTCAATGCTATGGTGTCTTAGGATGGTCTCAAGGTGTTTAATTTCGTTCTATTAGTTGTTTGATTGGGAGAATAGACATTGTGTAAGTTTTCCTCGCAGGTTCAGAAAAATCGAGGCCACATGGACCCATACACGGATCCTGACACGGGGTCCGAGCCTGTGTTACCTCATAAATGTCATTTTTGCGTGCCGACACGGACCCCTACATGGACCAGGGCACAGGGTCCGTGCCTTTGTTCTTTTCTGTGTCCCTTTACAGAGTCTAGACGGACCCTCAGACGGACCCTAACACGGGGTCCGTGTCCACCCTTCTCTTCGAGTCCTCCTTACCCGAGCCTACACGGACCCATACACGGATGGGAGCACGGGGTCCGTGTCCTTCATATTTTGGGGAAAATTTATAGTATGCTTTGAGGTTAGAGGTCAAGGTTTAGTACAATGATTTACAAAGTCGAGTCATGGGAATTTTAGAACGTCCTAAGAAATTGATTGAGCTCGTAAGTAGGTATGAAATTTACGTCCAAGTTACGCAAGATAAGCATGTAAATTCATGATTAGTTGTGCATCGACGACCCCGATCGAAGTCCAATGAATCCCTCAACGCCAAGTAAGTATGTTGACGTGCAAGAAAATATTTTAAGTTTTTGAGGTATGCTAATTGTTTTGTGACCAAATTATGAATGGGTTTGGAAGTCGGTGAACGTGGTCGAGGACCTCTCCACGCCGTTAAATTATGAACGGGTTAGATCGTGGTTGGAAAGCGTTAAATTATGAACGGGGACCAACCAGCCCGTTAAGTTATGAACAGGGATCTCATGTATGTGGCAGTGGATACGTCCCTGTCAGCCCAGTACTGTGGTTTGTCTGATCAGGCGTTTATTATGTATGGGTCACTTGCTTTGAAACATCCTCTACGCAAAATGAAGTCATGTATGTTTAAGTATGATCAAGTATGCAAGCATGTTTATGAAAGCTTTTAAATTATGGCACGTCTATGTATGTATGCAAGTTCAAGCTCATTTCAAATCCAAGCTTCAAGTATGTACGTTCTATTTTAAAGTTGCATGCGATTTTATTATGTAATACTTGCTATTCTCAGTTTAATCGTGTTGAGTCTTTAGACTCACTAGACTTGATCGATGCAGGTGAGGATGATCATGATGAGACGAGGGGTGGGGACCAAGGAGCCGGCTTGGACTGAGCAGAAGGCTAGACCCGAGGACTGCCCACGCTATATTTAAGATTTTAAGCATGAAAATATTGATACTCTGATTTTATGTTTTGATGTGAGATGTTCTGAGCAAGCTTTTCCTTAAACAAGATTTTTATATTGGTGAATGGATGATGTAGTGACGACCGTATTGATTTTATTTTCGTATTCAAGAAAAATTTTAATTTTTTCGCAAATTTTAAGTAGTAAAAAGAATACGGTTCGTTACAGTTGGTATTAGAGCGGTGTTCCTGTATAGGGTTATGCCTACTGCCAGCCGCAAGAAGCTCACGAAGTCACACCTCAAGTCTGTAAGTTTTAATTTTTGCATTATGTATGTATTAAGCATTGAAATCATGAATTCAGCATATCCATGTTTTGAGTTTAGGTTTCGTGCATCCTATGTCATTGATATCATGTTCATGCATAGTGGGTTTACGTGTTGGGTAATTGATGGAACAGAATGCCTCCTAGACGTGTGGTTGACCGAGAAGCAAGGGAAGAGGATCGAGAGAACCGAAATGAGGAGAGAGCCAATCCTCCACCTCCACCGCCAGATATGCAAGCGCAGATGCTGGCAGGAATGACTCAGTTCTTCGCACAATTTGCGAGGAATCAGGCTGCAGTTGGCGCGGGGGAGAGGCCTAGGCCAGAAGCGGTGTATGAGAGGTTCCAGAGGATGAATCCTAAGGAATTTTCGGGATCTACTGACCCGATGGTAGCAGTTGGATGGATTAAGTCCATCGAGGTGATCTTTGACTACATGGAGCTGCAGGATGCAGACAGAGTCCGTTGTACCATATTCCTTTTAGCAGGCGATGCCAGACGTTGGTGGGACAGTGCATCGGTGGCAGTTAATTTGCCGACGTTGTCCTGGAATGAATTCAAAGAAGTGTTCTTCGCCAAGTACTTCACTGAGGAAGTACGATCCCGGCTGACTAGGGAATTTATGACGCTGCGACAAGGAGACAGCAGTGTTGCAGAGTTTGTTAGGAAGTTTGAGAGGGGATGTTACTTCGTGCCTCTCATTGCAAATGATGCCCAGGCAAAGCTGAGGCATTTTATGGATGGTTTGCGGCCGATCTTGCGCCGTGATGTGAGGGTAGCTGGCCCTACTACATACGCAGTTGCCGTTTTTAGGGCTTTGGCGGCAGAGCAAGACCAGCGGGATATCGAGGCTGACAGGTTGGGCAAGAGGCCCTACCAAGCACCACTGCAGCCGCAGCATCAGCATCAGCGACCCCAGCACAAGAAGCCTTACCAGGGACCACTAGGAAAGAAACCCTATCAGGGACCGCCGAAAGGCAAGGGTCCTATCTAGCAGCAGGGGGCGCCTTAGAAGCCTGATAACTTCCCAGTGTGTCAGAAATGCAATCGCCAGCATCCCGGTCAGTGCTTATGGGGATCCGAGAAATGTTTTAAATGTGGGGCTACGGACCACATGTTGAAGGAGTGCCCACAATGGAAGCAACCAACGCAAGGGAGAGTTTTCGCCATGCATGCTCAAGAGGTGAACCCAGACACTACCCTTTTGACTGGTAATTTATTTAATTCGGTACAGTATCGATTTCTTTGCCTTGCATGTTTAGTTTTAATTGGGAATACTAGTGTTTTAGTTGGAATTTTGAGTGTCTTTTGTTGCATGAGGTTTATGGTAGAATTTTTGGGATATAAGTTAGTTTGTTGTGCTAACACATCTCAGGGAATATTTTCATGAAGAGATTAGCCACAACGGCACTGATAGATTCAGGAGCCACTCACTCTTTTATCTCGGAGACTTTTGCTAATCATCTGGACATCAAGTCCATTGTCCTAGATATAAATTTTTCGGTGACAGTCCCATCCGGGGAAGAGCTGTTAGCAACTAGCGTGATCAGGGATATCGATCTGGAACTGCAGGGCCATCTAGTATATGCAGATTTGATTCTACTGCCGATGCCAGAGTTCGACATTATTTTGGGAATGGACTGGCTGTCAAAGAACAGGGTTCTGATTGACTTCCAGAAAAGATCAGTATTGGTTAGGCCGCTGGGCATGGAACAGTTCATATTTGAGCCAGCCAGATGGAGAAGCTTCCCTCGCAAGATTTCGTGCATGCAAGCGAGGAGGCTGATTTCCAAGGGGTGTCAGTCAGGACTTCTTGGCCAGTATTAATTCAGCGCCTGATGTGTCCACTCCATCTTTATCCGACGTACCAGTAGTCAGTGAATTCCCAGATGATGTTTCAGGTCTTCCACCAGAGAGAGAGGTGGAGTTTGCTATTGATCTCATGCCAGGCACAGTGCCAATCTCTAAGGCACCGTACCGACTAGCTCCAGCTGAGATGTTAGAGCTCAAACAGCAGATTCAGGAGCTCCTCGATAAGGAATTTATCCGCCCTAGTTTCTCACCATGGGGCGCACCAGTACTTTTTGTAAAGAAGAAGGATGGGAGTATGAGGCTGTGCATCGATTACCGAGAGTTGAACAAGGTAACGATCAAGAATAAGTACCCACTCCCTAGAATCGAAGACTTGTTTGATCAGTTGCAGGGAGCTACAGTGTTCTCTAAGATAGATCTTCGATCAGGGTATCACCAGCTGAAGGTGAAGGATGAAGAAGTTCACAAGACGGCCTTCAGGACCAGGTATGGGCATTACGAGGTCTTAGTAATGCCATTTGGATTGACGAATGCTCCAGCAATTTTCATGGACCTCATGAATCGAGTATTTCAGCCCTACCTTGATCAGTTCGTCATAGTGTTTATTGACGATATTCTCATATACTCGAAGAGCCATGAGGAGCATAGCCAGCATTTGAGGACAGAGTTGTAGGTTTTGCAGAGTCGCAAGTTATTTGCGAAGTTCAGTAAGTGCGAGTTTTGGTTGCAGAAAGTAGCGTTTTTAGGGCATATAGTGTCTAGCAGTGGCATTGAAGTGGATCCAGCGAAGGTAGCAGCCGTTAAGGAATGGGTTGAGCCAAAAAATGCATCAGAGATCCGCAGTTTTCTGGATTTAGCCGGTTACTACCGTAAGTTCATTCGGGGGTTTTCATCCATAGCAGTGCCACTCACTTCACTAACCAAGAAGAATGTTAAATTCGTGTGGAGTGACGAATGTCAGAAGAGCTGTGATACTTTGAAGCACGCTCTTATTTCTGCGCCGGTGCTAGCCACGCCATCAGGGCAAGGAGAATTTGTGTTATATACCGATGCATCTAAGCTCGGGTTAGGCGCAGTATTGATGCAGCAGGGTCGGGTCATAGCTTATGTTTCCAGGCAGTTGAAAGTGCACGAGAAGAACTACCCGACGCATGATCTTGAGTTAGCCGCCGTTGTCTTCGCACTGAAAATTTGGAGACACTACCTATACGGCGAGAAATGTCAGATTTTCACCGATCATAAGAGTCTCAAATATTTCTTAACGCAGAAAGAGCTGAACATGAGGCAGAGACGGTGGCTGGAACTGGTGAAAGACTATGATTACGAAATTAGTTACCATCCGGAAAAAGCTAATGTGGTGGCAGATGCCTTGAGCAGGAAAGTTGTAGTCATAGCTCAGTTATCAGTGCAGAGACCTCTTCAGTCGAAAATTCAGAGGTTTGGTTTGGAAGTATACCGTAAGGGCAGAGCACCAAGGCTATCTAATCTGACAGTCCAGTCTTCTCTGCTAGACCGTATCCAGACTAGGTCAGTCTTCAGATGAGCAATTACAGAAATGGAGACTGAAAGATGAGGCCAAGGTCAGTGTTCTTTATACAGTGTCAGATGGGATTGTGAGATACAGAGGTAGAATGTGGGTGCCTAGTGGTGAATCGATCAGACAGGATATTTTGACAGAGGCACACGCATCTCTGTATTCTATTTATCTAGGAAGTACCAAGATGTATAAGGATCTCCAAATTTTGTATTGGTGGCCAGGGATGAAGAGAGACATCCGCCGATTTGTGTCAGAATGCCTCACTTGTCAGCAGGTGAAGGCAGAGCATCAGAGGCCAGCAGGGATGCTTAAGCCACTCCTCTTCCAGAGTGGAAATGGGAGAATATCACTATGGACTTCGTCGTTGGATTGCCTAGATCAGTCAGAGGCTTTAATGCCATTTGGGTTATTGTAGATCGACTCACAAAGTCAGTGCACTTTTTGCCAGTAAAGACGACTTTCTCCATGACGCAGTATGCGGAGCTTTATATCAGGGAGATAGTCCGTTTACATGGGTTCCCAGTTTCGATTGTGTCCGACAGGGACCCGAGGTTTACGTCGTCCTTCTGGAAGAGCTTACATGCAGCCATGGGGACAAAGTTGCTGTTTAGTACAGCTTTTCACCCGCAGACAGATGGCCAGTCTGAGCGAGTGATTCAGATTCTGGAGGATTTGCTGAGAGCCTGTATGATTGATTTTCAGGAGACTTGGGATTCTAAGATACCAATAGTGGAGTTTACCTACAACAACAGCTTCCAATCATCTATAGGTATGGCTCCCTATGAGGCGTTGTATGGACGGAAGTGCAGATCACCAGTTCATTGGGATGAAGTTGGTGAGAGAGCAGATCTTGGTCCAGAGATAGTTCAGCAAACTACAGATGTGGTGGTCAAGATTTGTGACAGGATGAAGACCGCCCAAAGTCGTCAGAAGAGCTATGCCGATAAGAGGAGAAGAGATCTCGAGTTTGCCGTAGGAGATCACGTATTCGTCAAGATAGCACCTATGAAGGGTGTAATGAGATTTGGGAGGAGAGACAAGCTGAGTCCGAGATTTATTGGGCCGTTTGAGATTCTTGACAGAGTTGGGATAGTAGCTTACCGTGTAGCCCTTCCGCCGAATCTGGCCGGGGTACACAATGTGTTCCACGTTTCTATGTTGAGGAAGTATCTAGCTAATCCTTCGCATGTTCTGAGCTACGAGCCGTTGCAGCTTGTTCCAGATCTGTCATATGAGGAGTGACCGACTCAAATCCTAGACAGACAAGAGCACAGACTCCAGAACAAAGTGACTAAATTGGTCAAAGTCCGGTAGCTAAATCAATCAGTGGAGGAAGCCACTTGGGAATCAGAAGCAGATATGAGACTTCGCTACCCGGAGTTGTTTGGTAAGACTTAATTTCGAGGAGTTGTTTGGTAAGACTTATATAAGTGGGGGAGGAACTGTAGTGCCCAAATTCAGTACACGTATAACTCATGCATCTGTTTAATTATTAGATCATTTAATTAATTTTAAATGAGTTTTAGCCATGCATGATTTATAAAAATGCATTATTTTAAATTATTCATGTTTATGGTGATGCACGTTAAAATGTTTTTCGAGTTTCACGTTTCAGGCGATTATTCGAGGCGGGATTGAGGAAAAGAGACCGGTGACGATTGGTGGCAATTTTAAATGTGGTATTTTATTTTAAGCTAAGTTCGGGGAGTTTTAAATAATTTATTGAGTTTTAGCATTTTTAAAGATTAAAGCACTTATTTAGTAATTTTGAGAGTTTAAAACTTTTAAACTTGTTATTGTGTGGGTGTTATTTTAATTAAGGAGTTATTTAAACCAGTGTGTATTTTATTTCCAAGAAATTGTGAGTTAGTGCTTGATTAACTTTTAATTAGTTGTTAATTTATTTTTAAACAATTTATTTCCCTAAATTCACCCCTAACTCACACACACACATTCTACACACACTAGAAAACGTGTAACACACAACATACACTACACGACTCATCTTTAGATTTTATTTGAAAGAAAACTAGGGTTATTACTCCTACAAGCAGCCGTCCCCCCTTCCCTTAGATTTCCAGCAAATTTAGTTGGGTTCCTCCAAAGAAAATCGAGCCAAGTTCGTCCCGGATCAACCTCGCATCCTTCTCCGCTTCGGTATCGTCGTCACGATATTTTTAAATATCAAAAGGCACGTATAATCTGTTTTTCCTGCGTCAATCTTGTCATAGTATTTATTTTGATGTGTTATTTACGAAATCATGTGTATAAGATGTAGTAGTTTGAGCAGGAATTTTATTGGATGTGCCTTGAAAAGAATTTTTGATCTGAAATTTCGAATTCCTCTGTATTTTGAATTACTGGGATTTCTCGGTACAGATTTTGGCAAAACTTTCAATAAGAAAAAGGTAGAACTTTTTTTATGCCTTTGATTTGATATAAGATTCGAAATTTTTGGACGAAAATTGAGTGAGTTATGGTGTTTTTCGTGGGACTGCTCAAACTGCGACTTTTATGTAAATTGTGTTCTTGAAGTTATTTGTTGCAGGCTTCGTGGGGATCGACGGGTGATCGTTACTGCGTCTAAGTATAATTAGTATGATGCTTGGGTTTGTATTTTTGCATGTCGTTTAGTGTCGATAGGCACTCGAGTACATTAGAAGTCGTAGGAAACGTTTGGGGTCAATTGCTACGCTTCTTGAATTGTATGTATCCTAAGGGAACGTCGTTGTTTGGGTGTCCGTACGAGATTAGTTCAATGCTATGGTGACTTAGGATTGTCTCAAGGTGTTTAATTTCGTTCTATTAGTTGTTTGATAGGGAGAATAGACATTGTGTAAGTTTTCCTCGCAGGTTCAGAAAAATCGAGGCCACACGGACCCATACACGGATCCTGACACGGGGTCCGTGCCTGTGTTATCTCATAAATGTCATTTTTGCGTACCGACACGGACCCTCTACACGGACCATGGCACGGGGTCCCTGCCTTTGTTCTTTTCTGTGTCCCTCTACAAAGTCTAGACGGACCCTCAGACGGACCCTAACACGGGGTCCGTGTCCACCCTTCTCTTTGAGTCCTCCTTACCCGAGCCTACACGGACCCATACACGGATGGGAGCACGGGGTCCGTGTCCTTCATATTTTGGGGAAAATTTATAGTATGCTTTGAGGTTAGAGGTCAAGGTTTAGTACAATGATTTACAAAGTCGAGTCATGGGAATTTTAGAACGTCCTAAGGAATTGATTGAGCTCGTAAGTAGGTATGAAATTTACGTCCAAGTTACGCAAGATAAGCATGTCAATTCATAATTAGTTGTGCAGCGACGACCCCGATTGAAGTCCAATGAATCCCTCAATGCCAAGTATGTTGACATGCAAGAAAATATTTTAAGCTTTTGAGGTATGCTAATTGTCTTGTGACAAAATTATGAATGGGTTTGGAAGTCGGTGAACGTGGCCGAGGACCTCTCCACGCCGTTAAATTATGAACGGGTTAGATCGTGGTTGGAAAGCGTTAAATTATGAACGGGGACCAACCAGCCCGTTAAATTATGAACGGGGATCTCATATATGTGGCAGTGGATACGTCCCTGTCAGCCCAGTACTGTGGTTTGTCTGATCAGACGTTTATTATGTATGGGTCACTTGCTTTTAAACATATTCTACGCAAAATGAAGTCATGTATGTTTAAGTATGATCAAGTATGCAAGCATGTTTATGAAAGCTTTTAAATTATGGCATGTCTATGTATGTATGCAAGTTCAAGCTCATTTCAAATCCAATCTTCAAGTATGTACGTTCTATTTTAAAGTTGCATGCGATTTTATTATGTAATACTTGCTATTCTCAGTTTATTCGTGTTGAGTCTTTAGACTCACTATACTTGATCGATGCAGGTGAGGATGATCATGATGAGACGAGGGGTGGGGACCAAGGAGCCGGCTTGGACTGAGCAGAAGGCTAGACCCGAGGACCGCCCACGCTATATTTAAGATTTTAAGCATGAAAATATTGATACTCTGATTTTATGTTTTGATGCGAGATGTTCTGAGCAAGCTTTTCCTTAAACAATGATTTTTATATTGGTGAATGGATGATGTAGTGACGACCGTATTGATTTTATTTTCGTATTCAAGAAAAATTTTAATTTTTTCCGCAAATTTTAAGTAGTAAAAAGAATACGGTTCGTTACAAAGATGATTCTTGGACCTGTAGAAAGTTTATGTTAATATCTACAATATTGGTGGCAAGCATGAGATAAAAATCCTCTCACAATTGGGATTAAATTAAGCAACAAATAAAGTTACCAAAGGAGTGGCAGTTTTACCATTCTCTAGTATTTTGACCATATCTCTCAAATTACTTGGTCAAATGATTTGAAAAAAATACCACATCTAGACAACTCAATCATTCACATGTTTTTTTTTATGTGAAGAAGCAAATTCGGAGAAGAAGATTTTCAAAAGTGATGTGTAATATAATATAATATCTTGGAACACCAATGAAGACTTATGTGTAAAAAATTAATATTTTATTTGTGGTTGTCTCCCCAAATTTGGCTATAAATAGGGGTGCATTCTAATGTATTGAGATATCCCTCATTCTATTAACAAACCTTTGAGTTCATAATATTTCTCTCTATATTTTTCCTTTATTTTTTCATTTAAATATAATTAGCATGTTAATTTCATATTCAAAGTTTTACACTTTGAATAATGAATAGCTAACTTCCTAAAGTTGAGATGAAAAGGTGAAACTCTTGGCATGATAATAAGGTTACTAAAAGGTAAGAATCTATTTATATTATTAATCATTATTTATTGTTTATGTTATATTTATTTCTTTAAGCATTTTTATATCCTACTTATAAGAGGGAGTTTTGATTTATTGTTGCTATATGTTACACTAAATTCTTGGAACCATTTAAATGTTAGTTTGGTATTACCAACCATTTAAAGTGGATGCCTTGATTTATTATATATGAATATATTATAGTATTAAATTACTTGGAACCATTTAAATATTTGTTTGGTTTTACCAACCATTTAAAGTGGGAACCTTGATTTACTATATATAAATATATCATAATATTAATTTATTGGTACCATTTAAATGTTAGTTTGGTTTTACCAACCATTTAAAGTGGGAATCTTGATTTAGTGTTTACAAATATATATATAGCACAATAAATACTTGACAACATTTATAAGTTTTGGTATATATTATATACTTATAAGATAATAATATATAACATAATATAAATATGATTATTTAATATATTGGAACCATTTTATTAAGTGGATTTCAATAATGTTCATTAATGTTAACTTTATTAAAATACCAAGAGTGGATCATTTAATCTCAACTACTTAATTAAAATTTGAACAATTAAAAATTACCAATTAAAGATTCAAACAACTAAAAAAAAAAGACATTGTAGTGGACTTGTAATTAACTTAGCTTCCCTGTGGATACGATATTCGGACTCACCGAATTATACTATTTGTGGACAACCTGCTCTTGGGAGTGCAACAATCAAAGTCGCAACAAGTTTTTGGCGCCGTTGCCGGGGAAGTCTAATATAATTTCAAGTCTATTTAATTTTGTTTATAGTTTATTTTTCTTTATTTGAATTTTTATTGCTTTTGTGTGTTTTTATTCTTTTGCATTTGCATTTGCATGAGCATTTGGTCACGTACACTTAGTGGTCGATTTATTCGAAATAACCCTTTATTTTTACAAAACATGGCGGAAGAACCCATCCAAGAAAATGAAGATGAAATTTAATCTCAACATGATTATGATAGACGAAGAACACTTTGAGATCACATGAATCCTACACGTACTAGTGCACCTTCATGTCTAGTTTTTCCCCCTGATGCATCTCATTTCAATTTTAAGCCTGGTATTATCCAACTTTTACCCAATTTTCATGGCTTAGATTCTGAAAATCCATACATGCATTTACGAGAGTTTGAAGAAGTGTGCAACACATATAATGATCTAAATTGTAGCATGAACATCATTCGACTTAAGCTTTTTCCTTTTTCTTTAAAAGATAAAGCTAAAACTTGGCTACAAAATCTTAGATCGGGATCCATTCGAACCTGGGATGAATTGCAACAATAATTTTTGAAAAGGTTTTTTCCATCTCATAGAACAAATTCTTTCAAAAGGCAAATCATCACTTTCACTCAAAAACAAGGAGAAACTTTTTACCAGTGTTGAGATAGATACAAAGAATTGCTTAATCTTTGTCCACATCATGGTTTTGAAATTTGGAGAGTTGTTTCTCAATTTTATGAAGGCTTAACACCTAAAGATAGGCAAATTGTTGAATTTATGTGTAATGGAACATTTAAAGATAAAGATCCAAATGAGGCAATTGAGTATCTCGATTCATTAGCTGAAAATGCTCAAAATTGGGACACTATAGGTACAATCGAACCATCAAACAAGATTCAATCTCCTACATCTGGTGGAGGTATGTACACTCTCAAAGATGAACATGATCTTCAAGCTAGATTTACCTCTTTGGCAAGAAAAGTTGAGGCATTTGAATTGAAAAAGAATGGTCAATTAAAATCTGTTCAAGAAATTGTGTGTCACATCTGTGATACAAGTGATCATTTTACAAAAGATTGTCCCACTTTGCCCTCTTTTAAAGAATGTCTCCATGAACAAGCCAATGTTTTGAACAATTTCAAAAGGCCAAATTTTGAACCATTTCCTCAAAATTAAAATCCAGGTTGGCGAAATTATCCAAATTTTAGTTGGAGGAATGATAATGCTGCACAATTTTCACAACAACATTTCCAAAATCAACAAAATTTTCAAAATTATGCACCTTATGTTCCTCCACCTAAAAGAAATTTGGAAGATACATTGAATTCTTTCATTGCAAAGCAAGACTCTATCAATACTAAAACTGCTCAAACCATGACAGATTTGAAAGATACTCTTGCTAAATTTGCATCTGCATTTAATGTTCATGAAAAAGGTAAATTTCCTTCACAACCTCTGTCTAATCCCAAGGATCATCATTCACAAACTGGAACTTCTGGAACTCAATCGATGGATCAGGTAAAATCTGTTATTACCCTTCGAAGTGGTAAGGTTGTGGAAAAATCCATTCTTGAACCTTGTGAAGATGATGATAAATCAACTCCAAAGGGTAAGGAAGTGGAACCCATAACTTGCGAAGAGGAGGTTCAACAGACAGTGTCACCACCATTCCCTCATGCATTGAAAAATACAAAAAAATCAAATTTGAATTTTGATATATATGATATTTTTAAACAAGTAAAAGGTAATATTCCTTTATTAGATGCAATAAAACAGGTACCATCATATGCAAAATTTTTGAAAGACTTGTGCACTGTGAAAAGAAAATTGAATGTGAAAAAGAAAGCATTTTTAACCGAACAAGTAAGTGCAATCATTCAAAATAATAATACTTTGAAATACAAAGACCCTGGTTGTCCTACTATTTCATGTATTATTGGAGAATGAAAGATTTAAAAAGCCTTGCTTGATCTTGGAGCTAATGTGAATTTACTTCCATATTCAGTTTATCAAGAACTCAATCTAGGCGAGTTAAAATCTACTTCGGTAACACTTTTACTTGCTGATTGATCTGTTAAAGTGCCAAGAGGCCTGATAGAAGAAGTATTGGTCCAAGTTGATAACTTTGTATATCCTGTCGATTTCATAGTTTTAGATACACAACCTATCGAAGCTTGTAATGCAATTCCTGTAATTCTGGGTCGTCCATTTTTAGCAACTTCTAATGCTCTTATAAATTGCAGGAATGGAATAATGAAGTTGTCATTTGGTAACATGACCTTGGAGCTCAATGTTTTTAATCTTTGTAAGCAACCACATGACAAAGGAGATGAAAGTGAAGATGAAAATCTTATTGAAACTCTTGTGGAAGAAAACATTCAAGAAGGGAGTACTCATGATCAATTAGATATTTGTTCAATTGAAACTGTTAAAGAAAATATTGAAATTGATCTTGATGATTTTATCAGGTATCACTCGTTACCAGGATCAGAGAAAGAATTTGTTGCAAAATATGAGAACAAAGACGAACCACCCATATTGGAGTTAAAACCCTTGCCAGAAGAATTGAAGTATGCATTTCTTGGAGAAGATGAAACATATCCGGTGGTAATTTCTTCCAAACTAGAAAGTGATCAAGAAGGTAAATTAGTTGATATGCTTAAAAGACATAAAAATGCAATTGGTTGGACACTAAAAGATCTCAAGGGCATTAATCCACTAATTTGCACACACAAAATTAATTTAGAAGAAAATGCTAAAACATCTCAACAACCACAAAGGAGATTAAATCCACACATGAAAGATGTTGTGAAAACTGAAGTTCTCAAACTACTTGATGTTGGGATTATCTACCCTATTTCTGATAGTAAGTGGGTAAGCCCAACACAAGTAGTTCCAAAAAAATCTAGCATCACAGTGATAAAAAATGAAAAAGGTGAATTGTTAACAAGTCGAGTCCCATCTAGTTGGCGGATGTGTATTGATTATAGAAAATTAAATGACGCCACTAGAAAAGATCATTTTCCATTACCATTTTTTGATCAAATTTTAGAAAGAGTAGCAGGTCATCCATACTACTGTTTTCTTGATGGATATTCAGGTTATTATCAAATTTCCATTGCACTCGAAGATCAAGATAAAACTACATTCACATGTCCTTTTGAAACATTTGCATTTAGAAGGATGCCATTTGGATTATGCAATGCCCCAGCAACATTTCAAAGATGTATGCTAAGCATTTTTTGCGACATGGTTGAAAATTGTTTGGAAATTTTCATGGATGATTTAACTGTCTTTGGGAATACATTTGATAATTGTCTTGAAAATTAGGAAAAAGTTTTAAAAAGATGCGAGGAAAAGGGTCTTATTTTAAATTGAGAAAAATGTCATTACATGATTACTTCTGGAATTGTTTTGGGACATGTCGTATCATCTCATGGAATTGAAGTTGATAAAGCAAAAGTTGATGTCATTGCCAATTTACCCCCTCCAAAAACCATTAAAGAAATTCGCTCATTTTTGGGACATGCTGGATTTTATAGGAGGTTTATAAAGGACTTTAGTTTAATCTCTAAACCCATTTGTAACCTCTTAATAAAAGACACTGCATTTGAGTGAACTCAAGAATGTCAAAATGCTTTTGATAAAATCATTCGACATTTAACATCAAGATAAAAGAAAATTTTTGAATGAGGTAAAAAACTTTTATTGGGATGATCCATATCTGCTCAAGTATTGTCCGGATCAAATTTTTCGACGTTGCATACCCGACAACGAGGTAAGTAGTGTCATTAAATTTTGTCATTCAGAAGCATGCGGAGGACATTTTTCTTCAAAGAAAACTGCTGCAAAAATCTTGTAGTGTGGATTTTATTGGCCCACTTTGTTTAAAGACACCCACGAAATCTGCAAGATCTGTGAAAATTGTCAAAAATTGGGTGCGATTTCAAAAAAAAACATGATGCCTTCGAATCCTATTATTGAAATTGAAATCTTTGATTGTTGGGGAATAGATTTTATGGGACCTTTTCCACCGTCGTTTGGATACTTGTATATTTTAGTTGCAGTTGATTATGTTTCCAAATGGATAGAGACAATTCCATGTCGAACAAATGATCATAAAATCGTCATCAAATTTTTAAAAGAAAATATTTTTAGTAGATTTGGAATTCCTCGAGCCATGATTAGTGATGGGGGAACTCACTTTGTTAATAAATCATTTGCTTCATTAATGAAAAATATGGTATTACTCATAAAGTAACTACTCCTTATCATTCTCAAACAAATGGACAAGTTGAATTAGCTAATAGGGAGATAAAGCAAATTTTGGAAAAAACTGTTAACTCAAATAGAAAAGATTGGTCTCGGCGACTTAATGATGCCCTTTGGGCATATCGAACAGCTTTTAAAACATCATTGAATATGTCTCCCTATAGGTTGGTTTATGGAAAACATTGTCATTTGCCTGTGGAATTGGAACATAAAGCTTATTGGGCGATCAAAACTTTAAATTCAAGCATGGATGATGCCAAAAAATTGCGTAAATTGCAACTTAATGAACTTGATGAACTCAGAAATGACGCGTATGAGAATTCAAAGATTTATAAATCAAAAATCAAATCATTTCATGATAAAACAATTCTTAGAAAATCTTTTGAGATTGGTAAAAAAGTTTTGCTTTATAATTCTCGACTTCACATATTCCCAGAAAAATTACGATCAAGATGGACAGGCCCATATGTTGTAAAGCATGTGTATACTTATGGAGCTGTGGATATTGAAAATCCTAATAATGGTGATATTTTTAAAGTAAATGGACAAAGGCTTAAACTATATTTAGAAAATGAAATCTTTCAAGAAGAGTTTATTTCCCTTTCTGATTCTTGATTTTTTTATTTTTTTTGGTGTTACATTTAAGTTTGTTTGTTTTTATTTCAGATTTTCTTAATCTTTTTATTTTCCCGGTATAAATGGCGGATAACGGTACTCCGTGACTCTCATAGTCGGTTAAATCAGTTTCCCACAATTGCTGATACAAAAAAAAAAAAAAAATCTTTTCTTTTCTTTTCAAAATGGATGAAATTCTCTCAAAAATTTGTAAATATTTTCCATCTATTTCTGAAAATGTTCTAAGAAAAATTTATGCAGGAAGGTGTGAAAGATTGAGATTGCTAATGCAAAAAGGAATTCCAGAAGATATTCGTCTTGTAATAGAAGCTAAGGTCCGATTAGGAGGAGAAGTTCCACAATCATTTCTCATTCGGTATTTGCCTGGATTAGGAAAAAGCACTTATGCGAAAAAACGAAGGGCCAAAAGTTTAGGGGTTTGTCATAAGTGTGCAAGATGGACTTGTGACAAACGATGCAGATCTTTGGGATGTGTTTCCAATAACAGAGAAGATAAAATTGGTTTCATTAAGAATGAGCTGAGTAAGGAGTCTTTAGATAACATCTTATTGACTCTTGAGACGCATTCTAGTGGACATGTGCATATTGAACTTCTCCGTTTATGGAAACAATTCCGAGATGAGCGTCATAGTCTTGGGAATCCGACTTAAAAAGACCCTGTTTGCCAATTTATAAGAAAATTGGATGGGAAGCATATCCTCGACTCATAGAAGGCGTTGAAGCCATTTCTGGACGTAAAACCAGAGGAAAATTGTGACCACAATCACACTACTGTTTATATGCATGTGTGTCATTATAGTTTTTACTATTTATTCTGTTTACAGCTTTGACCCATAGTTTTGTCATGATAACATATTACCCCTATAAAATCTCTCATCTTTCTCTCTATTTTCGCAGACAAAAAAAGAAAGTAAAAACATGGCTGGATCCTCTGCACAAACATTGAAAAATATTTGTGTATTTTGTGGGTCGAGTCCTGGAAAAAATGAAGTGTTTGTAGAAGCAGCGAATAATCTTGGAAAGATATTGGCTGAGAGAAAAATTCACTTGGTATATGGGGGAGGTAATATTGGGTTAATGGGATCTGTTTCAACATCTGCTCATTTTAGAGGTAGTTAGGTTTTGGGTATTATTCCTAAAGCTTTAGCTGAAGGAAATATTACAGGTGTTACGATTGAGGAGGAATTAAAAGTTTTTTCTATGTATGAAAGAATCACTCAAATGATTAAAAATTCTGATGCTTTTATCTCACTACAAGGTGATTTTGGTACATTAGAAGAAATTTTTCACATTGTTTCTTAGGCACAACTTAATATCCATAATAAACCTGTGGGCTTGTTGAATATCAATAATTATTATGACAGTTTGTTGACATTTCTTGATAAAGCTGTGAAATAGAATTTCATTTCAGAAAATTCACGATGGATGCTCATCTGTGCTTCGACTGCCGACCAATTAATTGATGATTTGGAAGCTTTTGTTCATAAGCCTGATCCGATGATAACAAAGATCAATTGGTCGCAATCAAGCAGTAAAAAAAGGAAGTTGGATCATTGATTCAAAAGTCGTGGATTGGTTTGCGTTTGTTTCAGTTTGTTATCTTCAATAAAATTCCAGGTGATATCTTTTTCATTATGTACTCTTTATTAACAGTTATTTTGACATTAGGGACAATGTCATATTCTGATTCGGGGGAGAACAAACTTATAAAAAAAATAAAATAAATTAAAAAAATATATATATTATTTTAAAATAAAATCTTGTTTATTGTTTGTATCTTAGTAATTTTTGCAAAAATGTCATACTTTACATGTTTGAAAGATTTAAATTAGAACATGCATTAATCTATTTAAGAATGTTTAAATTTTTATTTGAAAAAAAAGTCAATTTTAATATTCTGATCAATATAAAAATATGATTTATGAAATCTTTTTGAGTGATTAACCATTATGATAAAATCAGGTATTAAAGTATATGGTCCAAGATATACCTTATAAGAGTGCCTAAAATTTTAAACTCACACATATTTTGTGAGTGAGTGGAGAGGACTGAGAAAACAGCTTTCGAGCCTTTATTGATCATGAGAGAGACTATCTATTGTTTAGATTTTGAGTTCTTATTTAAAAAAAAATGATATTTCCTGAAAAAAAAGGAGAAAAATACAAAAAGAAAGATATTGAATATCTTTGTAATTTTTAACTTATATGCTACGACCCATATATCTCTCATAAAAAAAAAGAAAGAGAGAAATTTATTGTACAAATTAAATAAATATGTGGTCAAGAAGCATAAACTTAGTCTGATTCCATGATGTTATGGAAAAAAAATATCAGGAAAAAATATATAATAAGAACAACTAGATTTTGAATCAATAGATTTTCTATCTTTTGATTAGTTTGGCTCGTTTGTCTGTCTGCATTCTGTAAACCATTTTTCTGAGCATTTATCTGTATTCCAACTCCATGAGAGAAATCGTTGCCATAAATTGAAACATTTATTAACCTGTGAGGATATGGAGTTGAGACTCTTACTAGGAATTTCTGAAGGCCGTGTACATTTAACTATCTGAAATAAGCTTTGAATTGATCATCTCAAATTATTTCTAAATAATAATAATGATGATCTTGATATAACTTTGACAGTTTTCAAATTTAATTTAAACACTTAGATAGTTCTGATCACATTTCTATTTAAATTAATCAATATGTTTTGTATTGCCATTAACGCTTAAATTGCTAGGGACTAGCAATAAGCTGGTTGGGAGGTGTGATAAACATAAAAATTGTATATTAATTAAATGTTTTATAATATAAATATATAGTTTTTGTTTTATTAAATGTTTAAATATGATATGTTTTATAATAAATTGTATAAAATATAAGTTGTTGTGTAATTACAAGTTTTTACTATTTTTTACAGGTTCGATAAAACAAGAACAAACTTGGCGTTGCAAATGGGATTAAGATGATTCTTGGACCTGTAGAAAGTTGATGTTAATATCTACAATATTGGTGGCAAGCATGAGATAAAAATCCTCTCACAATTGAGATTAAATTAAGCAACAAATAAAGTTACCAAAGGAGTGACAGTTTTACCATGCTCTAGTATTTTGACCATATCTCTCAAATTACTTGGTCAAATGGTTTGAAAAAAATACCACATCTAGACAACTCAATTATCCACATGTTTCTTTTTATGTGAAGAAGCAAATTCGGAGAAGAAGATTTTCAAAAGTGATGTGTAATATAATATAATATCTTGGAACACCAATGAAGACTTATGTGTAAAAAATTAATATTTTATTTGTGATTGTCTCCCTAAATTTGGCTATAAATAGGGGTGCATTGTAATGTATTGAGATATCCCCCATTCTATGAACAAACCTTTGAGTTCATAATATTTCTCTCTATATTTTTCCTTTATTTCTTCATTTAAATACAATTAGCATGTTAATTTCATATTCAAAGTTTTACACTTTGAATAATGAATAGCTAACTTCCTAAAGTTGAGATGAAAAGGTGAAACTCTTGGCATGATAATAAGGTTACTAAAAGGTAAGAATCTATGTTTTATATTATTTAATCATTATTTATTGTTTATGTTATATTTATTTCTTTAAGCATTTTTAAAGTCTACTTAGAAATGGTAGTTTTCATTTATTGTTGCTATATGTTACACTAAATTCTTGGAACCATTTAAATGTTAGTTTTGTATTACCAACCATTTAAAGTGGATGCCTTGATTTATTATATATGAATATATTATAATATTAAATTACTTGGAACCATTTAAATGTTTGTTTGGTTTTACCAACCATTTAAAGTGGGAACCTTGATTTACTATATATAAATATATCATAATATTAATTTCTTGGTACCATTTAAATGTTAGTTTGGTTTTACCAACCATTTAAAGTGGGAACCTTGATTTAGTGTTTACAAATATATATATAGCACAATAAATACTTGACAACATTTATAAGTTTTGGTATATATTATATACTTATAAGATAATAATATATAACATAATATAAATATGATTATTTAATATATTGGAACCATTTTATTAAGTGGATTTCAATAATGTTCATTGATTTTAACTTTATTAAAATACCAAGAGTGGATCCATTAATCTCAACTACTTAATTAAAATTTGAACAATTAAAAATTACCAATTGAAAATTCAAACAACTAAAAAAAATAAATAAATAAAAAGACATTGTAGTGGACTTGTAATTACCTTAGCTTCCCTGTGGATACGATATTCGGACTCACCGAATTATACTACTTGTGGACAACCTGCTCTTGGGAGTGCAACAATCAAAGTCGCAACACCCGTCGATCCTCAACAAAGCCTGCAACAATAAAACTTCAAGAACACATTTTCAGAAAAATGCAGTTTGTGCAGTCCCACAAAAACAATCATAACTCACTCATTTATTATTCAAATATTTCTAATTTACTGTCAAATCGAAGGTATCAAAAAGTTCTACGTTTTATATGTTGAAAGTTTTCCAGAAAATCGACCGAAAAGTCGCAGTATTTAAAATGACAACATATTTCGAGTTTTCAGATCTAAAATCGTTTCAAAACCAATCCAACAAATTTTTTGCTCCAAATTTTTGCAACATACATGGATTTTTACGCATAATAAACATAAGAACATATAATATAACAAGATCGATGCAAAAACAAAATATTATACATGCCTTTAATCTTTAAAGTTACCGAAACGACGACACTGAAGCGGGAAGGATGCGAGGATTGATCCGGGACGAACGTGACACGATTTCTCTTGAAGAAAAGGGCGAGAATTGCTAAATCTTTGAAAGGAGGGGCGGCTGCTGAGTTTTCTCTATGAACCCTAGGTTTTTACCTCTCAAAATCTGAAATAAAAGTGTAAAGAAATGTGTGTGTGTGTTTTACGTGAGTGTGTGTGTGGGAAAAAGGGTGTGTGCGTGTGTTTGGGTAATTAGAGGGAAAATTATTGCTTAATTACACAACTACGAATGTTGATTAAAATACTAATTGAAATATTAACTCACCTTTAAATTCTAATAAAATTCTCTAATTTAAAATAAAATGCACAAGATCTAAATATTTAAAAGTTTAAAATCATAAAATCACCTAATAGTTAAAATAGGTTTTTAAAATGCTAAAAATTAAATAAATCTTTTAAAATGCCCCAACCCTAACTTAAAATAAAGTACCACGTTTTAAAATTGCCAAAATCGTCGCCGGTCTCATTTCCTCGATCCCGCATCGAATAATCGCATGAAATATGTAACTCAAGAAAATATTTAACGTGCATCACAAAAACATAAATAATTTAAAATAATAAAAATTAAATAGATTATGCATCGCTATAAATCATTTTAAACTTAAATAAATAATTGAACAATTAAATAAATGCATAGATTTTACGTGTACTGATTTGGGGCTCTACAAGGATCATCTTGTGAAATGACACCAATTGATGATAATTTTCCTGATAAACATCTATTTTCAGTTAATACTACACCTTGGTTTGCTAACATAGTAAATTTTCTTGTGAAGGGTAAATGTCCACCGCAATGGAGTTCCCAAGATAAAATAAAATTTTTGAATGAGGTAAAAAACTTTTATTGAGATGATCCGTATCTGTTCAAGTATTGTTCATATCAAATTTATCGACGTTGCATACCCGACAATGAGGTAAGTAGTGTTATTAAATTTTGTCATTCAGAAGCATGCGTAGGACATTTTTCTTCAAAGAAAACGGCTGCAAAAATCTTGCAGTGTGGATTTTATTGGCCAACTTTTTTAAAGACACCAACGAAATCAGCAAGATCTGTGAAAATTGTCAAAAATTTGGTGCGATTTCAAAAAGAAACATGATGCCTGATACCCCCATAAGGATCCGGGTCATCATTAACCCGGTTTGTTACTTGGATAGCCCAGATCATAGCCAATGTGCCGGTTACTTTCCTGAAGACCTGGGCAAATCTTCTCTTCCCAGGCACTGCGGCTCTTCCCGGTCAATCATCATTAGCCCAGGCTCTCCACCAACCACCCGGTTACTCTACTATCCGGGTCACCTCGAAACTTGCACCATACTCGAGTGTGATTGATACAGGCAGTCTAATCTGTCAGAAAAACTTGGGCTTGGAGTGTCCTAGAAGTTATCAGAAGCTACAAGTATGAGTAGCCGACTTGACATATTTAGTAGGTGGCTCTGGAATCGAGGTACCTACCCCATTTTCTACTATAAATAACAAGTATTAATGTCATTTATAGATTCTTAAATCCTTTAACTCTCAAGCACTTACATATTTTCTCAAATATTGTTTGTGTTCATCTGAAAACCTGCTGACTTTAGCATCGGAGTGGCTACGCCGGACATCCCTCCGGCGCCCATTCACGAGTTACTTTCTTTTGCAGGAGTTAATCTAAGCCATTACATTCACTCAAATTCTTAAACTCTATAAATTACTGATTTAATCCGTCGGAGCCCCTTACCAGGCTCATCCATTTCAGCGAGGTCTCATCATTGACGCCATCTGTGGGAAATTGAGGCTAGGACGTTGATATGGCTCGTACAAGAAGAACTAACCAAGATAATTCTCGGGCCCAGGAAGATGGAGGGCAGACTTTGAGACATGGTGGTGTTCATAATGCCGGGCCAAATCTCATTACCATGACCCCGGAAGAGTTAAAAAAAATTGTATCCGATGCAATAAAGCAAGCTATGGCCAGGAAAGAAGTTTCTCAGCATGTTACACCACTTGGAGATAGACAGGACCATGAGCAGGAGCAGGAGCCAGGAGATGAGGAGAGATCTTGATAGAGTGGAGACCTTGGACTTCGATGTATCTAGGGTTGTGACATTTGATAGATGTTGAACCTTAGTTTTATTTAGTTGTAGACGGTACAGGACATGTACTATATTATATACTGTGTTGTATATTAGTTTAATTTCACTACATTCCGCACTAAAAAAAAAAAAAATTATTATCCTAATTACTTGATTAGTAAATTGATCCTGATGACGATTAAGAATTGATTAGCGTCCGGGTCCCCACAACAGGTGGTATCAGAGCGATAGATCCTTGAGACTGAGATAGGAGCTAGTGAGCGGGGTAGATTGAGGTTTTCTTTCCTGCTTGTGATTGCTAGCATGAATTCCTGTTTTAATACATGTTTGTCTGAATATCTGATTTTGATATGGTATAGTGTATTATTTGGAATGGATCAGCTGTAAGATGATCCGAGGAAGATTGAAACTGATATGTGGTAGTTGGAATTACTAACCTCTTTAATTATCAGATATACCTCCGAGAAGAGTACCGGAACAGGTAGTACATCGAATCCTCCAATGGATGTGACAGCGACACCCATGGAGACTTTACTGAAAAGATTCCAGTCTTTCCATCCACCAACCTTAAAGGGTACGGAGAATTCCGTGGATTGTGAGAATTGGCTGGATGATATTGAAATGTTGTTTGAGTCCTTGGAGTACACTGATGAGAGTAAGGTGAAACTGATATAGCACCAGTTACATGACGTTGCAAAGAACTGGTGGATCACGACGAAGAGGGCATTGGAACACTGAGGTACGATTATTACCTGGAATGTGTTTAGAACTGAATTCTATCAGAGGTTCTTTCCAGTGTCATATAGGAAGGACAAGGGAGCCGAATTCGCCAACTTGAGACAGGGCCAGCTAAACATTGAAGAACATGTGGCCAAGTTCTCTTCACTGTTGCGCTTTGCTCCACATGTGGCGGAACATGACGAGGCCGTGGCAGATCAGTTCATTAACGGCCTGAGCCCGGAAATATATACGTTGGTAAACACTGGGAGACCGAACAATTTTACCGACGCCTTGAACAGAGCCAAGGGAGCCAAAGCCGGTCTGATGAGACAGAGAGGAGCTTCGTTTGTGCTTCCAGCACCGAGGACCACAGCAACAACCTCCTCGATTTGAAGGTGGCAGCAACAGTAGCAAGAAGAAGGATTTCTTGAAGGCTAGAGGGAAGCAGTTCAAGAAGTCCGTAAGCAGTTCAGTCTAGCTCTGGGAGTCCTCGATAGAGCCAGAGCTATACTGGGCCTATTTGCAATACTTGTGGAGGGAAGCATCCCACTGAACAGTGCCGAGGAGTGTTTGGCAGCTGCCGTATCTGCAAACAACAGGGACACTTTGCCCGAGTGTGTCCCCAGAGAGGTGCCCCGGGATCCCAGACAGCTGAGTCATCTGGATCAGCGGCTCAGACAGGTAGACGACCATCTGCTGTTCATTCTTTTCAGCCAGCACCGTCTACTCAGTCACAGCAGAGGCCAGGAGGAAGCCAGATAGTGGGCCAGCCTCCTATACAGCAGGCCCGAGTTTTTGCTTTGACCGAGGAGCAGGCACAGGATGCACCTGATGATGTTGTGGCAGGTAACTGTTTTATTTCTGGTTATCCTGCATACGTATTGATTGATACTGGTGCATCACATACTTTTATTTCTGAGAGGTTTGCATTGAGTCATGCATTACTTATTGAGTCATTGTCTGCGGTAGTGTCTGTCTCTTCCCCGTTAGGGACATGTTTAATATCGATGAAGTCTGTGAAATCTTGTATACTGCAGTACGATGGGCATACGATTGAGTTAGACTGTATTGTGCTTGGTTTATCTGATTTTGATTGTATTATCGGTATTGATATGTTGACCAAGTACCTAGCTATAGTTGATTGTTTCCACAAGATAGTGAGATTCAGACCTGAGATGGCTGAGGAGTGGAAATTTTACGGTAAGGGTTCTCAAGCTAGAATTCCTTTGATATCTACAATAAATATGACTCAATTATTGCAGAAAGGAGCGGATGGATTCCTGGTATATTCAGTTGATTTATTGAAGTCGAGCCCATCATTGGCGGACTTGCCAGTGGTGTGTGAGTTTGCTGATGTCTTTCAGATGAGATTCCTGGATTGCCTCCGATTCGAGAGCTAGACTTCAGCATTGAGTTAATGCCAGGAACAGTTCCGATTTCGAGGGCTCCGTACAGGATGGCACCGATCGAGTTGAAAGAGCAAGTTGGAGGATTTACTGGCCAAAGGGTATATCAGACCGAGTGTATCCCCTTGGGGTGCTCCAGTACTGTTCGTCAGGAAGAAGGATGGGTCGATGAGACTTTGTATTGACTACCGGCAACTGAATAAGGCAACGGTAAAGAATAAATATCCATTGCCTCGTAAAGATGATTTATTTGATCAGTTGCAGGGTTCTTCGGTGTATTCCAAGATCGATCTGAAGATCTGAATACCATCAACTGAGAATCAGGGATTCTGATATCTCGAAAACTGCATTTAGAACCAGGTATGGACACTATGAATTTATTGTCATGCCATTTGGTTTGACGAATGCACCAGCGGTATTCATGGGATTAATTAACCGTATCTTTCAAAAATATCTCGATGATTTTGTGATTATTTTCATCGATGATATCTTGATCTATTCAAAGAATGTGATGGAGCATGCTGAGCATTTAAGAACTGTGTTGCGAATTTTGAGGGCGGAGAGATTGTAAGCTAAATTGTCGAAATGCGAGTTCTGGTTGAAACATGTGGTGTTTCTGGGGCATATTATATCCGGAGACGGTATATCAGTTGATCCCAGTAAGGTTGAGGCAGTGATTTCTTGGCCGAGACCGACATCTGTACCAGAGATACGCAACTTTATGGGTTTGGCAGGATATTATCGTCGATTTATTAAAGATATTTTGAGTATTGCCAAACCGATTACTCAGTTGACTCAGAAGAATGCTCCATTTGTTTGGTCTGAGGAATGTGAGACCAGTTTTCTCGAATTGAAGAAAAGATTGACCAGTGCTCCTGTGCTAGCGATTCCTTCAGGCACTGGTGGATTTGTTGTTTATTGTGATGCCTCTCACCGAGGATTGGGCTGTGTGTTGATGCAGCGAGGGCATGTTATCGCTTATACCTCGAGACAGCTGAAACCCCATGAATCTCGTTACCCAATTCATGATCTTGAATTGGCAGCCATAGTTTTTGCTTTGAAGATATGGCGACATTACCTCTACGGTGAGAAATTCGAAATCTATTCTGATCATAAAAGCTTGAAATATCTGTTTTCACAGTCAGAGTTGAATATGAGACGGCGAAGATGGTTTGATTTATTGAAAGATTTTGATTGTGAAATCAAATACTACCCAGGAAAATCCAATGCAGCAGCTGATGCGCTGAGTCGAAAGGTATGTTCTCTATCCTTATGGACTATGGGTGTTTCAAATTTGATTGAAGACTGCTGTTTGTCTGGATTAGTATTTGAGACAGATCGGAGACCTATGAGATTATATACTATTCAAGCTGAACCAGAGCTGATTTTGAAAATTAAAGCAGCTCAGAAAGTTGATCAAAATATATAGAAGTCGATTGCTATGGTCAGAGCTGGACATCGATCGGAATATCAGGTTCAAAATGGTATTTTGTATGTGAATAATCGTCTTGTTGTGCCAAATGTTTCGGATTTGAGACAACGAATATTGGCAGAAGCGCACAACAGTCGTTTTAGCATTCATCCTGGTGGCAGAAAAATGTATAATGATTTGAAGACACAATATTGGTGGAAGCAAATGAAATCTGATGTTACTGAATTTGTAGCCAAGTGTTTGAATTGCCATCAGGTGAAAGCTGAGAGGAAGAAACCAGAAGTATTGTTATAGAGTTTGTCAATTCCTGAATGGAAATGGGATCACATTTCCATGGATTTTGTGACACAATTACCGAGGTCCTCCCGAGGTTGTGATGCGATTTGGGTTGTGATTGATCGATTGACCAAATCTGCATGTTTTATTCCATACAAAATGACATATAGATATGACCAGATGGCCGATATTTATGTTAGAGAAGTGGTCAGATTGCACGGAGTGCCGAAGTCGATTGTTTCAGACCGTGATCCTCGGTTTACTTCGCACTTCTGGCAGAGCCTGCAGCAAGCTCTCGATACGAAGCTACATCTAAGTACCGCATATCATCCACAGACTGACGGACAGTCAGAGCGTACGATCCAGACATTGGAAGATATGCTGAGAGCTGTAGTGCTTGATTTTAGCACTAACTAGGCAAGATGCATTGCCTCTTTGTGAATTTTCGGGACCTCAGTACATCCACCCGGGTTAGTCTGATCAATTGTTTAAAAGCTAATATTCATGTGTTTGCCCGGTCCCAACAGGAGTTGACAGGGATCTCACCCCTGATATCGGAGCATCAATTGAATATTTTCCCGGGATCTCACCTGGTGAAGCCAGAAGAAGAGAAACTTTGGTCCTGAAAAGGACAAAGTTATTGATGAATAGTTGAAGGAGCTGCTGAAGGCCGACCACATTCGAGAAATTCAATTTCCTACATGGCTTTCGAATGTGGTGCTGGTACCTAAGTCCACCGGAAAGTGGAGAATGTGTGTAGATTTCCGGGACCTCAACAAAGCTTTCCCTAAAGACCATTACCCCCTGCCCAGAATTGACCAATTGGTGGATTCCACCTCGGGCTTTGAACTGCTGAGTTTCATGAATGCTTATTAGGGGTATCATCAAATTTCCTTGGCCAAGAATGATCAAGATAAAGCCAGCTTCATCACCTCGGGAGGTACATTTTGCTATGTTGTAATGCCTTTCGGGTTAAAGAATGCAGGGGCTACTTACCAGCGTCTCATGAACAGAGTCTTTGAGAAGAAACTGGGTCGGAATGTGGAGGTATACGTGGATGATATCCTGGACAAGTCTAAAGAGGCGGCACATTTCATAGTTGATCTGGAGGAAACCTTTGCCACTCTAATGCATTACGGGATAAAGCTCAACCCTGCCAAATGCATTTTTGGTGTGAAGAGTGGCAAGTTTTTGGGTTTCATAGTGACAGACTGGGGGATTGAGGTAAATCAAGAAAAAGTCAAATCCGTGTTGTGCAAGCCATCTCCCCGATCTGTCAAAGAAGTACAGAAGCTGACCGGGAGGATTGCTTCCCTGTCTCGATTTATATCCCGGTCAGCACACAGGAGTTATCCCTTTTTTCAGGTTCTAAGGAAGGCCCAACAATTCGGGTAGGATGAGAAATGTGAGCAGGCTTTCCAAGACTTGAAGATTCACCTTGCAGAGCTCCCTGTATTGGTGAAGCCCGAGCCCTGGGAAAAACTATTCATTTATCTATCTACTACAGAATATGCTGTCAGCTCGGTTCTAATAAAAGAAGAAGGCTCATATAAAAAGCCTGTCTGCTATGTCAGCCATGCTCTAAGAGGTCCTGAGCTCCGTTACAGTGAGATAGAGAAGATTGCTTTGGCCTTGATCATGACTTCCCGGAAGCTACGACCTTACTTTTTGTCGCATCAAATCATTGTTCTTACCAATAGCCCTCTTGGAAGGATCATGACTCATTCAGAAGTATCCGGGCGGATGATCAAGTGGACAGTAGAGTTGAGAGAATATGACATTGAATACAAACCACGGGTTGCCATCAAAGCACAAGCCTTATCAGATTTCTTATCCGAGATGGTTCAACCCGAGGAAGAAGAAGTATGGAGAGTATTTGTGGATGGGGCATCTAGCCTTGTGGGCTGTGGAGTAGGTGTTGTAATAATCTCTCACTCAGGAGAAAAGATTAAATTGGCATTAAGGATTGATTCCCGGGTAACCAATAATGAGGCCGAGTATGATGTTGTCCTCGCCCGTATCCGAGCTGCCCGGGAGATTGGAGCTTACCGGATTATTTTGTACTCTGATTCACAACTGGTCACTCAACAGATAAAGGGAGTTTATGAAGCTAAGGATGACAGGATGCTCAAATATCTACAGCTCATTCAAGCCCAAGCAGAAACCTATATGGATTGGAGTATTGAACAAATACCCCGGGAGGAGAATGGAGAGGCTGATGCTCTGGCAAAAATGGCTGTTTCACTAGCAGAAGTCAGTACCCGGGAAAGTCTTGCATGTTTCCTGGTTGGTCCTTTCTATTGAAGAAGAAGTATTATCAACCTTAGAGAATTCCTGGATGACACCTCTGATAAAGTTCATTATGAACAATGAATTACCCGAGGATAAAGCTCGAGCTCAAAAGATTAAGAGACAAGCTCCCAGGTTTGTTCTCTTAAATAATATCTTGTACATGAGATCATTCTAGGGACCTTTATTAAAATGCTTATCTGAGGAAGAAGTGGATTATGTCCTCCGAGAGATTCATAAAGGGTGTTGTGCTGAGCATCTCGGAGGAATATCTTTGGCCCGAAAGACAATGCTTGCCAGGTTCTGGTGGCCAACTCTTAGCCAAGATTCTGCTCGAGTAGTCCAGGCTTGTGAGGGCTGTCAACATCATTCAAATTTTCAACATAACCCGGCCACTCTCATGAAGCCTATTTGGGCATCTTGCCCCTTTGATCAGCGGGGCCTGGATATTGTGGTTCCTTTCCCAATTGCCCGGGCTTAGAATAAATTCTTACTAGTAGCTGTTGATTATTTTTCCAAATGGGTAGAGGCTGAACCCTTTGCTAAGATCACTGAGAAGGAAGTTTGAAATTTCTGTGGAAGAACATTGTGTGCCGGTTTGGAGTGCCCAGAAGACTGATCTCAGATAATGGAAGACAGTTCCAGGGCAAAGAGATTATATCGTGGTGCCGGAAAATGAATATCACTCAATCTTTCACCTCTGTTGCCTATCCTCAAGCTAATGGACAAACAGAAGTTGTCAATAGAATTATTGTACAAGCACTAAAAACAAGGCTACAAGGCAAAGGAAAAGATTGGGTGGAAGAATTACTCGGTGTTCTCTGGGCATACAGAACCACTCCCCGGGCACCTACCCAAGAAACTCCTTTCAACTTGGTATATGGTTCTGAAGCAGTCATTCCAGTTGAGATCTGGCAAACTTCTTCCCGGGTAGAATCTTACCCGGATGATAATGATTAAAGCCGGGCCATGAAATTGGACTTAATAGAAGAAAAGAGAGACCGAGCATTCATTCGAATCGAATCATACCGCAATGGGGTTATGAAATCGTATAACAAGAAGGTCCGGATCCGAGACTTCCAAGTGGGGGATTTAGTCATGAAGAAAGTCAACCCAGCTGGGGATGTTGGAAAGCTGGAAGCTCGGTGGGAAGGACCTTATAAATTATCCGGAGAGTTAGCTCGGGATCTTTTTATCTAGAAGATGTCCAAGGACGCTCTGTCAAAAGGCCTTGGAATGTATTTAATTTGAAGAAGTATTATGCTTAACAAATGTTTTATTTGGTGGAAGATATAATGAACGGCCTGTTTTCTCAGAAAGAAATATTGTGTAAACTTCTTGTAGAATTAACCCGGGGGTTACAAAGCCCTGTTTACTCCAAGGCTCCGCACCTTGGTTCTTAAAAAGCCTAGGGCCCTACACCCTGGCTCGGGGAACTACACCTCGACCATTCCCAAGTCCCAGGACATGTTCCTCGGCCCAAGGCTCCGCACCTTGGTTCTTAAAAAGCCCAGGGCACTGCACCCTGGCTCGGGGAACCACACCTCGAACATTCCCAAGTCCCGAGACATTATCCCCTGCCCAAGGCTCCGCACCTGGTTTCTTAAATAGCCCAGGGCACTGCACCCTTGCTCGGGGAACCACACCTCGACCATTCCCAAGTCCCGGGACATGTTCCCCGTCCTAAGGCTCCGCACCTTGGTTCTTAAAAAGCCCATGGCACTACACCTTGGCTCGGAAAACTACACCTCGACCATTCCCTAGTCCCGGGACATGTTCCTCGGCCCAAGGCTCCGCACCTTGGTTCTTAAAAAGCCCTGGGCACCACACCCTGGCTCGAAGAAACCACACCTCGACCATTCCCAAGTCCCGGGACATGTTCCCTGGCCCAAGGCTCCGCACCTTGGTTCTTAAAAAGCCCAGGGCACTGCACCTTGGCTCCGGGAACCACACCTCTACCATTCCCAAGTCCTGGGACATGTTCCTCGGCCCAAGGCTCCGCACCCTTGTTCTTAAAAAGCCCAGGACACTGCACCCTGGCTCGGGGAACCACACCTCGATCACTCCCAAGTCCCGGTACATGTTCCCTGGCCCAAGGGTCCGCACCTTGGTTCTTAAAAATCCCAGGGCACTACACCCTGGCTCGAGGTACCACACCTCGACCATTCCCAAGTCTCGGGACATGTTCCCCAGCCCAAGGCTCCGCACCTTGGTTCTTAAAAAGCCCAGGGCACTACACCCTGGCTCGGGGAACCACACCTCGACCATTTTCATGTCCCGGGACATGTTCCCCGGCCCAAGGCTCGGTGCCTTGATTCTTAAGAAAGCACAAGAATTATTGTTTGGATTCAAAGGCTTAACAGCCCGGTTGCTTATTGAAGTTCCCGGTTATCCCTCGAACACTTAGAAATTTTTTATATGAACATTGTGATTATGTTAGAAGACCGGGTGCTGAATATATGGTAAGTAATTATTATAACCGGGATGAAGGGAAAATAAAAAATTCATTAAGGAGAGCCCGAAGGCGGAAATTACAAGAAAAGTACATATTATAATCCTATTCTAAATTCCTATGTGCATTAGATTGTTCCCCGGCCTCCTCGGGAGCCTTCTCAGCCTCCATCTCAGCAGCATCGTCCTGGGGAAGGGAGTCAATGGCCTTGTCAATGTCTGGGAAGCCCTCCCTGCCTGCCAGGATAAGGCCCTCTTGTAAAGGCCCGTATTTCGTATTCATATTTTAGCGGAATTATTAAAGATTTTCTAAATAAATAATTATCTTACCTCATTTATAAAATAAACATGTAAATAATTTTAACTTTAAAATAGCAGCGGAAGCAAATATTGTTTTCAAACAACAATTTAAAAATAATCCAACGTATTAAAACTGAGTTTGAATAATAAAATGTGCATAAACTAAAACATAAGGTAATCGGTTTTACTACTGCTGCCACAAGATAGCTCACTGGTCTACGCCCTCCGTCTCGACCTCATCAGTACCTACAACAATCAAGTCTAGTTTGTCTAAAGACTCAACATGTCATATCGTGAATAACAAGTAATATATATCATAAAATCGCATGCAACGTAAAAATAAAGTATCGTAAAGCGTATGGTGAAAATCGTATCATGAATAATTATATCTACGTGCATATCTGAAAATCATACGTAAAAACTTTGCTCAATAGAGCTCTGTCATATCATATCATAATTTTCTGGTAGAGATAATGTTTCTAAGCAAGTGGCCCATAACATAACGTGAGCGCCTGATCAGACTAAACCACAGTATACTGGGCGATAGGAGATCACCACAGCCCTTGGACTGAATATCCATACCCATACATAATCGTAAACCGGTCGTAAGTCACTGGGTGGAGAGGTCCTCGGTTGCGCCTACCGACTTCCAAACCCATAAACATAAGGTGGCCACAAGACATATAGCATATATCTCAAAAATAAACATTTATATTTTTATGCACGTAATATAATTATAACCTTATTTTTACCGGATGAGTTGGATCGCTCCCAGGCTTGCTGCGAGTTAACTCTAATATGTGACACATGCAAATAATATTATCTTGACTTAAACTTGACAATAGAACCAAAACTCAACAATAGAACCAAAAACGAGACGATTAGAACCCATAACTTGATTTTTAATTATGGCTTCGTACCAAACCGAACCAACATTAAACCGACGTTTAACCATGATTAAAATACCCCTAATATACTGTAAAATAACCATGGGAACAGCTGTACACAAAAATTGGTGAAGGGAATCCAAAAACATAAAACACTCTTTCGAGAGTCATTTTGGCACCTTGCACCGTAAATTCTCGTACGACCTCTAAACTCAACCGAATCACGAACGGCCAAAAACATGAATTTCCTAACTCATTAACGTACTTTCCAGTCCAAGGCCATGGGCTAAAAGCCAACCAAGAACTCAAACAAGCACCAAAACCCAACTGCAAGTTGCTGTCAAATTACAGCAGTAGCAGCTTGTGTGTTTGTGGTGTAAACTCTGAAATTTAATGACCAATGGCTTGAACCACCACCCAAGGACTCTTACCAACATTCTAAGGCATGGCTTGGACCATAGCTAAGGGCTAAAAGCCAACCACAACTCAAGCAACCGCCTAGAACAACCACAGCATACCAACAGAAAGCATCACTTGCTGTGTAGTGAGTTGTATTGAACCATTTTACTTTCTTGTCTCGTTCCAAGGGTCATTTGATCAACCATGGCTCGATCTAGACATGATGGAGAGTTGTATGAACCATGGCTATGGGCTAGGAGCCAACCATCATCCATGCAAACACTAGAAACCCGAAACTCACTCACACAGAAATATGAAGAACCGAAATGTGCTTGTGATGTTTTGGTGAAATTTTGATGGATCCGTGAACCAATCCTTAAAGGGATGATTTGGTCACGTCCTAGACATGTTAAGGTAGAGTTATAACCATGGCTACAGCCCCTAGGACAGAAAAGATTTGAACCCACCCATTAAACAACTCAATGACAGAAACTTGACACAAAATCTATAACTCATTGAAATGTTGCTGTCAAATCTTTCTCCTGAGTGTATGGACTTAAACCAACGAACTAACTGTGAGAACCTGGATTTTTCGAAGCAATGCACCTCAAAAATCTTGGAAAGTAGCTCAAAAAGAAGCCGAGGCAATGCAAAACCTTAAGAATTGAGGGTACGTCGCTCGGAAGAGGAAACCCTCAGCTCACAATCTAAAACCCTAAGCTCAAGAAAGTTCATTCATTCTTGGGGAGTGTATGGACTTAAACCAACGAACTAACGACACCCTAACACACTCTAAAACATTCCTGGAAGCAGCCATGTGAGCCTGGAAACGAAGCAACACCCTGTAATCAACAAAACATCTCAAACCGTGAAGTTCTAAATCAAAAGCCGTGAGTGTGCATATGCAGTTTTCTTGCAAAGTTGCTGTAAATTTCGTGTTTTCTCATGAATGCTGAACATATAATGTTTTAAAATATCTATAAGACTTGATTGAAGAGAAAAGAAACAATATATACATGCCTGGAATTTGTTTTGACAAAAAAAAACAAATAAAAACGACAATACGACGCGACGGAACCGAGTTGGATCCCTTCCTTCTTGTTTCTGCTGTTGTTCTCTCGAATTCAGTGGCCTATTTTTTGATGTATTTCAAAAATGAAGGTGTGGGTTTGCTAGACAATGAAGAGGAGTGTTATAGGAGGTGTTAAGGGAGTCTTGAAGTGCATTTAGTGGAGAGTTACAAGTGAGAATTTGAATGGAATTTGAGATGCATTTTCATTCCCTTAGTTGCCGATTTCTTGTCCTCATTCTTGCTGCCTTCTCAACGGTTGTTAGTTTAATAGGTTGAGTAGAAATGAGGTGTTTTATTGCATTTAAATTTGCTACCCATTAGAGAATTAAAATGAGAAATGAATACCCCATGAATTGTAATTAGGAATGGTTTGAATGGAGAGTTATCAACTTTTGAATTATTTTAAATGTTGGACCCAAAATTATGATTACTAATTTGCATGTTATTTTATTGTTTAAATCTTGTATTTTAATTGCTTAAAGTTTAGCACCCTCATTATATATTTTTGTGAATTTACACATTAAATTTAGGATAGATTATTGCATGGCATTCATGACCTCAAATTTAAATATTCAAATGCTATGATAAATTTCTTGAATATATTATACTAATTCATCCCCATATATTTACATATTTTTATTTAAGCTTTAATTAAATATTAATCTAAAGAACTTTATTTAATAATTTAGCTCTAATTAATTTAAATAAATCCTAAAACCTTCTATTTTTTAAAATTAAATTATTCTTTGCCTTCAATTAAATTTAGGAATATTTTCTTATTATTATTCTTATCTCTAATCTCCAAACTCCGGTCTGACCTCGCGTATTTATCTTAAAAAGATAAAACTACACATCTACTTTAAAACAATTAAAACACCTCATATATTCATAAAAATTCATTTTTTATTTAAATAGTATCAATTATGCATTACTTGTACGTAATCTGATTTTCGGGTTCTACAACTCTCCCCCCCTTAAAAGAATTTCGTCCCCGAAATTAAAACTTACCGAATAACTCGGGATAACGACTCCTCATCCCCGGCTTAGATTCCCACGTAGCTTCCTCCTCCGAATGATTGAGCCACTTGACTTTCACTAGCTTGACCATTTTGTTCCGAAGCCTTTTCTCTTGGCTGTTTAGGATTTGCACTGGTCTTTCCTCATAATACAAGTTCGAAGTGAGCTGCAACGGTTCAAAGTTCAGGACATGCGATGGATTCGCCATATACTTCCTCAACATGGAGACATGAAACACATTGTGTATTAGAGTAGGTGCCCGTCGAGCCAAGTGTTGGCCGAGTGTTCACAATGAAACTCTATGTATAAACAATCTTTATTTTAATAATATTTGAAATTATTATTGGCACATCTTTATCTGAATACCCATGCTAGTTGCATAGATAAAGCCCTTGAATATACAAATAGTAGAAAGAATATGAGATGCTCATATGATGAGTATCATGAAACTCATATTTGGAATACTGTATATTCTAAACAATTCCTAGTCGATTCAGCCGCCACTAAGAAGGATATAGGCCGCTCGAGTTCGAGACTAGTATCTGCGATGTGAGTACCATGTTTCATTGGTAGGGGACATTGTGATGTCCGAGCATGCAGATAGGTGCTCCTGGTAGAGTGCACTGAACAACCCTCCATAAAGGACTTTCCAAGTGGTTCTCACTTATCGAGTGGAAACGTCCTAGTTTATGGTTGTACTCCATTAGTCCTTATGACCCGGGACAACATTGAGACTCTATGTGCTAGAATTACACTTCGACTTGTTTACCGACTCTTTAGGGGTCATCAGGTGGCAAGGTTGGATGTTTTGTCGAAACATATAGGAGTCGATGCATTGTAGTCGGGGATTCACCGCTTACCTTCGGGTATGGATATCATATGTGTATGTAGTATGAAATCTCTGATCAGAGTATGGTGGTAATTATGAAAGGGGTTTCATAGATTACACCATCGATGCAACTACAACATGACACATAGTATCGATTCATTGACAACTCTCGATAAACCAATGGTTGTCGAATCGGTCAGGATATATGAGTTGAAGGGACCGTACTGTACGCTAACCATAATAGAATGGTTCTTGCAGGCACTATCATTTGATACCTAGGGAATCATGTAAGCGATGCTGCTAGGCGTTTAACATGATTGGTTGGATACTATCAGACTTGAGTTCTGACGTTCTTGTTATCAAGGAGTAGATAAGTAAGAATGGAGCAATTAGGGTATGCTCGTATAAGGACATATTTAGTCCGAATCACTTGGAGATGTGAACCCACGGCTAGTTGTATCAATGAACCATTGAGGGCCACACAAGTGCTAGCTTTCTAGATCCCGTTGAGAAGTAAAATAGTTCAATGTGTTGAACGTCTTATAAAGGAGTTTATAAGCGTAAGGAAAAATAGAAGTATGACTTCTATAAGAAGAATGTAACTTTTAATTTGAGGAAGTGTTCCTAAATAAAAAGTTGGCGAAATAAATAATGTATTTGAAAATTGTGATTTTCATAAATATTATTATGGACTAAATTTAATTAATTCAAGTGTTGAATTAATTAAACACTAGTGGGCCTAGTAGAGTCCAAATAATTAAATTAATTCAAGTGTTGAATTAATTAAATCATATTGGGTCTTGTAGAGCCCAATAGTAAAATAATTATTCAACTAGTGACTTGAGTAATATCAAGTAAGGTTTAATTGGGCTCAAATATGTTTGAGACAATTAAAATAAAGTACATGGGCCTTGTAATTGTTACAAGCCCAAATAGGAAAGCATGCATGGGAGGTGAAGGGTTGGGGAGACAAATTTTTCCACATCCAAGGCATGGCTTGCCTTTGGAACATACAATCACTTTTTCAAGCACCAAGAAAAGTCTCCCTTCTCTCCTCCCACCCCCTATGGCCGAAATTTGAGTCTCAACATTCTCCCAATTTTTATTCTTCAATTGTTGGAGAAAACACTTACTTCTCAAAGAAAAATCCTCATATTTTTCTAGTGCAAAATATGAGGGGATCTACCTAGTTGGTGGTGGGTTTGATTTTGAACAAGGAGTGTTCAAAGGAAGCTTGTAGAAGTTCATCCTTTCAAGAGCCAAATTGTTTACAACTTGGTTGGAGTCATCATCAATCCATTGTGATTGATAGGTATATTTCCAAACACACTATGAATGTCATATTTTGGTGTTTTTGTATTTGCTACACATCTAGTACGAGGTGTTCGAATTTTCATCTTGAAAAACAAATTTTGAAACTTCCGTTGCGCATTCGGGCACCTAAATCGATCCCTTTCAAGTGGTATCAGAGCTACGGGTACTAGTTTTTTTGTACCATATACATAATATTATATTGAGGTCGATTTCTAACCGCATGAGATGAAAATTTGCAACAAAAATCAAGGTTTTTGAGAGGGGATTTCGGGCAGCTTGTTGCTGCCCATTTCGGGCAGCTCAAACTGCCCGAGGGGCTGCCCATTTTGGGCAGCAAGGGCAGCCCGAGTGGCTGCCCGAACACCCCATTGAAAATAAAAAAAAAAATTTTGTTGTTGGCCGGAATCCGGCGACGGAGCTCCGGCGACGGCGATGACGACTAGGGTTTTCAAAAGATGTTTTGAAATATCAAAGTGTCATGGGCCTTGAGTTGTTGGGCCATTTGATGGCTAACATATTTGTGAATTTTAAATGGGCCAAAATGTTTTTGGTGAAAAATGATTTTTTGGGCCCTTAAGTTTAAATTTACAAAAGTTGCAAATATTTTCTCATAAAATAAATAATTGAAGTTGGACTTTATATATTTATAGTAAATGTGGATTTACAAGAAATTCGGTTATAAATAAATTAATTGGAAAGTAGACAAAGGTGTTTGTATACTTTGTTAATTTAGTTTATAATCGTGGCGGTTAGTGATTGGTTCAAGATATATAATATTAGATCAATTAATTATTGTGATAATTAATTGATGGTGTATGATATTTGATATTATGCATGAAGGATGATCAAAAGCCCAAGCCCAATTTGCTAGGTGTATGTTAAGATATTTTGTGTTGAATGATTGTAATAATTATTAAATTTAAAGTGGTCTTGGTTTATGGCTCGTTCCCACCCCCATGAGATGTATCCCTATTTGCCATGGATATTTATTTGTAAATATTAGTATAGTGGATGATCAAGATTGGAAGATGGTGGCCATGATGATTATGAAGATCGAAGACATGTAAATATTGGAAGCTAATGTAATAGTTGCATTTGCATCCCATGCATTTCCCTAGGATTGGACCTATGCCCGCCCGTGTTTAGCTCACACGGGCCATTAGTGTTGGGGCGATTGATCATCCTTGCTTGTTTACTGTTTATAATATATGCATGATATGTTATAAATAATGAGTATGTGCGTTATTATTATGATAATAACAAAGTTGCATGAATCCGGCAAACATACGATCAAACATGGCGAGTTTTTAAATAAAATTAATGATGAGACCTTTCAAAATTAAAAACCCTCATTTTAAATAAGATTCAAAATTAATATCAAGCCCGAAAAGGGGAATTATAAATTTGTTTATAATTTCCATGTCTTCCATCGACAATGGGTGCATGATGAACGCTACCCGTACTCGGGGCTCGGCTCATATTATTGGGGGGGGGCCCCTAGGTGCCGGAAAGCTGTGACATCAATTGACATGGTGATGTGAACTACGTGGAACTCCCATGATTTCGGCTCATATTATTGGGGGAACTCATGGCGACCGTCCATTAAGGTTCAACATCGATGGGTAAGGCTTGACACGTGAAGATAAACGACGTCATATTATTGGGTCCTAATCAAACGTGAGACAAAAGTTTACGTAAAAAATTGCATTGTGATGCAATTGGAAACTACCTTTTAGAAATTGTGATTGACTGATATTATTCGGGATCATGATTCGCTAATTGGACCTTGCGTACCTACTGAGGAAAGGAGTTTCCCGTTTTCACTAGAGGGTAGTGAAAGATGTCAAAACAGTGGGAGTAAACATTTATAAAGTAAAAGTCCATACTTTATATCTTACTAAATATTTTAAAATAACCATTAACATTTATCTGTTATACTTTTCAGTACAATTTTTGACAATGTCTTCGATTCACAATCCGCTATCTACAATACTCGACAAACACGTATTAACCGGATCTAATTACCTCACTGGGCTAAGAAACCTAAAAATTGTCTTGAATTCGGAAAGGATAGCATATACACTGACTGAGTCGTTCCCTGTTGAGGCTCCGACTGACTGCACTCCCGAGGAATTGCAGACTTACAAGGAATGGTGTGACCATGACTTGAAAGCTATGTGTTATATGCAGGCTTCTATGAATGATGAGCTGCAGAGGCGTTTTGAGGATGCAAAGAGTGCTGCTGACATTCATTTGCATCTCAAGGAGCTGTTTGGTGAGCAAACACGGCCTCTTAGGCATGCTACCGTCAATGAGCTGATCACTTTGCGCATGCGAGATGGGGCCTCGGTGCATGAGCATGGCCTGAAGTTGATTGGGCTCGTGGAGAAGCTCGTTGGCATGGATCTGATGTTGCCTTCGGAGTTGACCACCGACGTGTTGCTCTTATCGCTGCCTAGCTCATTTGATCCTTTTGTGGTGAACTTCAACATGAACAAGATGGAGCCGACCCTTGAGGAGTTGGTGAACATGCTTGTGACCTTTGAGTCCACTATCCAGAAAGAGAATGTGGTTCTTTACGTGGGTTTTTCATGTGGTACGAAGATTGATCCACATGGGAAGGGAAAGAAGCGTTCTTTCCAACATCCCAAGAAGAACGTGGCCTTGTTGAGGCAATCTCCGAATCCCGTCATGGCAGCCACACCAGTTAAGGCGGACAAGACTAGTGATGTTTGTCATCACTGCAAAAAGCCTGGACATTGGAGGCGTGATTGCAAAGGATATCTTGCTCAGAAAAGTTCTGAAAATGGTATGTTCTACATTGAAGTAAACATTTCAATTAACTCTGCTTCTTGGGTATTGGATACCGGCTGTGGCTCACATCTTTGTAATGAGTTACAGGTGATGGGAAGAAGTAGGTAGCTTAGGGAAGGTGTGACCTTCTTGAGGATGGGCAATGGAGCAAGAGTTGCTGCCAAGGCTGTTGAAGATGTTTACTTATTGTTGAACAATAGTTTTAAGTTAATTTTATGAGATGTTTTGTTTGTACCTAATTTTGTGAAAAACATTGTTTCCATTTCTATGCTGATAAAAATGGATATTCTTGTTTATTTAGCAAAGGTGTTTGCAATATTTACAAGAATGAATGTTTGATTGGTACTGGTGAACTTGAAAACGATCTCTATAACTTAAAATTGAAAGATATTCCATTAAATGTTCATTCAAAGACAGACACCATATGAGATATGGATGAGTAAGCCTCCCAAGTATTCTTATCTTAGAATATGGGGGTGCCCTGCTTATATGAAGCAGGCAGTGGGAGATAAATTGGATAGTCGATCCATTTTATGCTACTTTGTGGGATATCCAAGGAATTCAGTTGGATATAATTTCTATCATCCCCAAGAAACAAAGGTGTTTGTTTCTAGGAATGCAACTTTTTTGGAAAAGGGAATTTCTATTGGATAGAAAAGGCTAGATGATAGAACTCGAAGAGGTTCGAGAGACACCCAGCATTATAGAATCCACACTCAAAGAGCCAAGAGAGGAGATACAAGCTCCTAGAAGATCCGAGAGAGTCTCGAGACCACCTATGAGGTATGGTATGCTTCTTGAAGAGGGCCCTGATGAGCCTAACCATGGATGTGATCCAAGGACCTTCAAGGAAGCGTTATCTGATGCCGATTCATCCAAGTGGCTTGAAGCGATGGAATCTGAGATGAATTCCATGCATTCGAACCAAGTGTGGAATCTCGTGGATCCACCTGAGGGAATTGTTCCCATAGGGTGTAAATGGATTTACAAGAGGAAACTTGGGGCGGATGGGAAGGTATTGACCTTCAAGGCACGATTGGTGGCAAAAGGATATACTCAAAGACAAGGAGTTGACTTTGAGGAAACCTTTTCTGCAGTTGCAATGTTCAAGTCCATAAGGATATTGCGAGCCATAGCTGCATGGTATGACTATGAGATATGGCAGATGGATATCAAGACAGCATTTCTTAATGGGGATATTAAGGAAGAGATTTACATGTCTCAACCTGAAGGGTTTACATCTATCGGAAGCGAGCATATGATATGCAAACTTCAAAGATCTATTTATGGTCTAAAGCAGGCATCTAGGAGTTGGAACCTCAGATTCGATAGTACAATCAAAGAGTTTGGTTTTGCTAAGAATCCTGAGGAACCCTGTGTGTATAAGAAGGTCAGTGGGAGTGCTGTGACATTCCTTGTGCTTTATGTTGATGACATTCTACTCATTGGGAATGATGTAGGGATGTTGCAATCAACTAAGATATGGTTAGCAAGTAAGTTCTCGATGCAGGACTTGGGTGAAGCATCTTTTGTATTGGGAATACAGATCTATAGAGATAGATCAAGAAGATTGCTTGGTCTCACCCAGTCCACATACATTGATACCATCGTGAAGCGGTTCTCGATGGATGAGTCCAAGAGAGGACATCTACCAATGTGTCATGGTGTGTCCCTATCCAAGTCTATGTCTCCCAAGACTGATGCAGAGATAGCGGCGATGACAAGCATTCCTTATGCATCTGCGATTGGTAGCATCATGTATGAGATGATATCTACACGTCCTGACGTGGTTTTGCACTAAGTGTAGTGAGTAGATATCAATCGAACCCTGGTCTTCCACACTGGAAAGCTGTGAAAGACATCCTCAAGTATTTGAGAAGGACCAATAAGTTGTTCTTGGTCTATGGGGGTGGAGAACTAAAATTGAAAGGCTATACCGACTCTAGCTTCCAAAGCGATATCGATGACTTGAAGTCAACCTCTGGTTTTGTATTCATGCTCAATGATGCTGCTGTCTCTTGGAAGAGTTCCAAACAAGACAATACTACGGATTCCAGCATAGAGGCCGAATACATTGCTGCATCAGATCCAGAAAAGGAGGCTGTTTGGATAAGGAATTTCGTCCAAGAGTTGGATGTCATTCCTAATGGAGTTGCTCCTGTCCCGGTGTTGTGTGACAACACGGGAGCTTTAGCTCAAGCAAAGGAGCCAAGGTCTCATCAGAAGTCCAAACATGTATTGAGAAAGTACCACATCCTCCGAGAGATTGTGGAAAGAGGAGATGTCTCAATGACAAAGTCGGCTACGCAGATAATGTTGCTGATCTATTAGCTAAGCCTTTACCTGGACCATTATTCGAGATGCATCGCGAATCAATGGGTTTGAGGCATATGGGTAGTTGGCTCTAGTGCAAGTGGGAGATTGTTAGAGTAGGTGCCCGTCGAGCCAAGTGTTGGCCGAGTGTTCACAATGAAACTCTATGTATAAACAATCTTTATTTTAATAATATTTGAAATTATTATTGGCACATCTTTATCTGAATACCCATGCTAGTTGCATAGATAAAGCCCTTGAATATACAAATAGTAGAAAGAATATGAGATGCTCATATGATGAGTATCATGAAACTCATATTTGGAATACTATATATTCTAAACAGTTCCTAGTCGATTCAGCCGCCACTAAGAAGGATATAGGCCGCTCGAGTTCGAGACTAGTATCTGCGATGTGAGTACCATGTTTCATTGGTAGGGGACATTGTGATGTCCGAGCATGCAGATAGGTGCTCCTGGTAGAATGCACTGAACAACCCTCCATAAAGGACTTTCCAAGTGGTTCTCACTTATCGAGTGGAAACATCCTAGTTTATGGTTGTACAACATTAGTCCTTATGACCCGGGACAACATTGAGACTCTATGTGCTAGAATTACACTTCGACTTGTTTACCGACTCTTTAGGGGTCATCAGGTGGCAAGGTTGGATGTTTTGTCGAAACATATAGGAGCCGATGCATTGTAGTCGGGGATTCACCGCTTACCTTCGGGTATGGATATCCTATGTGTATGTAGTATGAAATCTCTGATCAGAGTATGGTGGTAATTATGAAAGGGGTTTCATAGATTACACCATCGATGCAACTACAACATGACACATAGTATCGATTCATTGACAACTCTCGATAAACCAATGGTTGTCGAATCGGTCAGGATATATGAGTTGAAGGGACCGTACTGTACGCTAACCATAATAGAATGGTTCTTGCAGGCACTATCATTTGATACCTAGGGAATCATGTAAGCGATGCTACTAGGCGTTTAACATGATTGGTTGGGTACTATCAGACTTGAGTTCTGACGTTCTTGTTATCAAGGAGTAGATAAGTAAGAATGGAGCAATTAGGGTATGCTCGTATAAGGACATATTTAGTCCGAATCACATGGAGATGTGAACCCACGGCTAGTTGTATCAATGAACCATTGAGGGCCACACAAGTGCTAGCTTTCTAGATCCCGTTGAGAAGTAAAATAGTTCAATGTGTTGAACGTCTTATAAAGGAGTTTATAAGCGTAAGAAAAAATAGAAGTATGACTTCTATAAGGAGAATGTAACTTTTAATTTGAGGAAGTGTTCCTAAATAAAAAGTTGGCGAAATAAATAATGTATTTGAAAATTGTGATTTTCATAAACATTATTATGGACTAAATTAAATTAATTCAAGTGTTGAATTAATTAAACACTAGTGGGCCTAGTAGAGTCCAAATAATTAAATTAATTCAAGTGTTGAATTAATTAAATCATATTGGGTCTTGTAGAGCACAATAGTAAAATAATTATTCAACTAGTGACTTGAGTAATATCAAGTAAGGTTTAATTGGGCTCAAATATGTTTGAGACAATTAAATTAAAGTCCATGGGCCTTGTAATTATTACAAGCCCAAATAGGAAAGCATGCATGGGAGGTGAAGGGTTGGGGAGACAACTTTTTCCACATCCAAGGCATGGCATGCCTTTGGGACATACAATCAGTTTTTCAAGCTCCAAGAAAAGTCTCACTTCTCACCTTCCACCCCCTATGGCCGAAATTTGAGTCTCAACATTCTCCCAATTTTTGTTCTTCAATTGTTGGAGAAAACACTTACTTCTCAAAGAAAAATCCTCATATTTTTCTAGTGCAAAATATGAGGGGATCTACCTAGTTGGTGGTGAGCTTGATTAAGAACAAGGACTGTTCAAAGGAAGCTTGTAGAAGTTCATCCTTTCAAAAGCCAAGTTGTTTACAACTTGGTTGGAGTCATCATCAATCCATTGTGATTGATAGGTATATTTCTAAACACACTATGAATGTCATATTTTGGTGTTTTTGTATTTGCTACACATCTAGTATGAGGTGTTCGAATTTTCATCTTGAAAAACAAATTTTGAAACTTCCGTTGCGCATGCGGGCACCTAAATCGATCCCTTTCATTGTGTACTCCGGCCAAATTCAGCGTAAGAGCAATAGGATAAGCTAATGTCCCAACCCTGTCGAGGATCTCAAATGGTCCAATGAATCTCGGACTGAGCTTTCCTTTCTTCCCGAACCGCATGACACCTTTCATCGGTGCAATCTTCACGAAAACATGGTCACCAACAGCAAACTCTAAATCTCTCCTTCTCTGATCCGCATAACTCTTCTGTCTACTCTGAGCAGTCCTCATCCTATCACGGATCTTGACTACTTCATCAGCAGCCTGCTGCACAATCTCCGGACCCAATTCTGCTCTCTCCCCTACTTCATCCCAATGGATAGGCGATCTACACTTACGACCGTACAGTGCTTCATATGGAGCCATACCTATAGACGACTGAAAACTGTTATTATAGGTAAACTCCACCAACGGTAGTTTTGATTCCCAACTCCCGGAGAAATCAAGAACACATGCACGAAGAAGATCTTCCAAAATCTGGATAACTCTCTCGGACTGACCATCCGTCTGTGGGTGAAAAGCCGTGCTAAACAACAATTTCGTACCCATAGCTGAATGTAGACTTTTCCAAAATGATGAAGTGAATCTAGGATCTCGGTCAGACACTATAGAAACGGGAATACCATGAAGTCTGACGATCTCCCGGATATATAACTCTGCATACTGGATCATGGAGAAAGTCGTCTTAATAGGCAAGAAATGAACTGATTTCGTAAGACGATCTACGATCACCCATATAGCAATCGACCCTCTGACTGACTTCGGCAGACCAACAACGAAGTCCATAGTAACATTCTCCCACTTCCACTCGGGAAAATGAAGAGGCTTGAGCATGCCTGCCGGTCTCTGATGCTCCGCTTTCACTAGTTGACATGTCAGACACTCGGACACAAAACGTCTGATATCCCTCTTCATTCCGGGCCACCAATATAATAACTGCAGATCTTTGTACATCTTCGTACTCCCCGGATGAATAGAGTACAACGACATATGGGCCTCAGATAAGATATCCTCTCGAATAGAATCGCCGTTAGGAACCCACATTCTGTCTCGATATCTCACAATGCCGTCTCTAACTGTATACAAGATACTGACTGCCCACTGCGTATACGGTCTAGAAGAGAAGACTGAATCGTCAAAGTAGATAGACGAGGAACTCTACCTCGAGGATATGTCTCTAGATCAAACCTCTGCATCTCAAACTGAAGAGGTCTCGATACCACCAAATGAGCCATCACTGCGACTTTCCTGCTCAACGCATCCGCGACTACATTAGCTTTGCCAGGATGATAGCTAATGTCACAGTCATAATCCTTCACTAGCTCCAACCAACACCTCTGCCGCATATTCAACTCTTTCTGTGTAAAGAAGTATTTGAGACTTTTGTGGTCGGTAAAGATCTCGCACTTCTCTCCGTACAAATAATGCCTCCAAATCTTTAATGCAAATACTACGGCTGCCAACTCTAGATCATGGGTAGGATAATTCTTCTCATGAATCTTCAACTGACGAGAAGCATATGCTATCACCTTCCCATGCTGCATCAATACTGCGCCTAACCCGAGTTTCGAAGCATCGGTATACAGAACAAAATCTCCGGGTCCTGAAGGCATGGCCAACACTGGCGCTGAAATAAGATCTTTTTTCAATGTATCGAAGCTCTTCTGACATTCCTTGCTCCACACATACTTGAAATTCTTCTTCGTCAATGATGTGAGTGGAACTGCGATTGAGGAGAAACCCTGAATAAACTTCCGATAGTATCCTGCTATCCCCAGGAAACTACAAATCTCTGATGCATTTTGCGGCACAACCCAATCTCTGACTGCTGCAACTTTTGCCGGGTCTACCTCAATACTGCTGCTAGAAACGACGTGGCCTAAGAACGCCACCTTCTCTAACTAGAACTCGCACTTACTGAACTTCGCGAATAACTTGCGCTTTTGCAAGATCTGCAGTACAGTGGTTAGATGTCTGCTGTGATCCTCTTGATTCTTTGAGTAGATGAGGATATCATCTATGAATACTATCACGAACTGATCAAGATATGGCTGAAATACACAATTCATGAGATCCATGAAGATCGCTGGCGTATTCGTCAAACCGAACGGCATCACAAGGAACTCGAAGTGTCCATAACGAGTCCTGAAAGCAGTCTTGAGAACATCGGCGTCTTTCACTCTCAGCTGATGATAACCAGAACGCAGATCAATCTTGGAGAATACTGAAGCTCCCTACAACTGATTAAATAAATCTTCAATCCTCGGGAGTGGGTATTCGTTCTTCACTGTAACTGTGTTCAACTCCCGATAATCAATGCAGAGCCTCATCGAACCATCCTTTTTCTTCACAAACAAGACCGGTGTGCCCCATGGAGAAAAGCTTGGGCAAATGAACTCCTTGTCAAGAAGTTCCTGAATCTGTTTCTTGAGTTCTGCCATCTCTGTCGGTGCTAATCGGTATTGTGCTTTTGATATCGGTGTGGTACCCGGCATAAGCTCAATAGAAAATTCCACCTCTCGCACAGGTGGTAAACCAGAGACATCATCAGGAAAAACGTCTAGAAAGTCCCGGACAATAGGAACATCGGATGCTGACTGTTTGGGCATCTCGGGAACAGATACTAGAGTAGCTAAAAATGATCGGCACCCTCTATGAATGAGCTTCCTAGCCTGGACACAAGATATCATACGCGGTAAATTAAAATACCTGTCTGGTTCGAATAAGAATTGTTCCATCCCAGGCGGTCGGACGAGAACAGTTCTCCGCTGGAAATCAATCAAAACTCTGTTCCTCAATAGCCAGTCCATCCTTAGAATGATATCAAATTCCGGCATCGGCGGCACGATAAGATCTGCATACACGAGATTACCATGAAGTTCAAGGTCTATATCTCGGATCACATTAGTAGCTGTCATCTCCTCTCCAGAAGGCAATGCTACTGAATACGCTATGTCTAGCCCAATTGTCTTGATCTTGAGAGAATTTGCAAAGGTTTCTGAAATGAATGAATGAGTAGCCCCTGAATCTATCAAGGCTTTCGTAGCTGAACCGGCTATAAAGATTCTCCCTGAAAGATTGGAATATCATGCTAAACCCAATAGTTTTACAAGAACTAAGCTTTTAGACATGCAAAGGTCAAGGTTATTTTAACCCAAATTCCCGTAGCTAACCCTGATTAAAACATGCAATCCTATCATAAATTCTAAGTTCAAAATCTTAACCCAAAACATTAAACTTCAAATAAAACTTAAAGATTTAGGATACTTGTCATGTGCATCGTCCCCGGGTTAGTCTCCGTAGCATGGAGAGCAAAAACTCTGCCTTGGGTAGGCAGATTCTTCTGAGGGCAATTCTTCAATATGTGGTCAGTACTACCACATTTGTAACACTTTCCCGAACCTATACATACAAGTCCCAGCATGACGACGTGAGCACTTGGCACAAACTGGATACTCCACTGTCCTCGGGACTGCTCGTCCCTGCTGTTGTTGCTGCGGCCCTCTGTTCCTGGGTGGACCGTGGAAAGGTCTCTTATTCTAATGCTGCGGCTGAGGGGGACAGGTGTGGTGCTTGAAATGGTCGTTTACCCTAGCGATCGCGCTCAATATCATTCTGGTCTTGCTCTGCCGCTAGAGCTCTGGAAACAGCAACATCATAGGTAGTAGGGCCAGCCACTCTAACATCACGGCGTAAGATCGGCCGCAGATCATTCAGAAAATGCCTCAATTTGGCTTCAGCATCATTAGCAATTAGGGGTACAAAATGACATCCCCTCTCGAACTTACGGATAAACTCCGTAACAGTCAAATCTCCCTGCCTCAGGGTCATGAACTCCGTGGTCAACCTCGAACGCACCTCTTCAGTAAAATATTTAGAGTAGAATACCTCTGTGAAGCGCGCCCAGCTCAAAGTAGTCAAATCCAAAGCCACTGATGCTCCTTCCCACCATAGGCGAGCGTCTCCTCCGAACAGATAGGTCGCACATCGAACCCTATCTCCATCTTCAATGTAAAGGCCTACAATCCTTACTTGGAAAATTTGAGGAAAAATTAAAATTTTTCTTTTTAAATAATTAAAATTGCCTCCTTCATAAATGAACTTATAAATAAAGTTTGATGTTCAATGTGGCAGCGGAAGAATTAACATTTTTGAAATAACAGTAAAAAGTTTTTCCAACAATAATTAAAACGTTTGAGCCATCAATTAAAAATAAATGCTGAACTGAGGTCCTCGGGTCCTACTACTGCCGACTCGAGCCTGCTCACTGGTCCCCGCCCTCGGCCCCGGCATCATCAGAACCTACAACAATCAAGTCTAGTGAGTCTAAAGACTCAACATGCATATATCGTAAATAACGAGTAAATACTATAGTAAAATTTCATGGAATAAAAATGTCGTGTCATGAGGCATATCGTAAAAGTGTCGTGTCATGATTAATTATAATACGTGCATAACTGAACTGAAAATATCATGGTAAAAATGTTTGCTCCTTGGAGCCCTGTACTGAAATAGCCTGTAATAATTTTCCTGGTGAGATTATGGTATACGCAAGTGGCCCCTGCACTGAAACTGACCGGTAACTGACGACCGGATAATAAAATGCTCCCATGACCGGTAACTGGCGACCGGATAAAATAGTAAACGTCTGATCAGACTGTAGCCACAGTATACTGGGTGAAACAAACTCAACTGACCGGTAACTGGCGACCGGATTTAGCAATAATCCCATGATAGTGAAATGGTCACAAGCAATATCGCATAATCTCAAAAATGAACATTTTATATATTTATGCACGTAATATAATTAAATGGCACAATTAAATATCCTGTAATAATTTACAGCTTGAATTGGATCGCTCCCAAGCTCGCTGCAATCTAAATATGTCATTAAAAATATGGAATAGATTTATGGGACCAAACTATGCAATAACATTCTAAAATGTGACAATTACGCCTACCGACTTCGTATTTAATCATGATTTTCGAACCAACCCGAACCAACACTGAACCATCATGTAGTCATGATTAAAATACGCCTAAAATGATAAAATAATGCTCCTAAAATGCTGAGGGCCGAAATCTAGGTGAATGGAGGCCAAAACAAAAAACGCTCTTTCGAGAGTCAATTTGGCACATCACACCGTAAATTCTCGTACGACCTCAAAAATGAACCGAATTACAAACATTCAAAAACATGATCCTTCCTAACTCAATGAGGCACTGTCCAGTCCAAGGCCATAGGCTAAAATCCGACCGAGAACTCGAACGAGCCACTGAACCGTCACAGCAAGTTGCTGTCCAAAAATACAGCAGCTGTGCTTGGTTTGCTTGCGTCGTTTGCGAGGCTAATGGCCATTGGGGCTTGAACCTCCGACCAAAACCTCTTACCAATGTCTCAAGGAATGATTTGAACCATGGCTAGGGGCCCTAGGCAAGCCACAATCCTCACCAATTCCAGCAACCAACCAAAAACTCCTACCGAGGACACTCATGCGTGCGTGTGTGGTGTTGTGCTTCGCTTGCTGTCTCGTCTCGTTCCAGTGGTCATTTGATTGACCATGGCACGACCTAGACATCTTGGGGCATGGTGTGAACCGTGGCTAAGGGCTTTAGGCCAACCAAGATCCACACCATTCCACCATACTCGAACCAACACATGCTGTCAAAATCAAAGGGGCCGAGAAGGGGAGGGGCTGTTCTTGCGTTTGATTTAAAAACCGATTAACCATGGACCAAGCCACCAAAAGGGCAACTTAGTCACGTCTTAGACATGTTAGGGAAGTGATCTAACCATGGCTATAGGCCCCTGGGGCAGCTAAGATCAAATCCTTTGCCCTCATGACAGCAAACTGAATTTTTTTTCGAACACAAATGGACACCAATGGAGTTGCTGGCATTTTCGAATTTCCAGCAAGAATGGGGGTTGAAGTACGGGACTAAATTGATCCTAATCCATCCTAGAACATGTCTAGATGTTGCCTTGGGTGCCTAGAATCGATCAACCACCTGAAGGTACAAAAAGTAGCAAAAACCGTGAAGCTGCATCATGAAATTCGAAAATTCTGCATGTGATTTTTTCTGAAAATGCTGAGGTATTTCGGTTTTTCCTTAATAAAACATGATCATGTAATGAAATTAATTGATATTAGGACTTGATTGAAGAGTCAAGGAAGAATATATGCATGCCTGGTTTCGTCTTAAAGAAAAACGAAAAGAAGAGACGATCCGGAGCGGAGGAGGTGGAGCGCTTTGCTACTTAGCTTGATTCTGAATTTTTCTCTCTTGTTTTCCCTTAGAACCTCACGATTGTTGCCTCTAAAATGACTCTGAATTTCGAGCTTAGGGAGAGGGGAAGATGGTTAGGGGAGTGAGGGAAGTGGGTGCAAAATATAAGGGGCAACTCAAGACCAAGTCTCCCTCATTTTGAATTTTGAATTGTTGTTTGATGTCAAATGAGTTGATGTATGGCTCTAGAAGGTGGGGGCCGAAATCTTAAGCTTTCCTGACTAGGATAATGCTCAATAATTAATTAATTAAGGTGTACTAATCATAAAAGAAATATTAGCATGTTAACACCAAAAAGAATGGGTCAAAAGGGTGATGAGTTGGCATGGTAATGCTTAATCTATTAAGGGGCCGAAAATACAATAAAAGGAAGGGGAGAAATTGATTAGTTACTAAATATTAATACCTTAAGAGCCTTATCTATCCCTTAATTAATTTATTGAATTAATCCCTTAATTAAGTAACTCAAATGAGCTTATTTTCCTACTCACCTCAAGTAATTAAATTAAATCCTCAAACTTCCTTTTTAACTTAAATGAACTTACTTGCTAGCTAAAATAAATTCTGGAAATGTTTTCTAAATCTTAAATTCTATCTCAAAGCTCCAACTCCAGTCCGGCCTCACTGAAATAAGTGAAAGAATAAAATTAAAACTACTGAAATGAAATAATTAACTTTAAAGAAAGGTACTTTAAATACTCATGCAACAAAAATCATTTTAATTTAAATACTAGAATTATGCATGGTTTATACGTAGTCTAAGTTACGGGTTCTACAATCCTTCCCCCCTTAAAATAAATTTCGTCCACAAAATTAAAACTCACCGAATAACTCGGGGTAACGATCTCTCTCTCCGACTCAGACTCCCATGTAGCTTCCTCCTCTGAATGGTTGAGCCATCTTACTTTGACTCGCTTAACCAGCTTGTTCCGAAGCTTCTTCTCCTGCCTGTCTAGGATCTGCACTGGCCTCTCCTCATAAGATAGGTTCGGAGTAAGCTGCAACGGCTCAAAGTTCAGGACATGCGAAGGGTTTGCCATGTACTTCCTCCGCATGGAGACGTGGAACACATTGTGTACTCCGGCCAAATTCGGCGGAAGAGCCACACGATAAGCTAGCAGTCCCAACTCTGTCGAGGATCTCAAATGGTCCTAATGAATCTCGGACTGAGCTTCCCTTTCTTGCCAAATCTCATGACACCCTTCATAGTTGCCACCTTCACAAAGACATGGTCGCTGACAGCAAACTCTAAATCTCTCCTCTGCTGAATCGGCATAACTCTTCTGTCGACTCAGAGCAGTCCTCATTCTATCACGGATCCGGGCTACTACATCGACAGTCTGCAGAATAATATCTGGACCCAACTCTGCTCTCTCTTCTACTTCATCCCAATGAACAGGAGATCTACACTTGCGGCCATATAGTGCTTCATACGGAGCCATACCAATGGAAGACTGGAAGCTGTTGTTGTAGGTGAACTCAACCAATGGCAAGTTCGACTCCCAACTCCATGAGAAAACAATGACGCAAGCACGGAGAAGATCCTCTAAAATCTGAATGACTCGCTCTGACTGCCCATCTGTCTGCGGATGGAAAGCTGTGCTAAACAGCAACTTCGTACCCATAGTCGAATGCAAACTCTTCCAAAATGAGGAAGTGAATCTAGGATCTCTGTCAGATACGATAGAAACTGGAATACCATGGAGTCAGACTATCTCTCGGATATACAGCTCTGCATACTGAACCATGGTGAAAGTCGTCTTAATAGGCAAGAAGTGCGCTGACTTGGTAAGACGATCTACAATCACCCAGATAGCATTCGATCCTTTAGCTGACCTCGGCAATCCAGTCACAAAGTCCATGGTAACATTCTTCCACTTCCACTCGGGAATAGGGAGAGGCTTGAGCAAACCTGCTGGTCTCTGATGCTCTGCTTTCACTAATTGGCAAGTCAGACACTCGGACACAAATCGCCTGATATCCTTCTTCATCCCTGGCCACCAATACAATAGCTGCAGATCCTTGTACATCTTTGTACTCCCTGGATGAATAGAGTATGGCGACGTATGGGCTTCTGATAAGATATCTGCTCGGATAGAATCACTGCTAGGAACCCATATCCTGTCTCGGTACCTCACAATACCATCACTGACTGAATACAAGACACTACCCTTGGCCTCATCCCTCTGCTTCCACTTTGCTAACTGCTCATCTGATGACTGACCACTACGAATACGGTCCAGAAGAGAAGACTGAATGGTCAAGGTAGATAGACAGGGGAACTCTACCTTGAGGATAAGTCTCAAGATCAAACCTCTGCATCTCAATCTGAAGAGGTCTTGACACTGTCAAATGAGCCATCACTGCGACTTTTCTGCTCAATGCATCCGCAACTACATTAGCTTTACCCGGGTGGTAGCTTCACAAGCTCCAACCAACGCCTCTGACGCATGTTCAGCTCCTTCTGCGTAAAGAAATACTTGAGGCTCTTGTGATCGGTAAAGATCTGGCACTTCTCTCGATACAGATAATGCCTCCAAATCTTCAAGGCAAAAACTACTGCGGCCAACTCTAGATCATGGGTAGGGTAGTTCTTCTCATGAGTCTTCAACTGTCTAGAAGCATAAGCTATCACCTTCCCATGCTGCATCAATACTGCGCCAAGACCGAGCTTCGAAGCATCGGTATACAGAACAAACTCACCGGACCCTGACGGCACGGCCAAAACTGGTGCTGAGATAAGAGCTTTCTTCAAAGTATCGAAGCTCTTCTGACACTCCTCGCTCCAAACAAATTTCACATTCTTCTTGGTCAGTGCTGTGAGTGGAACTGCAATCGAAGAGAATCCCTTAATGAACTTCCGATAATATCCTGCTAAGCCAAGAAAACTGCGGATCTCTGATGCATTTTGCGGCACAACCCAATCTCTGACTGCTGCAACTTTCGCTGGGTCTACCTCAATACCACTGCTGGATACAATGTGGCCTAAGAACGCCACCTTCTCTAACCATAATTCTCATTTACTGAACTTTGCGAATAATTTGTGCTTTTGCAATGTCTGCAACACTGTAGCCAGATGCCTGCTGTGATCCTCCCGATACTTGGAGTAGACGAGCATGTCATCTATGAATACTATCACAAACTCGGTCGAGGTATGGCTGAAATACGCGATTCATGAGATCCATGAAGATCGCTGGCGCATTCGTCAAACCAAACGGCATCACAAGAAACTCGTAGTGATCATAACGAGTCCTGAAAGCTATCTTTGAAACATCAGCATCTCTCACCTTCAACTGGTGATAACCGGAACGCAGATCTATCTTAGAGAAAATCGAAGCTCCCTGCAACTGGTCAAACAGATCCTCAATCCTCGGAAGTGGGTATTTATTCTTCACTGTAACCCTGTTCAACTCCCGATAGTCAATACAAAGCCTCATCGTGCCATCTTCCTTCTTAACAAACAAGACTGGCACGCCCCAAGGTGAGAAACTAGGGCGAATGAACTCCTTGTCAAGAAGTTCCTGAATCTGCTTCTTAAGCTCTGCCATCTCTGTCGGTGCAAGTCGGTACGGTGCTTTTGAGATCGGAGCCGTACCTGGCATAAGCTCTATGGAAAACTCCACCTCTCTCTCAGGTGGCATACCAGAGACGTCCTCTGGAAAAACTGTCTAAGAAGTCTCTAACAATCGGAACATCTGAGGCTGACTGACTGGGTGCCTCGGGGACAGATACAAAGGTTGCTAGAAACGCCCGACACCCTCTATGCATGAGCTTCCTAGCCTGTACATATGGAATAATACGTGGTAGAGGAAAGTACCTGTCTGGCTCAAATAAGAACTGCGTCATTCCAGGCGGTCGGACTAGAACAGATCTTTGCTGGAAGTCAATCAAAACTCTGTTCCGTAGTAGCCAATCCATCCCTAGTATAATGTCAAACTATGGCATCGGCAGTACGATCAGATCCGCATAAACAAGGTTGCCATGGAGCTCAAGATCTATGTCTCGGATCACACTGGTGGCTGCCATCTCCTCGCCAGACGACAGTACTACGGAATAGGCTATATCTAGCCCAATGGTCTTAACTTTGAGGAAATTAGCAAAGACCTCTGAAATGAATGAGTGAGTAGCCCCTGAATCTATCAAGGCCTTCGTAGCGAAACCGGATATAAAAATTCTCCCTGAAAGATCGGAACTCTAAGTTGAACCCAATAGTTACAAAGACTAAACTTATAGACATGCAAATGTTGAAGTTCTTTTAACTTAAATTTCCAAAATATTACAAAGTAGAGCATGCAATCCTAACGCAATTCTATGTTCAAAATATTAACCCAAAACATTAAGTTCCAAATGCAGACTCAAAGCTTAAGGTACCTGTCATCAGCATAGTATCGGGGTTCGTCTCCGTCGCATGGAGAGCAAACACTCTGCCCTGGTTAGGAAGGTTCCTTTGAGGGCACTGCAGAAATAAATGGTCTTGACTACCACACCTATAACACTTTCCTGAGCCGTACAAACATGCTCCAGGATGGCGACGTGAACACTTAGGACAGACTGGGCGCTCAGGAGCCCTCGGGGCTGGGCGTCCCCGCTGCTGCTGCTGCTGCTGCTGGCCTCTGTTTCTAGGCGGCCCGTGAAAAGGCCTCTTGTTCTGCTGCTGATGCTGCTGAGGAGGAGGGCGGTGCGGTACCTGGGCTGGTCGCTTTTTCAAGCGATCTCTCTCGATATCACGCTGATCCTGCTCTGCGGCTAGGGCTTTGGAGACAGCGACCTCATAAGAAGTAGGGTCAGACACCCTAACATCACGGCGCAAGATCGGCCGTAGACCCACCAGAAAATGCATCATCTTGGCTCTAGCATCGTTTGCGATCAGGGGTACAAAATGACAACCCCTCTCGAACTTACGAATGAACTCCGTAACAGTCATATCTCCTTGCCTCAAGCTCATAAACTCAGTGGTCAACCTGGTGCGCACTTCCTCAGCAAAGTATTTGGAGTAGAACACCTCCGTGAAGCGTACCCAACTCAGCGTAACCATGTTCAGGGCTACCGATGTTCCTTCCCACCATAAGCAGGCATCTCCTCCGAATAAGTACGTGGCACATCGGACTCTGTCTGCATCTCCAAGCTCCATGAACTCGAAGATAACCTCGAGGGACTTGATCCAGCCCTCAGCAATCATGGGGTCAGACGTCCCAGAAAACTCTTTCAGACGCATCTTCATGAATCTTTCGTAGACAGCCTCGGGCCCTGTCGGCCTGGTTGCCACAGCATTGTTCCCCGCAAACTGTGCGAAGAACTGAGTCATCCCAGCTAACATCTGGGCATTCATGTCCGGTGGAGGTGGAGGTGGTAAGTCTCTCTCTTGCCTCGGCTCCTCTCTGCCCTCTCGGCGAGGCTCATCCTCAGTAGGGCGCTCAAGGGTGCATCTAGGGGGCATACTGGTCTATACATAACCCATACGTAACTAACATGCATAATCCCATAATTTATTTAAATTTAAATACTGAACAAATAAAATGAATCTGGACATAAAATGCTTCATGAAATCATGCCGTTAAGAAAATAATTCATGCTTTAAAGAAAATGCGTAAATATAAACTTACAGACCGAAGACGTGACTTCGTGAGCTTCTCGTTGTCAGTAGTAGTACAATCCTATACAGAACCACCGCTCTGATACCATCTGTAAAGGCCTACAATCCTTACTTGGAAAATTTTCGGAAAAATTAAAATTTTTCTTTTTAAATAATAAAATTGCCTCCTTCATAAATGAACTTATAAATAAAGTTTGATGTTCAATGTGGCATCGGAAGAATTAACATTTTTGAAATAACAGTAAAAAGTTTTTCCAACAATAATTAAAACGTTTGAGCCATCAATTAAAAATAAATGCTGAACTGAGGTCCTCGGGTCCTACTACTGCCGACTCGAGCCTGCTCACTGGTCCCCGCCCTCGGCCCCGGCATCATCAGAACCTACAACAATCAAGTTTAGTGAGTCTAAAGACTCAACATGCATATATCGTAAATAACGAGTAAATACTATAGTAAAATTTCATGGAATAAAAATGTCGTGTCATAAGGCATATCGTAAAAGTGTCGTGTCATGATTAATTATAATACGTGCATAACTGAACTGAAAATATCATGGTAAAAATGTTTGCTCCTTGGAGCCCTGTACTGAAATAGCCTGTAATAATTTTCCTGGTGAGATTATGGTATACGCAAGTGGCTCCTGCACTGAAACCGACCGGTAACTGGCGACCGGATAATAAAATGCTCCCATGACCGGTAACTGGCGACCGGATAAAATAGTAAACGTCTGATCAGACTGTAGCCACAGTATACTGGGTGAAACAAACTCAACTGACCGGTAACTGGCGATCGGACCGATAACTGGCGACCGGATTTAGCAATAATCCCATGATAGTGAAATGGCCACAAGCAATATCGCATAATCTCAAAAATGAACATTTTATATATTTATGCATGTAATATAATTAAATGGCACAATTAAATATCCTGTAATAATTTACTGCTTGGATTGGATCACTCCCAGGCTCGCTGCATCCTAAATATGTCATGAAAAATATGCAATAGATTTATGGGACCAAACTATGCAATAACATTCTAAAATGTGACAATTACGCCTAACGACTTCGTATTTAATCATGACTCCGAACCAACCAGAACCAACACTGATCCGTCATGTAGTCATGATTAAAATACGCCTAAAATGATAAAATAATGCTCCTAAAATGCTGAGGGCAGAAATCTAGGTGAATGGAGGCCAAAACAAGAAACGCTCTTTCGAAAGTCAATTTGGCACATCGCACCGTAAATTATCGTACGACCTCAAAAATGAACCGAATTACAAACATTCAAAAACATGACCTTCCTAACTCAATGATGCACTATCCAGTCCATGGCCATAGGCTAAAAGCCGACCGAGAACTCGAACGAGCCACTGAACCGTCACAGCAAGTTGCTGTCCAAAAATACAGCAGTTGTGCTTGGTTTACTTGCGTCGTTTGCGAGGCTAATAGCCATTGGGGCTTGAACCTCCGACCAACACCTCTTACCAATGTCCCAAGGAATGATTTGAACCATGGCTAGGGGCACTAGGCCAGCCACAATCCTCACCATTCCAGCAACCAACCAAAAACTCCTACCGAGGACACTCATGCGTGCGTGTGTGGTGTTGTGCTTCGCTTGCTGTCTCGTCTCGTTCCAATGGTCATTTGATTGACCATGAAACGACCTAGACATCTTGGGGCATGGTGTGAACCGTGGCTAAGGGCTTTAGGCCAACCAAGATCCACACCATTCCACTATACTCGAACCAACACATGCTGTCAAAATCAAAGGGGCCGAGAAGAGGAGGGGCTGTTCTTGCGTTTGATTTAAAAACCGATTAACCATGGACCAAGCCACCAAAAGGGCGACTTAGTCACGTCTTAGAAATGTTAGGGAAGTGATCTAACCATGGATATAGGCCCCTGGGGCAGCTAAGATCAGATCCTTTCCCCTCATGACAGCAAACTGAATTTTTTTTCGAACACAAATGGACACTAATGGAGTTGCTGGCATTTTCGAATTTCCAGCATGCATGGGGGTTGAAGTACTGGACTAAAGTGATCCTAATCCATCCTATTACATGTATAGATGTCGCCTTGGGAGCCTGGAATCGAGCCAACCACCTGAAGGTACAAAAACAAGCAAAAACCGTGAAGCTGCATCTTGAAATTCGAAAATTCTGCATGTGAAGTTTTCTGAAAATGCTGAGGTATTTCGGTTTTTGCTTAATAAAACATGATCATGTAATGAAAATAATTGATATTAGGACTTGATTGAAGAGTCAAGGAAGAATATATGCATGCCTGGTTTCGTTTTAAAGAAAAACGAAAAGAAGAGACGATCCGGCGCGGAGGAGGTGGAGCGCTTTGCTACTTAGCTTGATTCTGAATTTTTCTCTCTTGTTTTCCCTTAGCGTCTCACGATTTTTGCCTCTAAAATGACTCTGAATTTCGAGCTTAGGGAGAGGGGAAGATGGTTAGGGGAGTGAGGGAAGTGGGTGCAAAATATAAGGGGCAACTCAAGACCAAGTCTCCCTCATTTTGAATTTTGAATTGTTGTTTGATATCAAATGAGTTGATGGATGGCTCTAGAAGGTGGGGGCCGAAATCTTAAGCTTTCCAGACTAGGATAATGCTCAATAATTAATTAATTAAGGTGGACTAATCATAAAAGAAAGATTAGCATGTTAACACAAAAAAGAATGGGTCAAAAGGGTGATGAGTTGGCATGGTAATGCTTAATCTATTAAGGGGCCGAAAATACAATAAAATGAAGGGGAGAAATTGTTTAGTTACTAAATATTAATACCTTAAGAGCCTTATCTATTCCTTAATTAATTTATTGAATTATTCCCTTAATTAAGTAACTCAAATGAGCTTATTTTCCTACTCACCTCAAGTAATTAAATTAAATCCTCAAACTTCATTTTTAACTTAAATGAACTTACTTGCTAGCTAAAATAAATTCTGGAAATGTTTTCTAAATCTTAAATTCTATCTCAAAGCTCCAACTCCAGTCCGGCCTCACTGAAATAAGTGAAAGAATAAAATTAAAACTATTGAAATGAAATAATTAACTTTAAAGAAAGGCACTTTAAATACTCATGCAACAAAAATTATTTTAATTTAAATACTAGAATTATGCATGGTTTATACGTAGTCTAAGTTACGGGTTCTACATTCAAGCCCCATAAACTCGAAGATAACCTCAAGGGACTTAATCCTGCCCTCGGCAGTCATAGGATCGGACGTCCCTAAGAACTCCTTCGGTCGCATCTTCATGAACCGCTCATAGATAGCCTCTGGCCCCGTCTGTCTGGCTCCCACTGCATTATTCCCCGCAAACTGTGCGAAGAACTGAGTCATCCCAGCTAGCATTTGGGCATTCATGTCTGGTGGAGGGAGTGGTGGTAAATCTCTCTCCTCGTTCTCCTTACGATGCTCATCACCTCCTGTGCGATCAATAATGCGTCTAGGAGGCATGATGTTCCATAATTATAACCCATACGTAACCAACATGCATAATTCCACTATTTCTTTAAATTTAAATAAATAATGCATAATCGTAATCTTGACATAAGATCTTTCATGCAACCATGATGTAAAAATATTTCAAGCTTTAAAATAAATGCGTAATCGTAAAACTTACAGACCGAAGACGTGACTTCGTGAGCTTCTCGACAGCAGTAGTAGTACAACCCTTTACAAGATCATAGGCTCTGATACCAACTGTAAAGGCCCATATTTCGTATTCATATTTTAGCGGAACTATTAAAAATTTCTAAATAAATAATTATCTTGCCTCATTTATAAAATAAACATGTAAATAATTTTAACTTTAAAATAACAGCGGAAGCAAATATTGTTTTCAAACAACAATTTAAAAATAATCCAACGTAAACAACAATTTAAAAATAATCCAACGTATTAAAACTGAGTTTGAATAATAAAATGTGCATAAACTAAAACATGAGGTCCTCGGGTTTACTACTGCTGCCACAAGATAGCTCATTGGTCTACGCCCTCCGTCTCGACCTCATCAGTACCTACAGCAATCAAGTCTAGTGAGTCTAAAGACTCAACATGTATATATCGTGAATAACAAGTAATATATATCATAAAATCTCATGCAACGTAAAAATAAAGTATCGTAAAGCGTATGGTGAAAATCGTATCATGAATAATTATATCTACGTGCATATCTGAAAATCATACGTAAAAGCTTTGCTCAATAGAGCTCTGTCATATCATATCATAATTTTCTGATAGAGATAATGTTTCTAAGCAAGTGTCCCATAACATAACGTGAGCGCCTAATCAGACTAAACCACAGTATACTGGGCGGTAGAGATCACCACAGCCCTTGGACTAGATATCCGTACCCATACATAATCGTAAACCGGTCGTAAGTCACCGGGTGGAGAGGTCCTCGGTTGCGCCTACCGACTTCCAAACCCATAAACATAAGATGGCCACAAGACATATAGCATATATTTCAAAAATAAACATTTTATATTTTTATGCACGTAATATAATTATAACCTTATTTTTACCGGATGAGTTGGATCGCTCCCAGGCTTGCTGCGACTTAACTCTAATATGTGACACATGCAAATAATATTATCTTGACTTAAACTTGACAATAGAACCAAAACTCAACAATAGAACCAAAAACGAGACGATTAGAACCCATAACTTGATTTTTAATCATGGCTTCGTACCAAACCGAACCAACATTAAACCAACGTTTAACCATGATTAAAATACCCCTAATATACTGTAAAATAACCATGGGAACAGCTGTACACGAAAATTGGTGAAGGGAATCCAAAAACATAAAACACTCTTTCAAGAGTCATTTTGGCACCTTGTACCGTAAATTCTCGTACGACCTCTAAACTCAACCGAATCACGAACGGCCAAAAACATGACTTTCCTAACTCATTAAGGTACTGTCCAGTCCAAGGCCATGGGCTAAAAGCCAACCAAGAACTCAAACAAGCACCAAAACCCAACTACAAGTTGCTGTCAAATTATAGCAGTAGCAGCTTGTGTGTTTGTGGTGTAAACTCTGAAATTTAATGACCAATGGCTTGAACCACCACCCAAGGACTCTTACCAACATTCTAAGGCATGGCTTGGACCATGGCTAAGGGCTCAAAGCCAACCACAACTCAAGCAACCGCCTAGAACAACCACAGCATACCAACCGAAAGCATCACTTGCTGTGTAGTGAGTTGTATTAACCATTTTACTTTCTTGTCTCGTTCCAAGGGTCATTTGATCGACCATGGCTCGATCTAGACATGATGGAGAGTTGTATGAACCATGGCTATGGGCTAGGAGCCAACCATCATCCATACAAACACTAGAAACCCGAAACTCACTCACACAGAAATATGAATAACCGAAATGTGCTTGTGATGCTTTGGTGAAATTTTGATGGATCCGTGAACCAATCCTTGAAGGGATGATTTGGTCACGTCCTAGACATGTTAAGGTAGAGTTCTAACCATGGCTACAGCCCCTAGGACAGCCAAGATTTGAACCCACCCATTAAACAACTTAATGACAGGAACTTGACACAAAATTTGTAACTCATTGAAATGTTGCTGTCAAATCTTTCTTCTGAGTGTATGGACTTAAACCAACGAACTAACTGTGAGAACCTGGATTTTTCGAAGCAAAGCACCTCAAAAAGCTTGTATAGTAGCTCAAAAAGAAGTCGAGGCAATGCAAAACCATGAGAATTGAGGGTACGTCGCTCGGAAGAGGAAATTCAGTTGATTCCGTTGTGTCCGTATGAAAACTCTGAAATCTGAAAAGTTCTGTCTGTTACTTCTGAATTCTGTTGCACTGTTACGATTCGAAGTTGAAATGGGACGAGAATTGTGATTTTGTCTGGCCCCCAATGGTGGGTATAAAACCATTTCTGTTTGGCCCCCAATGGTGGGTAGAGAACCATTTCTGTCTGGCCCCCATCGGTGGGTATAAAACCGTGTTCTGGCCTCACCCCTTAGAGGACTAACATATTGGGGACAATTTGACCATGGAAATGAGATGAGTAACAGTGTTCTGTCTGTTCTGATATGTTCTGTTCTAAATTTAGTAATCGGTTTCCGAATTGTTCTGAATCATCTGATGAATTCTTTCATTTATTCGATTTGTTTCTGTCCTGATAAGTTAAGAATATTAAGTTTTGAAAATCTGTTAAAAGAACGTTTTAAGAAAACTAAGTTCTATATGTATCTTTGGAATCGATCGACCCCCTCTTGCTGAGTGTTTCCCAAAACACTCACCCCTTACAAATTTCAGATTAAAATGAAGAGCAACTGAATGAGGAGGAACAAGAAGCCTTCTAGGGATGGTAGCCGATGAGCAAGATACAAGAAATCAAGACTTTATTTTTCTTTTGTTCAGTTTCCGCATTTGCAACTCTGATGTATTTTTATTGTCAATGTAAAGACAATGTTTTATTTATGAAAAAGACTGGTTTTTGGCATTTCGATACGAGGCTTAATTGTTTTCAAGTAATTGTTAAACAATTCCGGATGTCACAGACATTTCGGACACGGGACGTGACATTTAAGTGGTATCAGAGCCGCCAGGTTCATAATCCCGCTGGGATTTCGACAGACAAAATTTGAAGAAGTCAAATTTTGGCAAAAGACTAGTACATTCTGAAACAAACTCTTATTCTTTCCAAAATTCTTTGAGAAATTCAAAATCTATTTCCTTCAATCGTTCTGCAAATTCTTAGTATCGAAAATCTCACGACAACATTGTTTGTGCCTTTCTATTCTTTATTCGATTATGAAATTTTACCTCAACGGATGCCTTCGTGTTCGTGCTCAATCCGTCCTTCGCAAGCGTCAACATACCATTGAAACCCAAACACGAGAGATTGCAACCCTAAAGGATCAACTCGCTATAGAAAAACAAGAGAACAAGAACTCGTAAAGATTAAGAACCTACTTCAAACTGATATACGTCGTCTCACCTATCGCCTTGATAGATCAAAGAGCCAGCTCGCCCTATTACTATGTAACCCATCTCACGTGATACGACCCCTAATCGAAAGTTGATAGTAAAGATTGAAACTGAGAAGGATCTTGCTCACCGCTCTCTTTATCAACATGAAGACCTTTCTAGCAAGCAAGAACGTTACATCTCCAAGCTTCATGGTGATATGGATAGAATGCAAGAACAACATAACTATATGCACCTTGTCATGAAAAACATAGAAGAAGAAGAAGAAGAAGAAGAAACACTACGGAAGTAGTGGAAAAAGAACAGTGATGATGAAGAGATGATAAGGTAGGCTGGACTGGTATTATGGTTAAAATGATATGAAAGAAAGAAGTGTAACATTTCTTTGAGAATGTACAGAGATAAGTTGAATTATATTTTTGGGAACATATCTATCAGATATAATTTGACTTATATTTTTGAGAATTCAAATACTCTGATATAAGTTGACTTACATTTGGGAATTTACTTATCGAAGATAAGCTTCCGACTTAAGATGAAATGTTTGATTCGGGGATAATAAATAATTTATGAAAATATGAGATAAGAATTATAAAAGTTCTGATATTCGGATATAAAAGTTGATTTTAGGTCAATAATTAACGGTATGGACATTTAAATTTGGGATATTAAGCGATAAATTTAAATATGTAAGATTTTGGAATATTTAATAAGGGTAAGAAACAATAGCTTAAGTTAAGAAATTAAGGTCATTACCATAGGTAAATAAAGAGAGTTATGAGATATTGGTGGACATCGAGGAAAATGTAGCATGCATAATAGGTTCTGACTCTTCTTATAGTAAAAAGAAAAATAGGGGAAAGATTTGTGGAGAAAGACATCCAACGAAACTTGTTTGTATTAAAGCATGTTAGGCTCATAGTTTTGATTAAAGACAGATTTAGTAAAAGAAGAATTGTTTGAGGAATTAGTTTCTTCCGTACAAGGTTGTAAGAAATTTTAACTAGGTTATTGGGACTTAAGTCAATAGGCTAATAAGGAGTTATGTTCTAAGATTCTATATTGGTTTTAAGTTTTGAGATATTAATCGCGAATATTTTAAGATAGAATAAAATAAGTATGGATACGCATATATTCAGTGCCGATTTTATTTAGTGTACTATGGTAAATTTCAATGTCATTCTGAGAATTGGTTGGTTGGACAAGAATCATGCAATGGTAAATGGTTCGGGGTAAGAATGCCAAACTCCAATCCAAGAATAAATCATATTTTATGGTAAGGATAAGGAACCGAAATCCTTCATTTCTGCCTCTCAGATCTAGAAAGGCACGGAGTACGGGAAGAAGTCTAACTAGCAATAATGAGAGAAGCAAAAGAAGGAATTAAGCTCAAGATATAAAATATTCCTGTGGTAGCGAGCTTCGGAAAGGTTACTTTGAATTATCTCAGACTGTGAAGTAGAATTCGAAAGTAACTTGATAGCTCGTGCTACACTAAAATCTAAGGAACCCTAGCAAATGGCTTCAGTTGAACTCAAGAAGCTAAAAGATCAATTCCAAGATTTGTTAGTCAAAAACAAATCAGACTAAGTGCCTCTCCTTGGGGAGCTTCAGTCTTATTGACACAAAAGAATGGTGAAAGCACAAGATGGTGTGTCGATCTATAAAGAACTCAATAGGATCAAGAACAAATGTCATCTTTCAAGAATAGATGACCTTTTCTATCAGTTAAAAGGAGCTAAGATCTTTTCGAAGCTCTATCAAAGGTCAGACTACCACAATTGAAGGCCAAGGCAGAGAATATTCCTAAAACAGCCTTAAAAAGAAAAGGTATGGACACTATGAGTTCACGATAATACTTTTTGGCCTGACCAATGCTCCAGCAACATTCATAGAACTCAGTGAGCAAATTGTTCAAGAAAATTCCTTGACAAGTTTGTGGTAGCATTTATTGATGACATTCTTGCATATTCAACAAGTGAGTAAGACCGCAAGGAAGATCTTTGTCTTGCTCTACCGATGCTCAGAGGAAAATAACTAAATACTAAATTTAAGAAATGTGAATTTTGATTAAAAAATGTCACATTCTTCGGTCATATAATCTATGAAATGGGCATATCAGTGGATCACCAATAAGGTGGAGGCAATCATAGACTGGCCTTGATCGAATACTGGAATAGAAATTTGAAGTTTTTGGGATTAGTTGGCTATTAAGAAAATGCGTTGAAGGATTTTCTTCCGCTCACCAAGCTCACTCAGAAGAACTCTAAATTCAATTAAAGTGAAGAATGTGAGAAGAGTTTTTAGATCTTGGAAAAAGAAACTCGTTTCTACGCTAGTATTAGTATAGTACTTCCCGAAGAAGGCAAGAATTTCACAATTTATAATGATCCATCAAAAGAGGATTGTGATGTGTTTTCATTCAATAGGGCAAGTAATTGCCTATGCAACGATGAAATTAAAATCATGTGAGCAAAATTATCCAACACATGATAGTGAATTAGCCACAATTATATTTGAGCCAAAGATCCAGAGAATCAATTTCTTTGATGGCACATGTGTGAAATTTATCGATCATCAAAGCCTCAAATACTGTTCACACAAAAGAAATTAAACATGAGGCAAAGATGGTGGATCGAACTATTGAAGATATTTTAGGGCGTGTGCCATGGACCTCGGAGGAATTAAATAAACACCCCCCTTGATTGAATTTGCCGATAACAATAATTATCATGGAAGTATTGAAATCACAGAGAAAGCTATCATGGTACTTGAATTGTTGATAAAGTAGCTATTATCAAGGAAAAACGCAAGGCAGCTCATGATCGACAAAAGAGCTGGGCTGATTTAAAGTGAAAACCGTTGGAGTTTGAAATCGATGAGAAAGCTTACGACAACGTTTCCCTATGAAAAGAGTGGTTCGATTCAGCAAATCTAGAAAGCTAACTCCTATGTATGTCGACCCTTCATAATACTGGGAAAAGTGGGAAACCTAGCTTATCGGTTGGCTTTACCACCAGGCATGTCAAGGATTGACAACATCTTCCACGTCTCACAGCTAAGGAAGTATGCCTCAGATCCAAGTCAGAATTTTAAAGTTGCATCGCTACTAAACGAATGAAAGAAGTCCCTATTCGAATACTGGACACAAAAGACCAAGTGCTGAGACGCTAAACAATTTTATATGTAAAGATACACTGGTCAAATCATATGGAACGAGAAGCAACTTGGGAATTTGAAGAACGTATGCGCACTCAGCACCCTCACCTCTTTAAAGATTTATCTAACTCAAGTTTCGAGGACAAAACTTCCAATAAGGAGGGTGGGATGTGAGAACCCGGATTTTTCGAAGCAAAGCACCACAAAAAGCTTGGAAAGTAGCTCAAAAAGAAGCCGAGGCAATGCAAAACCTTGAGAATTGAGGGTACATTGCACGGAAGAGGAAACCCTCAGCTCACAAGCTAAAACCCTAAGCTCAAGAAAGTTCATTCATTCTTGGGGAGAAAACCCCTAGCTCATGAGCTCGATCTTCCAGCTCAAAGAAGCTCAACCATGCTTGTCCTAAAAAGGCCAAAAAGAAAACCAAAGGAGGAGTTAAAGGTTTGGACAAATTAAGTGTGCAAGAAATAACTTTTGAGTAAACCCATGAAGGAGCTAAGGGAGGAGCTAAAGGACTAAGACATATTGATGATGCGAGAAATGACCCTTTAGAAAACCAAGGTGAAATTTATAGAATGCATGAGATTTTGAACCACCATTATGGCTAATCTTGAACTTGAGTAAAGCATGGAATATTGGTCCACCATCATGACTACAATTAATCACATTCTTGGGCTCCAAGGGGACGGCTATTGGGTAGGGGAGGAGAAAAATTTCTTCTATAAATATGAGTCTCTCATGCATGCAAAACCATACCAAAAACTACCCTAAAGTTTCGGCCAAAAGAAGAGCAAAAGGGGAGGTAAATTCTTGCAGTGCAGGCGATCAAACATTCGCGTCGAAGTGCTACTACATTCGTGTTTCATTCTACCAAAAGAATAATCGAAGTGCTGGTCGATTTCATATCGCAATTGTTAAAGTCACGACGAAGTGCTGCTCAATTTTCGAGAGGAACATCGTACGAGAATCGGTAAGTGGGCTTTTGATATATATTCGTTTGTATTTTAAAACTTGAATATGTATATCATGACATGCATGTATGTGTGTCTTCATTTTCGAAAATTGCTATCTGTTCTATTTAAAATTTCGATCGATTATGTGTTCTCTTTTATGCTTCGAAATTTGTTGATTCCGCTGTGTCCGTATGAAAACTCTGAAATCTGAAAATCTGAAAAATTCTGTCTGTTACTTCTGAATTCTGTTGCACTAGTTACGATTCGAAGTTGAAATGGGACGAGAATTGTGATTTTGTCTGGCCCCCAATGGTGGGTATAAAACCATTTCTGTTTGGCCCTCAATGGTGGGTATAAAACCATTTCTGTCTGGCCCCCATCGGTGGGTATAAAACCGTGTTCTGGCCTCACCCCTTAGAGGACTAACATATTGGGGACAATTTGACCATGGAAATGAGATGAGTAACAGTGTTCTGTCTGTTCTGATATGTTCTGTTCTAAATTTAGTAATCAGTTTACGAATTGTTCTGAATCATCTGATGAATTCTGTCATTTATTCGATTTGTTTCTGTCCTGATAAGTTAAGAATATTAAGTTTTGAAAATTTGTTAAAAGAACGTTTTAAGAAAACTAAGTTCTATATGTATCTTTGGAATCGATCGACCCCCACTTGCTGAGTGTTTCCCAAAACACTCACCCCTTACAAATTTCAGATTAAAATGAAGAGCAACTGAATGAGGAGGAACAAGAAGCCTTCTGGGGATGGTAGCCGATGAGCAAGATACAAGAAATCAAGACTTTATTTTCCTTTTGTTCAGTTTCCACATTTGCAACTCTGGTGTATTTTTATTGTCAATGTAAAGACAATATTTTATTTATGAAAAAGACTGGTTTTTAGCATTTCGATACGAGGCTTAATTGTTTTCAAGTAATTGTTAAACAATGCCGGATGTCACAGACGCTTCGGACACGGGGCGTGACACTAACAACACCCTAACACACTCTAAAACATTCCTGGAAGCAGCCATGTGAGCCTGGAAATGAATCAACACCCTGTAATCAACAAAACATCTCAAACCGTGAAGTTCTAAATCAAAAGCCGTGAGTGTGCATATGCAGTTTTCTTGCAAAGTTGCTGTAAATTTTGTGTTGCCTCATGAATGCTGAACATATAATGTTTAAAATATCTATAGGACTTGATTGAAGAGAAAAGAAACAATATATACATGCCTGGAATTTGTTTTGACAAAAAAAAACAAATCAAAACGACAATACGACTGCGACGGAACCGAGTTGGATCCCTTCTTCTTGTTTCTGTTGTTGTTCTCTCGAATTCAGTGGCCTATTTTCTGATTTATTTCGAAAACTGAAGGTGTGGGTTTGCTAGACAATGAAGAGGAGTGTTATAAGAGGTGTTAAAGGAGTCTTGAAGTGCATTTAGTGGAGAGTTACAAGTGAGAATTTGAATGGAATTTGAGATGCATTTTCATTCCCTTAGCTGCCGATTTCTTGTCCTCATTCTTGCTGCCTTCTCAACGGTTTTTAGTTTAATAGGTTGAGTAGAAATGAGGTGTTTTATTGCATTTAAATTTGCTACCCATTAGAGAATTAAAATGAGAAATGAATACCCCATGAATTGTAATATTGAATGGTTTGAATGGTGAGTTATCAACTTTTGAATTATTTTAAATGTTGGGCCCAAAATTATGATTACTAATTTGCATGGTATTTTATTGTTTAAATCTTGTATTTTAATTGCTTAAAGTTTAGCACCCTCATTATATATTTTTGTGAATTTACACATTAAATTTAGGATAGATTATCGCATGGCATTCATGACCTCAAATTTAAATATTCAAATGCTATGATTAATTTCTTGAATATATTATACTAATTCATCCCCATATGTTTACATATTTTTATTTAAGCTTTAATTAAATATTAACCTAAATAATTTTATTTAATAACTTAGCTCTAATTAATTTAAATAAATCCTAAAACCTTCTATTTCTTTAAATTAAATTATTCTTTGCCTTCAATTAAATTTAAGAATATTTTCTTATTATTATTCTTATCTCTAATCTCCAAACTCCGGTCCGACCTCGCGTATTTATCTTAAAAAGATAAAACTACACATCTACTTTAAAACAATAAAACACCTCATATATTCATAAAAATTAATTTTTTATTTTAATAGTAGCAATTATGCATGACTTATACGTAATCTGATTTTCGGGTTTTACACCTCTTCCCCAAACTGCTCCCGACACTTCTCGAAGCCGACTTTGAAATAGTTATACGATCTATCTTCAACAGCCGTTTGGAATTCCGCAGATTGAAGGAAGATAGTCCTCCATTCCTCTTGAGTAACTTGAAAAAGCTTGAGCTTATCCTCATCAACAACAGCCCGATGTTGTTGTGTGCTGGCTTCATCCTCAAGATAACGAACTCGGGACTCCAGGAATGCAATTTGCCTCTGAGAGGCCTCCTCCCGGGCCAAGCCTTCATCTCGGGCAAGCTGGGTTGAGACCAATTGTTGATTGGCCATTTCCAGGGAAGCTTGGAGACCGACGATTTTCTGCTCATGAAGCTTCTGAACCCGGGCAATTTCTCCTTGAAGATGGTCATGAATTTCCTGAGCAGCCCGGGCTTGCTTACCTTCCTTAGTGGCCACTGCCGCCACCTCTTCAAAGACCGAGACTATCATCTGGGCAGCCTGAACAAAAAAGAGTTAAAAAAAAAGAGAGAGAAAAAAGAAAAAAGGACAGAGCTTACAGAGAGAAGCCGGTTTGATCCCTCCAGGAATCTGACACTGGCAGGGGCACTTTGCAAGAATACCGCCTCAGTAGGGCTGAGTATCTGCTTGACGCGCTTAACACCAGTAGCAATAGCTCCCTCTAAAAAAGATGTTATCCTTGGTAGGCTGATCCGTTTTACGGGAGCTCTTGGCCATGTTCACTTGAGGGTTGTTGGTGAAGGGGGGTTGATTGACCTGACCGGGAAGTGCCCTGGCTGCCTTCAAGAACGATCAGCTCGGGGAAGGTGACAGCTCTTCTTTTCCTTTGACTAAGATGAATGAGATCCTCGGCCTCCTCCACCGTCTCGGTCACCACCCGAGGCCCGAGCCCTTCTTGATCCCGAGAAGTGTTGTCCTGGGAAACTTCCACTCTCGAGGCCGCCTCCTCCTCGGTATGCCTCCTCTCTTCTTCAGCAGCATCTCGGCGAGCTGCCATTTTCTTCTCTTGAGCCACCTTCTCAGCTGCCCGCTGCCTGCAAAAGCTGCTTGCATCTCGGATTTATCTGTATAAAGAGAAGACATGGTTATGACAAATTAAAATGAGCAAGATAAGGGAATAAGGAGACAGAGTAGAGAAAGGATGTACCGGGTTGAGAGCTCGAGCCCGCCACCTCGTCGATCACCCGGTCCAAGGGGTCCTCATCCAGGGAACTCAACCCATAGGTCACTAAATTTTCATCCGAGATGAGGGCTGAAGAGGAGTACTTACGCCCCTCCACCAATGTTTGACTCACAAGAAAAGGCTCCTCAAATTTGTAGGATTGGGGAAGGGCAGGTTGTTGGGGAAGGGAAGGGAAAATCCCGGTTAGATGGGGAAGAGGACTCGGGAGTTGGATATAAAAAAATCTTCCTTTTCATCCCTTTTGAGATGAAGGGATGTCATCAAGGAATCGGGCATTTAGCTGGGCAGTCAGGGAAAATGCAGTATCCCCAAGCCGGCAAAAAAAGTCATAATGAAGAATGAGGGGGTGATGAGAAGATTGTTCATTTTAAAAAGGACATAGGCCGAGGCCATGATCCGAAATAATTGGGGTGAAGTTGATTGACAAGCACGCCAAAAAACTTGGCAACATCGATATAAAAAGAAGGGAGGGGAAATCAAAGACCATTTCTCATAACCTGATCTCGGAAGAAGGCGGTGTATTCGGGGGAAAGGTGATCTGCCCGATCAGAGGGACCGGGAATTAGAATGGGAAGATTAGAATGGATAGACCCCAGAACCCGGAGCTCCTTGTCTGCCCCAGAGCGCAAAGTACTGCTCAAAGAGGAAAACCAAGGAACACCCGGGGTCTCGGTTGGAGGAGGGCTCGAGGCCCGGGCTTTGTCCTTGCCCTTGCTCTTTGCAGGAGCTCGGGAATGGCTAGAAGAAGAGAGTTTTGAAGAAGTTGGTTTGGTTTGACGGGCTACTAGGTTTTTTAGAAGGCTTGGTAATAGAACGGCGAGGGGGGGACGGAGGGGAGTCAGAGCGCAGCGCTGTGGACTCGTCACTAGGCGAGCCTCGCGCATTGGCTCCTAAGGTTGAAGAGGTAGAGTTAGACATAGTTCGAATGAGAAAAAATTACAAGTTTTTGAGAGAAAAGACGGTGGAGGATCTTCGGAGTTGAATGTTTCGCGCAGAAGAGCTTCGAGGAAAAATTTTGCAAGGGCTTCGCCGAGAGTTTGAATTTGAATGTGATTTTTGAAAAATAGGAGGGTTACTATGTATAAGGGGAAGGAATCAATCTCCACCGTTGATCTAAACCAGATCGAACGATCAGGATGTTTCTAGGAAATTGTGCAGGAAGACGAAAGGACGTGTACAGATATCGAGGAGACAGGCTCATTATTGCCTTGGAATATGAAATGATTTTTCGGCGGTATAAATTCTAAAGCATGTGTCATAATGACACCCCTTGGACTACTCGAGAATACTAAACGACACAATATTCAAAGCCTGGGAGATTTGAGAACCCGGCGTCTTATTTAAAGCCCGGGAGATTTAAGGTCCCGGTATCTCATCCCACAGCCCGGGAGATATGAGGCTCCGGCATCTCGTACAGAACTTGGGATATTTGAAGCCCCCGATGCTCTTACACACTCTGAAATATGTTTCAACAAAATTACAAATATGACTGATCGGGACAGCGAGTCAAGCTCTAGCCCGACTATTTTAGGGATGAGTGGTGATACTCCCATAAGGATTCGTGTCATCATTAACCCGGTTTGTTACTTGGATAGCCCAGATCATAGACAATGTTCCGGTTACTTTCCTAAAGACCCGGGAAAATCTTCTCTTCCCGGGCACTGCGGCTCTTCCCGGGCAATCATCATTAGCCCGGGCTCTCCACCAACCACCCGGATACTCTACTACCCGGGTCACCTCGAAACTTGAACCATACTCGAGTGTGATTGATACATGCAGTTTAATCTGTCAGAACAACTTGGGCTTGGAGTGTCCTAGAAGTTATCAGAAGCTACAAGTATGGGTAGCCGACTTGACATATTTAGTAGGTGGCTCTGGAATCGAGGTACCTACCCCATTTTCTACTATAAATAACAGGTATTATTGTCATTTATAGATTCTAAATCCTTTAACTCTCAAGCACTTACATATTTTCTCAAATATTGCTTGTGTTCATCTGAAACCTGCTGACTTTAGCATCGGAGTGGCTACGCCGGACATCCCTCCGACGCCCATTCACTGAGTTACTTTCTTTTGCAGGTGTTAATCAAAGCCATTACCTTCACTCAAATTCCCAAACACTATAAATTACTGATTTGATCCGTCGTAGCCCCTTACCCGACTCATCAATTTCAGCGAGGTCTCATCAATGCCTTTGAATCCTATCATTGAAATTGAAATCTTTGACTGTTGGAGAATTGATTTTATGGGACATTTTCCACCGTCGTTTAGGATACTTGTATATTTTAGTTGTAGTTGATTATGTTTCCAAATCGGATAGAGGCAATTCCACGTCGAGCAAATAATCATAAAATCGTCATCAAATTTTTGAAAAAAAATATTTTTAATAGATTTCGAATTCTTCGAGCCATGATAAGTGATGGGGGAACTCACATTGTTAATAAACAATTTGCTTCATTAATGAAAATATGGTGTTACTCATAAAGTAACTACTCCTTATCATATTCAAATAAATAGACAAGTTGAATTAGCTAATAGGGAGATAAAGCAAATTTGAGAAAAAAACTGTTAATCCAAATACAAAATATTGGTCTATGTGACTTAATGATGCACTTTGGGCATATCAAACAGCTTTTAAAACATCATTGAATATGTCTCCCTATAGGTTGGTTTACGAAAGACAGTGTCATTTACCTGTGGAATTGGAACATAAAGCTTATTGGGCGATCAAAACTTTTAATTCAAGCATGGATGATGCAACCAAATTGCGCAAATTGCAACTTAATGAACTTGATGAACTTAGAAATGACGCGTATGAGAATTCAAGGATTTATAAAGCAAAAATCAAATCATTTCATGATAGAACAATTCTTAGAAAATCATTTGAGATTGATAAAAAAGTTTTGCTTTATAATTCTCTACTTCACATATTTCCCAGGAAAATTACGATCAAGATGGACAGGCCCATATGTTATAAAACATGTGTATCTTTATGGAGCTGTGGACATTGAAAATCCTAAAAATGATGATGTTTTTAAAGTAAATGGACAAAGGCTTAAACCATTTTTAGAAAATGAAATCTTTCAAGAAGAGTTTATTTTCCTTTCCGATCCTTAAGTTTTTGTGTTGCATTTAATTTTTTTGTTTTTATTTGATATTTCCTTAATCTTTTTATTTTTCCCGATTAAATGGCAGATAACAGTACTCCAGTGACTCTCATAGTCGGTTAAATCAGTTTCCCACAATTCCTGATTCAAAAATAAAAAAATCATTTCTTTTCTTTTCAAAATGGATGAAATTCTCTCAAAAATTTGTAAATATGTTCCCTCTATTTCTAAAAATGTTCTAAGAAAAATTTATGCAGGTAGGTGTGAAAGATTGATATTGCTAATGCAAAAATGAATTCCAGAAGATATTCTTCTTGTAATAAAAGCTAAAGTCCGATCAGGAGGAGAAGTTCCACAGTCATTATTCATTCTGTATATGCCTGGATTAGGAAAAAGCACTTATGCGAAAAAAAGAAGGGCCAAAATGTTAGGGGTTTGTCATAAGTGTGCAAGATGGACTTATGACAAACGATGCAGATCTTTGGGATGTGTTTCCAATAACAGAGAAGATAAAATTTGTTTCATTAAGAATGAGCTGAGTATGGAGTCTTTAGATAACATCTTATTGACTATTGAGACGCATTCTAGTGGACACGTGGATATTGAACTTCTCCGTTTATGGAAACAATTCCAAGATGAGTGTCATCGTAATAGTCTTGGGAATCCGACTAAAAAAGACTTCGGTTTGCCAATTTATAAGAAAATTGGATAGGAAGCATATCCTCGACTCATAGAAGGCGTTGAAGCCGTTTTTGGACATAAAACCAGAGGAAAATTGTGAGGCATAATCACACTACTGTTTATATGCATGTGTGTCATTATTGTTTTTACTGTTTATTCTGCTTATAGCTGTGACCCATAGTTTTGTCATGATAACATATTACCCCTATAAAATATCTCATCTTCCTTTCTACTTTCGCAGACCAAAAAGAAAGTAAAAACATGGCTGGATCCTCTGCACAAACATTGAAAAATATTTGTGTATTTTGTGGGTCGAGTCCTGAAAAAATGAAGTGTTTGTAGAAGTAGCGAATAATCTTGGAAAGATATTGGCTGAGAGAAAAATTCACTTGGTATATGGGGGAGGTAATATTGGGTTAATGTGATCTATTTCAACATATGCTCATCTTGGAGGTACTCAGGTTTTGGGTATTATTCATATAGCCTTAGCTGAAGGAAATATTACAGGTGTTACGATTGTGGCGGAATTAAAAGTTTCTTCTATGTATGAAAGAATCACCGAAATGATTGAAAATTCTAATGCTTTTATTGCACTACCAGGTGGTTTTGGTACATTAAAAGAAATTTTTCACACCGTTTCTTGGGCACAACTTAATATTCATAATAAACATGTGGGCTTGTTGAATACCAATAATTATTATGACAGTTTGTTGATATTTCTTGATAAAGCTGTGGAACAGAATTTCATTTCAGAAAATTCACGACATATGCTCATCTCTGATTCGACTACTGATCAATTAATTGATGACTTGGAAGCTTTTGTTCATAAGCCTGATCCGATGATAATAAAGATCAATTGGTCGCAATCAAGCAGTAAGAAAAGAAAGTTGGATCATTGATTCAAAAGTTGTGAATTGGTTTGCGTTTGTTTCAGTTTGTTATCTTCAATAAAATTCCAGGTGATATCTCTTTCATTATATACTCTTTATTAATATTTATTTTGACATTAGGGACAATGTCATTGTAATGCCCGAGATTTTATACCGTGTTAAATTACGATTATTGAATTTTAATCGAGATAATTATGAAAGGGCTAACCAAGACACGAAATGAGATCGCGTGTGAAAATTGATGTGCGAGGACAGTAGCATCGGCGCACATGCGCGACCGGATGCGCGCACATGCGCCAAACATGCAGAAGACCTCGCGCATATGCGCGGAAGATGTCGCGCATATGCGCGAAGCCTATGCAAGTAACTCCAGAGAGTCTCGCGCATATGCGCGGAGATGAGTCGCGCATATGCGCGAGGCGATGTGCAGGATACGCGCGGAGACCGAGTGTCTCGCGCATATGCGCCGATTGGGGTCGCGCATATGCGCGAGACGTGTGCTACAAAGATTACGCCACTCGTCCTTTTGCATGTACGTGGGTGTATATATATATATATATATACAAACGTAAATCTTGAGGGAAAATCGAGAAAAGGCCGAGGGAAGATTTTGATTTGAAATTGAAGATTTTTGGATCCGTCCGTCCGAACTTGAATCCGAGTACGACACCGTGTTCCTAGCGATGATAGCTACAACTGGGCGTAAGTTTTGTTACGTTTTGATGTCGTTTAAAATTATGATGTTATCAGAATTGAATAGGAATCATATATGTTGTTTCTGATACAGTGTACATCGTATAATCGAAGTCAGATTAAGAAACTGACTGGTTATGTAATTGTTATGAATTTTGGAGTCGATTTGATTGAGAATTGATATCAGATTTATATTATCGCTGCAATTATGAGTTATATCGATAGTGATTATGAGTTCTGGTATTATATCTATGGTGTTGGAATTGACTGGGTTATCGAGACTGTATTGTTATGCCGTCGAAACATCCGTAAATTGATATTGATCAGATTCGGTATTGGTTGAGATTGTATTGTGGTATCTTATGTCGATTGGCATTGATCAGATTATGTTTTGATTTGAGTATTGATCAGAACAGGTTTTGAACTGAGTTATATACTGATATTGTATCTATTCGATTGTTATTGGCAGATTGGGTATGGACAGAGTTGACTTCGATACTTTGTCTTCGTCGGACCGAGAAGATAAATGTATAAATTAATGTTGAGTTGGGATTGCACAACTCGAGTGATGTTTGGCTCGAGTTTCCCTAAATCACATAGTTTACCTTATTGTATTGATTTGATTGATATACTTGTTCTCTTGATTCATAGACAGCAGGTATTAGACGAGTAATCTTGTGACAGAAGTGCCTGATAGTGGTGGGATCGCCACGGGCACATTGCACAATGTCACAAGATAGTGTATTGGCGATTGTGCCAAAGTCTGTCACCGGATGTTTGGCTATCGATGTGGATAGAATTATAACTTCTTCTATTACTGATGATCGATATTATATCGATGTGGATAGAATCGGAGCTTCTTCTATTACTGGTGATCGGTACCGTATCGATGTGGATAGAATCATAACTTCTTCTATTACTAGTGATCAATATTATATCGATGTGGATAGAATCGGAGTTCTTTCTATTACTGGTGATCGATATTATACCGATGTGGATAGAATACGAGCTTCTTCTATTACTGGTGATCGATATTATATCAATGTGGATAGAATCGGAGTTCTTTCTATTACTGGTGATCGATACTATACTGATGTGGATAGAATACGAGCTTATTCTATTACTGGTGATCGATACCATATCGATGTGGATAGAATTGGTATTTCTTCTATTACTGGTGATCGATACCCTATCGACGTGGATAGAACTGGAGTATTTCTTGTTGGTCGATATGGGAATGCTAACTTCTGGAAACCGGGATCCCTAGATTAGGATTGAGTCTAGTCTTAAATGTGACGTCATGAGTCTAATTGACAGTTATATTGATTCATATTGATTTATGTTCCTGATGATGGTACATGTTTAGAATAGGATTTATTCTTGATATGGATTTATATTCTGATCTGAATACATGTTAGACATATCTGTTATATGCTTTTATATTGTTTTTATGATTGCATGTATACATGATTTATACTGAGAATGTAATTCTCACCGGAGTTATCCGGCTATTGTCTTGTTTGTATGTGTGCATGGCAACAGGTGGGATAGGATCAGGGTCAAGAAGAGAAAGAGGCTGGACTAGATAGCGTGGAGATCCGGGCTTCGAAGCAACTTAGGATTCAGCACTGATATATAGTTGAACCTAGGTGAATTCTTGTAGATAATACAAGAATTTTATGTTATATTTAATATGTAATTTGAATTGAATTACATTACGTTTCCGCTTTGTATTTTTAAAAAAAAAAATTTAGACCCTGTTTATTATAATTGTTTGAATTATTCCTAAAGACGATTAAGGAATGAATTAGCGTCCGGGTCCCCACAACAGGTGGTATCAGAGCATTAGGTTCCAGAACAGTAGGTTCTAGAACTGTAGGTCTTGAGATTGAGATAGAAGAGAATGAGCGGGGTAGATTGAGTTTTCTTTCCTGCATGTGATTGTTAGCATGTGACTTATTATAATGTTGACTTACATTGTGTATGCTAGCATGATATTATGTTTACTGCTTTTAAATACATGTTACCTGAATAGCTGAGTGATTTGGTAATGTATTTGATTTGAAAATGAATCAGAACCAATTCTTGATCAGAAGGTAAGCTGATCAGGAAGGGACTGAGATTGATTTATCTCATGTGGTACTAACCCTTGTGGTTATCAGATATCCCTCCAAGGAAGAATTCGAGAATGGGGTAGTACTTCGATTGATTAGATGGATGAGACAGAAACTCTGATGGAAACACAGTTGAAGAAATTTCAGTCGTTTCAACCGCCGATTCTGAGGGGTAATGAGACACCAGTGGAGTGTGAGAATTGGTTAGATTATATAGAGATACTGTTTGATTCATTTGATTATCCAAATGAACAGAGAATTAAATTGGTACCCAACTAGTTACACGAGGTCGCTAGGAGTTGGTGGATTACAACCGAAAGAGTATTAGAACAGCGGGGTACGGTGATTACGTGGGAAGTCTTAAAAGCTGAATTTTTTCGAAGATTCTTCTCAGGATCGTACCGAGAGGACAAGAGAGCAGAGTTTGAGAATTTGAGACAAGGCCAACTGAATATTGAAGAATATGTTGCTAAATTCTCTACTCTACTGCGTTTTATTCCTCAGATAGCTGGAAATGATGAAGCTGTAACTGAGCAGTTCATCAAAGGATTGAATTCAGAGATAGTTGCATTGATAAATATACAGCGACCTTACCATTTTGCTGATACTTTGAATAAAGCAAAAAGAGCTGAGGCGAGTCTGATTAGACAACAAGAAAGGTTGTGTGCAATGCAACCCCAGACACAACAATCCCCTCTCCGATTGGATAGTGGCAGTACGAGTGGGAAGCAAGATTTGTTGAAAGCTCGAAAGAAACAGTTTAAGAAGTTAGGGAGCGGTTCATCTAGCTCCAGTGGTTCTAACCCGAGTTACACCGGAGTTTATTGTAGAACCTGTGGAGGAAGGCATCCCACAGAACAATGCAGAGGTGTACTTGGTAGTTGTCATGTTTGTCGACAGCAGGGACACTTTGCTAGAGTCTGTCCACAGAGAGGTTCCCGAAGATTTTAGGGAGTGGAATCATCTGGTGGTAGTGATCGAGGAACAGACCCAGGACACACGTGATGATATAGTGGCAGGTAATAATCTTTTATGATTACGTTGCATATGTATTGATATATACTAATGCATTCCCTACGATTATCTTTGACTGAGTTGTATTGATATATGTGGTACCTGCTGGGTCTGTATTACTGTAGTATTGATCCTTGTACCTTTTGGGGAAAGGAATTGATATCAGTGAATTCTGTGATATATTGTGTAATGCAGTAAAAAGAGAATGAGATTGAATTAGATTTTATTGTACTTGTGTTATCTGATTCTGATTACATTATTGATATTAATATGCTAGTACAGAACTATTATAGATTCTTGCCAGAAGATGGTAAGATTCGGACCTGAAATGGCCGATGAACGAATGATATACGGTAAGGATTCTCGATTTTGAATTCCTTGATATCCGTATTATGTATGATTCGATGATTATCGAAAAGAATGGAGTAATTCCTTGTGTATTCAGTTGATTACTGAAGTTGAGCCTATCTGGGAATGATTTGTCAGTAGCAGGAGAGTTGCTATAGTCGTTCCGGATGAAATTCCAGGGTTGTTTTATATCAGGGAGAGCGACTTCAGCCTTGATTTGATATCAGGTATGGATTTCATTTTAGACTTCTGTACAGAATGATCTTGATGGAATTGAAAGAATTGAAATGTCAGTTAGAAAGATTTACTGCCTGAGAATTAGAGTTACATCTGATTATGTGTTTCTCTGGGAAATACTTCAGTTCTGTGTATGGGTTGATAAATCCTGTGTTCCGAAGTGTTCTGATGACTTTATGCTCGTTGTATCTATGAGATCTTGATATATTCGCAGCGTATGATTGATTGAATCGAACAGTTGAAATTTGTATTGAATATTCTGGGAACTGAGATTGTTGTATACAGAATTATTCGGCTATGAATCCAGGTTGCAACAGATTGTATTCAGAGTCTATGATATCTGAAGATAGTATACTGATTGATTGTAGCACAGTTGAAACAGTGATCCGATTGTTCAGAACTTGATTTCGATAGTCAGAACAGTGTGTCAATCAGTATACCAGGTAGGTAATGCTTTATTTTATATAATTAGCTAATTTGTTTGTGCCAGATATTTCGAATTTGAAATGACAGGTATTGTCAGAGGCACACAGTAGTAGATTCAGTATTATTCTGGTAACAAGAAATGTGTGATAATACGAACGGACAGTTTTGATGTAAACAAATGAAATCAGTTTTGTCAGAATTTGTATTGAAATGTCTAAATCGCTGACAGATGAAGACAGGAAGATAGAAACCAGGAGATTGGTTATACAGATTATCGATTCCTGAATAGAAATTGGAGTACATTTCTATGGATCTGTTGATAGACTTACCGAAATCGTGCCAAGAACGTACCAGGATGTGGTTATGATTGAACGATTGTTCAAATCGGCATACCGGATGACGTACAGATATGACAAGACGACTGAGAGGTATGTCAGAAAAGGGGTCAGATGGTATTAAATGCCAGAGTTAATTATATCATACCGTGATTTTTGATTGATTTAGTACTGTTGGCAGAATGTATAGCATGATTTTTTATCTATGGTTTATAGATTGCCGGATAGTCGGAGCGAACTATCTAGATACTGGAGGATATCCAGAAACTGTAGTGCTAGATTTTATCACTAGTGACCTGATATCTTGTCACTTTATGACATATTGTATGAGTATCGAGATAGCTCTAGTCGAGGTATTGTACAGTGAGTACTGCGGATTTCCGCTGAAGGGGAATGATATTACGGTGATATGTGAGATTGAATTTGATAACAGCTGATGATATTGATTTGGTATGAGCTGTTGATTGGTATATACGGATGTTGTATAGCCAGTATTTGCAAGTAATTCGAAGCAACTTAGGATTCAGCACTGATATATAGTTGAACCTAGGTGAATTCTTGTATATAATACAAGAATTGTATGTTATATTTAATATGTAATTTGAATTGAATTACATTACGTTTCCGCTTTGTATTTAAAAAAAAAAAAATTTAGACCCTAATTATTATAATTGTTTGAATTATTCCTGAAGACGATTAAGGAATGAATTAGCGTCCGGATCCCCACAGTCATATTCTGATTGGGGGAGAACAAACTTATATATATAAAAAAAACTTTATATTTTTTTATTCTTATATATATATATTTAAAAAAATATTATTTTAAAATAAAACCATTTTTATTGTTTGTATCTTAGTAATTTTTGCAAAAATATCATATATTACATCTTTGAAAGATTTAAATTTGAAAATGTATTAAACTATCTAAGGATGTTTAAATTTTTATTTGAAAAAAAAGAAGTCAATTTTAATATTCTGATCACTATAAAAATATGATTTATAAAATCTTTTTAACTGATTAACCATTGTGATAAAATCAGTTATTAAAGTATATGGCCCAAGATATACCTGATAACAATGCCTAAAATTTTTAAACTCACACATATTTTGTGAGTGAGTAGGGAGGATTGAGAAAACAGCTTGCGAGCCTTTATTGACCATGAGAGAAACTATCTATTTTTTAGATCTTGAGTTCTATTTTGAGAAAAAAAAATGATATTTCCTGAAGAAAAAAAAAGAGAAAAAAAAAGAAAGATATTGAATATCTATTAATTTTAAAGTTATATGCTACGACACAATTATCTCTCATAAAAAACAAAGAAAGAAAAAAAGAAAGAAAAAAGAAAGACAAAAAATAGAAAGAGAGAAATATATTGTACAAATTAAATAAATATGTGGTCATGGAGCATATACTTAGTCTGATTCTGCGATGTTATTAGGAAAAAAAGATCAGAAAAAATTATATATATAATAAGAATAACTTGATTTTGAATCAATGGATTTCCTATCTTTTGATTAATTTGGCTCGTTTTTCTATCTGCATTCTGTAAACCATTTTTCTGATCATTTATTTGTTAATTCTGAAGGCCATGTACATGTAATCAGGTAATTGAAACATTTATTAACATGTGAGGATATGGAGTTGAGACTCGTACTAGGAATTTCTGAAAGCCATGTACATTTAATTACCTGAAAATAAGCTTTGAATTGATCAGCTCAGATTATTTCATAAATTATAATTATGATGATCTTGATATAACTTTGACAGTTTTCAAATTTAGTTTAAACATTTGGATAGTTCCGATTACATTTTAAATTAATCAATATGTTTTGTATTGCTATTAACGCTTAAATTTCTAGGGACTAACAGTAAGCTGGTTGGGGTGTGATAAACATAAAAATTGTACATTAGTTAAACGTTCTATAATATAAATTTATAGTTTTTGTTTTATTAAATGTTTAAATATTATATGTTTTATAATAAATTGTATAAAAAAATAAATTGTGTAATTATAAGTTTTTACTATTTTTACAGGTTCGATAAAACAAGAATAACATTGGTGTTGCAAATGGGATTAAGATGATTCATGGTTATGTAGAAAGTTGATGATAATATCTACAATATTGGTGACAAGCATAAGATAAAAATCTTCTCACAATTGAGATAAAATTAAGCAACAAATAAAGTTACAAAAGGAGTGGCAGTTTTACCATGCTCTAGAATTTTGACCATATTTCTCAAATTACTTGGTCAAATAGTAAATAAAAAATACCACAATTCAAACAATTCAATTATCTACATGTTTTATTTTATGTGGAAAAGAAAATACAGATGGGAAGATTTTCAAAAGTGATGTATATGATGACATAATTTCTTGGAACACCAATAAAGACTTATGTGTAAAAAATAATATTTTATTTATAGTTGTCTCCTCAAATTTGGCTATAAATAGGGGTGCATTGTAATGTATTGAGATATCCCTCATTCTATGAATAAACCTTTGAATTCATAATATTTCTCTCTTTATTTCTTATAATTAGCATCTTATTTTCATATTCAAAGTTTTATACTTTGAATAATGAGTAGCTAACTTCACAAAGTTGAGATGAAAATGTGAAGCTCTTGTTATGATAATAAGGTTATTAAAATGTAATAATCTATGTATTATATTATTTAATCATTATTATTGTTTATGTTATATTTATTTCTTTAAGCATTATTATACCCTACTTATAAGTGGGAGTTTTGATTTATTGTTACTATATATTACACTAAATTCTTGAAACCATTTTAATGTTAGTTTTGTATTACCATCCATTTAAAGTGGATGTCTTGATTTAATATATATGAATATATCATAATATTAATTTTTTGGAACCATTTAAATGTTAATTTAGTATTACCAACCATTTAAAGTTGGAACCTTGATTTAGTGTTTACAAATATATACTTGACAACATTTATAAGTTTTGGTATATATTATATATTTATAAGGTAATAATATATAATGTAATATAAATATGATTATTTAATATATTGGAACCATTTTATTAAGTGAATTTCAATGAAATTCATTAATGTTAATTTTATTAAAATACCAAGAGTGGATCCTCTAATCTCAACTACTTAAATTAAAATTTGAACAATTAAAAATTACCAATTAAATATTCAAACAATTAAAAGAAAAAAACAAATCAAAACAAAAGGATATTGTAGTGGACTTGTAATTACCTTCGCTTCCTTGTGAATACGATATTCAGACTCTCCTAATTAAATTACTTGTGGACAACCTGCTCTTGGGAGTGCAACAATCAAAATCGCATCACAAAGCATTTACGTATTTTCCTAAGTGTAAAATTACTGTTTTGCCCATGGAAGTAAAAATTCTCGATTTTATCTTTTTCTCATTTTTAATGACATAGAAATAATCTCAATAAGTATTTAAGCTTAAATATAATTTTTCATAATTTTATAAAGCATAAAACTAGGCTTTTCAATTAATTCTTTAATTAACGTTTCGTAAAGCGATTAAATCCCGGATAATTCCAAAACTAATTACTTTGACCCCAAATTTTAAACATATCATTTTAATTATTTATTATACCCTTGTGAGCCATGAACCACACCCGTGGACCCATGATTCTAATTTTAGCCTTTAAATTTCCGTTTTTGACCTTTCGAGGAACACACCGAGCCATCCCCTAAAATACTCGCGCCATGGTCGAGCCACCTCAAGCCAAACCCGAGCAAACCATCTAGAAACCCTCCTGACAAAACCCAGCCTAAAGAACCTAGCCTTGGCTCGCTCAAACTCTCCTAGACCTGACCCCCAAACCTGAGCACAAGGAGATTCTCGCCCAAGGACTCTCCCAGCCGAGCCACAACCGATCCCACCTAATCCTAACCATCCCTGGATCACGCCCAGACCCAACCAAGCCCAGCCCAGACCCTAGAACCCAAGCAGCCTCGTGCGTAACCTTGCTGCCATGCGCTTCCCTCGTTTTGCTCGAGCCAGCGGCAAGCCCACCACTCCAACCCCTGGCCCGACCCTTGCCCATCACCCTAAGACCCTGATGGACCACCTAGCCCAACGCCAAACCGAGCCACTCCCTGCAACTCTTGGCCAGACTAGAAAACCCCTCGAGAAGAACCCCATCCAGCGTGGACTCCTCCCTAATCATGATGCACGAGTCCTAGCCTCATAGGACTCTACCAGGCCCTCCCCCTTGACCTTACTCGAGCCCCAGCCAGCCCTAGCCAAGCCCCCAAGCCCCATGCAAAGCCAGGGAGCCCTTAGAACCACAACATGCACACAACCCACGGTTCTATGTTCTAAATTTTTCCTACGGTTCCAACTTTATTTCCTTCAATATTTATCATGTTTTGTCCCTAATTCATTCATATTTTTATCATGTATTGGCAACTTAACCCTTGGATTCATAACGTTTTTCGAATAAACATAAAATCTTAAAACTTTGAAGAATACGTATCTTACCGTAAAAATAATCGAACAACAATATTTTCATGCATAAACAATTAACACACACATATTATGATTTGTATGATGTTTTAAAAAGGTTTAAGAAACGTGACTTTGCGTTTATAACGCTCGAATATACGATCTTCGACGAGGGTGCGACGTTGGACGACGGACAACACAAGCCTTTATTTTTCTCCAAATTTTCGACATTATTGAAGCTGTGTGCAAGGGGTTTTTGGCTAATTGGTAGGTGAATTGTGAGGTTTAGTAGACCTAGGGCACTTTTATTTATAATATAATTAACATATTAATGGGTTATGGTTTTGGGCTTGCAATTTTTAAAGGTAATTGGGCCTAATAACACTTAACTAATTAAATAATAAAAGTGTATAAAATAAGTTTCCGATAAATAATATTTTTGATCTTTTAACACTCCTTGTTTTTCCAAAACCGGCTTCCCGGAAAAATCGAGTTCGACTCATAAAATAATTCGAACTCCAAAACTTTTAGGAAAATTAAATCGTTTTTAAATCATATTTGTAATCCTTGCCATTAATTAAATAAAAATACATATTCTTGTCTTGTCCCCGATCTCCTTTCCCCTGCCTATTATCGAATATTCGGGTAAAATACTTAATTTCATATAATCATGTCATATTATCATTTTATCATATAATAAATATCATGCTAGCATTTAAGAGCAATTAAATAAAACAATTAAGAAGTTAAAACAATTTTGCATGCATGTGGTTTCGTAGGTTGGTTTTTCGGACGTTACAGTTGAATAATTTCTATACTAAAGGAGTGGATAAAACATCATATGAGATATGGATGGGAAAAACTCTCAAATATTCTTATTTGAGAATATGGGGATGTCCTGCTTACGTGAAGCAGACAGTGGAAGACAAATTGAATAGTAGATCTACTTTGTGCTACTTTGTAGGGTATCCATAGAATTTTGTTGGATATTATTTCTATTAACCCAATGAAGCAAAATTGTTTGTTTCAAGAAATACCACCTTTTTGGAAAAGAAATTTCTATTAGATAGAAAAGTCAAGATGATAGAAATTAAAGAAATTCAAGATACTCCCTCAACTATAGAAGTTGAACATAATCCCCAACAACCAGTAGTTGAAGTACAAGCTCCTAGAAGGTCTGATAGAGTTATTAGAAAATCTGTAAGATATACGCTTCTTCATGAACAAAGCCGTGATGAGGCTCGTGTTGGATGTGCTCCAATGAATTTCAAAGAAGTAATATCTGATACTTATTCAACCAAATGGCTTGAAGCCATGCAGTCTGAAATGGACTCTATGTATTCAAATCAAGTCTGGACATTGGTAGATCTCCCTGAGGGAATCGTTCCCATAGGATGCAAATGGATCTACAAAAGAAAGCTTGGGGCAGATGGGAATGTATTGACCTTCAAAGCAAGACCAGTTGCGAAATATTATACTCGAAGGCAAGGAATTGACTATGATGAAACTTTTTCACCAGTTGCTATGTTTAAGTTCATTAGAATACTACTAGCCATAGCAGCATGGTATGACTATGAAATATGGCAAATTGATGTAAAGACTGCATTCCTTAATGAAGACATCAAAGAAGATATTTTTATGTCTCAAACTGAGGGATACACATCAGTAGAAATTGAGCATAAGGTATGCAAACTTCAGAGATCAATATATGGTCTCAAGCAAGCGTCAAGGAATTGGAACCTCGGATTTTGATAGCACTATCAAGGAATTTGGTTTTGCTAAAAATTTCGATGAACCATGCGCGTACAAGAAAGTTAATGGAGTGCAGTGACATTCCTGGTACTTTATGTTGATGATATCATGCTCATTGGAAATGATATAGATTATTGCAATAAACTAAAGTATGATTAGCAAGTAAATTCTCCATGAAAGACATGGGTGAAGCATCCTGTGTATTGGAAATACAAATCTATAGAGATAAATCAAGGAGGATGCCGGGGCTCACCCAAGCCACTTATATCGATACCATCCTGAAGAAATTCTCTATGGAAGAGTCCAAGAGAGGATACTTACCAATGTGTCATAGTGTTACTCTATCTAAAGCTATGTGTCCCAAAAATGATGAAGAGATAGAGATCATGACACGTATTCCATATGCATCAGCCATTGGTAGTATCATGTATGGTATGATATCGACACGTCCTGATGTTGCTTACGCTCTGAGTGTTACAAGCAGATATCAGGCGAACCTTGGTCCAATGCAATGGAAGGCCGGGAAAGATATTCTTAAGTACTTAAGAAGGACTGAGAACTTGTTCATGGTCTACGGAGATGGAGAATTGAAATTGGAATGCTACACTGATTCTAGCTTCCAATGTGACGTAGATGATTCGAAATCGATCTCTGGTTTTGTATTCATGCTAAATGGTGCAGTTGTCTCTTGGAAAAGTTCCAAGCAAGACACCGTTGCGGATTCCTCATCCAAACTGCCTCTTTGTAAACACTGAATGAACTAAATTCGTCCTAGTCGATTCAACCACCTAAAACTTGGATAAATGTCGCTTGAACTCGAGACTAGCATCTGTGATATTGTGTACCGCGTTTCTTAGTAAGGGCATAGAGATGTCCAAACATGCAGATTGGTAGTCATATGATGATTATACCGAACTACCTTCCCTCGGACTTTTCAAGTGGTTATCATTCATCGAGAGGATAAGTCCGTGGTTATGATTGTACACCATTAGTCCTTATGACTCGAGACAACACTGAGGCTCTATATGTTAGGGTTATGCTAGGGTTGTGCTTTGACTCGTTTACCGACTCCATGAGGTCATAAGGTGGCGAGATTGGGTACAGTTGCGACACATGTAGGAGTCAGTGCATTGTAGTCGGGAATTCACCACTCACCTACAGGTGTGGATATCCTATGTGATCTGATGAAATAATAGTGCATAGAATATCTGGCCAGAATATGAGATGTAAGTTAGAGAAAGAGTTCTCCAATTGTACATGCTGATGCCACTATTTATTCTCAAAGATGTGTCACATAGTTATCGAATTATTATGCAACCCTCGATAAACCAATGGTTGCAGATTCAATCGTGATATATGAGATGAAGGGACCGTACTGTACGTTAATCATAATCGACTGGTTCTTGCAGGCATTATCAGTGATACCTAGGAAATCATGAAGATATGCTACTAGACGCTCTTGCAATGATTTGATGGGTTTAATCAGAAATATGATTTCTGAAATTCTCATGATCAATTGTTGACACATAGAAGTAGGCAAATTAGGGTAAGCTCAAATAAAGGATTATGTCCTGAATCACAAAGAGTTGTGAACTCACGGCTAGCTGCAACCCTGAACCATTGTGGGTGTTGCGTGTTTTCTTAAATGCTCGCAAGCGCACGATGTCAAGTTTTAGTACTGATTAGAGTACAGATATCGATCCCACCAGGAGTGTGTATAAAAATGTATTTCAGTTCTTGTAATTAAAATAGTCTCAATTTTATTTAGAATAATCAATTAAAAGATTGGTTTGTGTAAATGACTTGATTGCAAGAAAGTAGTTAAACTAATCACCGAATGGAGAAATATCAATGAGAGAAAATATCTAGAAGAATGATTTCACCAAGTTTCCACGATAATTATTCCCAGTTAAATTTACACTCATGAATTCCAATTATTTAATGGCCAAGAACACTTAAATTATTTTATTCCCTCTTTCCCAAGTGACGAATAACTGTATCAATCAAACTTCGATTTAATTATTCCTAATAAAATCTACGTTTGATTGGTAAATGCAAACGATGTTCTTACCTAAGCCTCGCTAAAGTTATACGCATTCCGAACGTTATACACATTCAATGATGTGTCTCTAATGATCTATAATCCTAGTCCCTCTCCCGAGTTATAAGATTAATCAAACAACAAACAATTTATGGCCAGTAAATTGCAGTGAAATAAATACAGAGAACACAATTAAACAAGAGCGGAATTCAATCTAAATAAACCACTGTGTCAAATCATCGTATCCACAAAGTTACGTCATTCTCTAGACTAGAAAATTAGTTCATGACGAATTCTAAATAAAAGCAAAACATGTTTGAATATTTAGACATCGACACAATAGAAAATAAAGATGAAAGAATCAGATAACAAATCCGAGGTGTCGTCTCTGTCCCCACATCCGTCGTTCTTCGTATTTGTTATTGTTCCCTCATGTCTTTTTCTCCGTGGACGGCTGAATCTCTCGTGGAATTCTTTCTCAAAATGACGGCCCCCCCTTTCTGACCTAGCTCGCGCATTTTATAAGATTCTGGGCGCTCGATGCGTGCGGTGGCGCATGTTTTGGCGCGGCTGCACGGCTGCTTCTGCTCGCTGGCCCATGCATGTGTGCGCGCGGTCGCGCATGAAGTCGCGCGGCCGCGCGTAAGTGTCTGTTCATTCGCCTGTATTGGTGCGCGTGCGCCTGCGCGTGATGTGGCGCGGCCGCGCGCACCTTGATGTCGATCTCCTTGCATATCATCGCGCGCGGGCGCGCGCGAGGTTCTGTCCGAGGGCTTCATGGCACTATGTTTTCTTGACTCTACTTGGCTTCGTGTCCGCTATTTTCTCCATTCCTGAAATGACAACATAAACAAACCAAAAACGCATAATTCTGTTCGAAACAAGCATAATTCAACATGGATTCTAATGTTAATTAAGTGCAAATCTTGCACTTATCAAACCCCCCAAACTTGAACTTTTGCTAGTCCCGAGCAAAATAGAATAAAAGCTAATAACTAAGGAAAAGATTAACGCAACTACTAAAGTCATGGATATGTGAAAAGTGATATTGACCTCCGACTTATCTAATTTCATGTAATTCACGATTTCCCAAGAGTCACGTGTGTGTGTGATATGTCAATGTTCGTTTACCCCATCGAATGCTCAAATAGAGTTGTAATGCCCATTCGCCTTATAGAATCAAGAAATCCTCAGTTCAGTTCAACTCACACTTCATCAAAATATAAATTTGCATTCACATATCACATAGGACGTTATCGGTGATTATTTGGCTCGAAAGATGGTCAACACAAGTATGCCAAAGATGAAATCACAAAATGAGATGCTTGCAAGCAAGTGATTAAAGTCTATACTCGTTGACAATGTTTTTCAGGTATCCATAGGCTTGATTTGAACAACTTTTCTCCACTAGTATATTGGATAAATGGGACAAGGTTAATAGGTCTTGTAAGCTTGTAACGTCAGGCCACGGCTCACGGCTACAATAAAGGGTATGGAAATCAAAATTTGAGAGAAATAATCAAATCTTCATCATTTTCACTATCAATTCATTCACCATCACTTTATTGCTTTCTTCTCATTCATATCCTTCATCTCCCATATATTTTATTTTTCACCACTTTTGATTCACATTTTTTTTTCTTCTTGAATGTTTTTCTTCTTTTTTTTTCTCTTTTCTCAACTCCTTTTAGCACATTTATCTTTTTCTTTTCTTTTCAAGGAGTATTTGAATCATTACAACACCCATGAACTTATTTCTCTCAAAATTAGGTAAGACAGTAAGTGTATAAGCTTCATTAGGTAGTCGTTGTGGGAAGTAGAATAAATACAAGTGAGGGCTAATTGTATGTCATTGACATACACCACTTGATTTTTTATTATGCTCAAAATGGGATACTAGGGATATTTCATTTTCGTTTGGTAGGCTCGAAGGCTCAAAACGGCTCCAAAGATCGCCTAAATCATTCCTATGTCACATATTATCCGTATTTCGCCTCAAAAAGTGTTCAAACAAGTTCTAGACTTCCGTCAATCCATTAGTCAACTCATACAAACCAGTCACATGCAATTTTTAATAAAAATGATATATGAAATAGGTGCACGAAGAAAATTTAAGCATCTCAATTAACTTGAAGCTCAAAGGGCTACAATTGACAGTAAGCAAAGAACACAGGCCCAAGGATATTGTGAAAAATTGTCTAGCTCATTCCTATGATTGCAAAAGTGTCAATCAATGTCATGCAAGAATTACCAAGAATCAGATCTCCCTCATCTGTTTAGCATCACAGGCATGCAACTTGTCTCTAAGCAACGATAGTATCAACAAACACGACAGTGCAAAATAATTGTGACTCCTAAGTTATCATGAACACATATATATTTCAGGATCGCAATTAAGTTTTCATCATTGGTCACACATTTTACTTATCCATGACTCTACCTATCAAATCTAGCATGCAATAAATAAAAAATCAAACTAACTGCTGAGCAATAAAACAAAAAAAATTGCAGAAAAACTCTAAGAAGCAATTTTACCCTCCCCCAAACTTAAAGTATGCATTGTCCTCAATGTATAAAAGTAAAGAACATGACAACACATACCTCTCTCCCGAGTGTCAGAACTCGGGGCTCGAGTCATCGTTCCCGGTATCTTCAACATCATCGTCCATGGGCTGTGGTGGTGATAGATTTGGTGGTGGGTACTGTGGTGGCCACGCTGGATATGGTGGAAAGGGAGCATCCTCGGGTCCAGTAGGTGGAAAACGTTGGGCGAGAACCGATGTGAAGTCCATCATATAAGACATGAAAGCATTAGTAGTGTGTCGGTGCTCGGTCAGCTTTTGGCGCTGACCCCAGCATCTCATGATCCATTCGGAACATCCTGTCTTGCAAACTGGATCGAGGGATCGATGGTGGTGGCGGCGGCTGGCATTCTCTGGCCCTCTGATTATAAGCTGCCCTAGCCTCTTGTCTTTCCAATTCGCTTTCAAAGCGCATGCGGTGTGGAGTATATACCGTGATTGGGCCCTTTGCTTTCAAAACATTTTCATCTGCGCCCCATTGCACACCGGCATGAAGACATAGGGCAGTGATAGTATGTGCACAAGGGAGGCTGACGGTCATGAGTCCTGCACCAGCACGCATGATAAAACTGTGAATGAGCCTCCCAAGATCCACGGTCTTCCCAGTCATTATGGTGTAAATCAACGCCACTTTATCCTTTGTAATTTCTGTCTGATGTGAGGAGTGCATGATCCGTGAGAGAATAAAAGATGCCCAACTGCGTGGGTCACGGCGTAAGTTAGATTTCTTCAGAGTAACTGGGGAGCCCTGATTCAAGCGCCACTCTGCACCCTCGATGCATAAGGTCCTGAGAATCGCATCGTAATCCACATTGCCAGTAATCAAAGCAGTATATTCATCATTTTCAAAACTCGGCAGATTGTAAATAGCATTGATGGTTGCCGAATCGAAATAGACCAGTTGCCCTCGTACCAAAACTCCGTATTCCTCGTGCTTGATTCTCAGATTAGCGTAGAATTCTCGGACTACGGTTATAACTGCATCTGGCGGTGACTGTGCTATATCTACCCACCCCCTTCGCTCAACCTCATCGATTATTGTATATTCAGGGTAACGTCAGATCTAGCCCTCTTTCTTGAATAATCAACCTAGACATGGTGCTCTCGTAAACTCGGAATGCTTCCTCGTTCCAAAATTTATGAGCATCGTAGGAACGAGAAGATGAAGCCCCATCCTTCGATCTTTTTCTAGGCGGCATAATTTTCAACAATACCCACACTTATAATCAAGAAATATAGACACAATGACACCAACAATTGCTTGAAATCTGAAAAATATCCCCAAATGATAAAGAAACGGTACCCTTGAGTGTAGAAAATTAACCGGAGATGACGCTTGGCGGTAGCAAGTGGCGGCGGCAAGGAGCGGTGGCGGCGACAAGGAGCGGCGGCGGCGACTGGGCTGTTGGTGGTGTGAAGGTTTGATGATGGAGGGGTGTTTGTTGGAGTGGGGGAGTTGGATTGAAGTTGTGGAGGAGATGAATATTTGAGAGGAGAGTTTGTGTGGAGAGGACCTGAGGGAGGCGGCTGTTTTGAGGGGAGGAGAATATGTGTTTGTAGAGTAGGGTTTGTAAAGAATGAGTGAATGGGTATAACAAATTCGGGTTTTAAAAAAATGCTAGGTACGCGGTGCGCGCGGTGGCGCGAGAAGTGGCGCGGTCGCGCGCACCCTTCTGTTGTCTTCAATAATGGAGGCGTATGCTTATGTTCTTGCGGCAATAATGTATCGCGCGCGGCTGCGCATGATGTCGCGCGATGGCGCGCTCCTCTCTGTTTCGATGCTCACTGGATGGGAGCGCTGCTGCGCGCGATCTCGCGCGGTGGCCCGCTTGCATCTGCTATCTTCACTATTTTTTTTTCACACCTGCAAAAATTAAAGCAATTCAAATCCATACGCGAATGAAAGTAATTAAAAGCAACAAATAAAAGATTAAAATGAAATAAAGTAAACAAAATGAATGCGAAAAATCATTGTGGGTTGCCTCCCACACAGCGCTTGGTTTAACGTCGTCAGCCCGACTGTCACCAGTCTGATCAGTTTGGTTCGCCCAGACTAAGATTGTCAATATTCCTCACTTCAGTTCTAGTATTCCTTAACCCGCTGTCCATTGACCTTGAAAGTTCGTACATCACTGCATCTCAGCTCGATAGCCCCATGAGGATATACTGTTTCTACTACAAATGGCCCTGAACAACGCGACTTCAACTTACCAGGGAACAACTTCAGACGTGAATTGAATAACAGTACTTGCTCTCCCGATTTTAGTTCCCTTCGGACAATGATTTTGTCATGCCACTTCTTAGTTTGCTCTTTGTAGATCTTGGCATTTTCAGAAGTGTCATTTCGGAATTCATCCATCTCACTTAACTGCAGTTTTTTGACATCGCCAGAAGCTTTCAGGTCGAAGTTCAACTTTTTAACTGCCCAGAATGCTCGGTGCTCCAGTTCTATTGGCAAGTGGCATGCCTTCCCAAATACTAGCCTATAGGGAGACATCCCAATAGGCGTCTTGAATGCAGTTCGATAAGCCCATAACGTATCATCCAACTTCATAGCCCAATCCCTCCGGTTGGTGTTGACAGTCTCTTCCAGTATTTGCTTAATTTCCCGGTTGGATACTTCAGCTTGTCCATTCGACCGAGGATGATATGCTAGTGCCACTTTGTGCTTCACATTGTATTTAGCCAAAAGTGAGTTGAAAATTCTATTGCAAAAATGTGTACCTTCGTCACTTATGATGGCTCTCGGTGTTCCAAACCTGGTGAAAATATTCTTATGCACAAATTTCGCTACAACATGAGAGTCATTAGTATTGGTGGCGATTGCTTCCACCCATTTCGACACATAATCAACAAGCTAATAAAATATAAGAATTACCAAAAGAAGGGGGAAAAGGTCCCATGAAATCTATGCCCAGACATCAAAAAGTTCCACTTCCAAGACATTTGTCAGTGGTAATTCATGACGCCTAGATATGTTTCCTAACCTCTGGCATCTATCACATGACTTTACTAAGGTATAACTATCCTTAAACAAACTAGGCCAATAAAAACCAGATTGCAATACCTTAGCTGATGTTCGTGATGCTCCAAAATGTCCACCATATGGTGAAGAATGACACTTCTCCAAAATTTGTTGAGCTTCGATACCCTCCACACATCTCCAAATCACTTGGTCAGCACACCTCTTATATACAAATGGATCATCCCAATAATAGAACTTGATGTCATGGACGAACTTCTTCATTCTGATGATAGCTCAAATCTGGAGGAAGGGTGCCGCAAGACAAAAAATTAGCAATATCAGCAAACCAAGGAAGTATGGAATTTACCTCGAAGAGTTGCTCATCAGGGAATGTTTCTTGTATAGCTCCCTCTACTCTCTTCTCTTCCAGCTCAAGCCTCGACAAGTGGTCAGCCACTTGGTTCTCACTAACCTTTTTATCCTTGACCTCAAAGTCAAATTCTTGTAATAGCAAAATCCATCCTTATCAGGCGTGGTTTTGAATCCTTCTTGGCGAACAGGTAGCGAATAGCTGCATGGTCAGTGAAAACGATTACCTTTGTGCCAATCAAATAAGGTCTGAATTTGTCGAATGCAAATAATACTGCAAGCATTTCTTTCTCAGTTGTAGTGTAATTTTGTTGTGCAGCATCTATTGTGCAGCTTGCGTAGTAAATTTCCCTAAACATCTTCTCCCTTCTTTGGCCTAAAACAGAGCCCACTGCATAATCGCTTGCATCACACATTAGCTCAAAAGGCTCCTTCCAGTCCGGAACTATCATGATCGGTGCAGTCACCAATGCCACTTTGATCTTCTCAAATGCCTGCAAACAATCATCATCAAATATAAAAGTCGACTCTTTTTCAAGTAAATTACATAGGGGGTTCGTGATCTTAGAAAAATCTTTAATAAATCTACGATAAAACCCCGCATGTCCTAAAAAGCTCCTTATTCCCTTGATGCTCTTTGGTGGAGGAAGTTTTTCAATGGCAACCACCTTGGCTCTGTCTACCTCTAATCCCCGAGAAGACACTTTATGTCCAAGAACAATGCCCTCTTGGACCATAAAATGGCATTTCTCCCAGTTAAGAACTAAGTTCTTTTCTTGGCATCTCTGCAAAACAAGGGATAGGTTGTGTAAACAATGATCAAATGAAGAGCCAAATACCGAGAAGTCGTCCATGAAGACTTCCATGATCTCCTCCACCATGTCTGCAAATATGGCCATCATGCACCTCTGGAAAGTGGCAGGTGCATTGCATAGCCCAAACGGCATTCTCCTAAAAGCAAACGTGCCACAGGGACACGTGAAAGTAGTCTTCTCCTGATCTTCTAGCGCTATAGCAATTTGGTTATAACCTGAATAACCATATAAAAAGCAATAATGACAATAGCCAACAAGTCTATCAAGCATTTGATCAATAAAAGGCAGTGGAAAATGATCCTTTCGTGTAGCATTGTTTAACTTTCTATAATCAATACATACTCGCCAACCATTTACAGTACGAGTAGATATCAGTTCATCATTTTCGTTTCTAACTACAGTTATTCCACCCTTTTTAGGCACTACTTGTACAGGAGATACCCAACTACTATCAGAAATGGCATAAATTACACCAGCATTCAGTAATTTCAGTACCTCATTTTTCACAACCTCTTTCATTGCTGGATTCAATCTCCTCTGGTGATCCACAGAAGGAGTATATGACTCCTCCATCAAAATTTTATGCATGCATATAGTGGGGCTAATTCCCCTAATATCAGAAATCGACCATCCTAAAGTAGTTTTAAATTTCCTCAATATTCTCAATAATTTATCTTTTTCAATACAAGTAAGAGAGGAAGAGATGATTACCGGATAGATCGACTTTTCACCTAAAAATGCATAGCAAAGGTGACTTGGCAGCTCCTTCAAATCAGGGGAAGGAGGTATTACCTTTGTTTGCTCATTTACCTCCAATTCCTCAAGCGGTGCATCCATTTTTCTTTCTTTCTGTGATGCTTCAAGAGCCAACAACTGCTCTTTTACTTCCCAATTGTCTTCATCAACTAGTTCATGCAGCGCTTGTCAAACAGCTCTCCAAAGGATCCCTAGTTCCTGCACATTCAAGAGACATACATGAGTCTATAATATCAATGCTCTTACAAGTGCTTACCTCATTCGATCCCTTCATGGCGTGATAGATGTTAAAAATGACTGCTTCTCCGCCAACTCTCAGGGTGAGTTCACCCTTGTGCACATCTATCAATGCCCTTCCAGCTGCCAGAACTCCCAAAGATTAATGGAGCATCATGATCCTCTTCCATATCTAAAATCACAAAGTCAGCAGGAAAAATAAATTTATCCACTTTTACCAGTACATCTTCGACTGATCCCACGTGGATACGTGAGACTTCTGTCGCAAGCTGTAAGGTGATAGTGGTAGGTTTGACTTCTCCAAGCTCCAGATCCCTGTAAATAGAAAATGACATCAAATTAATACTCGCTCCTAAATCACATAAAGCTTTACTACATTTAGAACCATCAATAAAGCAAGGAATAGTAAAATTCCCTGGATCTTTTAATTTCTGTGGTAGTTTCTTTTGTAGGATGGCGCTACATTCTTCAGTCAGTTTCACAGTCTCAAAATCCTGCAACTTCCTCTTCTTAGACATCACATCTTTAATAAATTTTGCATAATTCGGCATTTGCTCCAAAGCATCAGCAAATGGTATGTTGATGTGTATCTTCTTAAAGATCTCCAAAAATTTTGCAAACTGATCATCCAATTTCTTCTTTTTGAACCTCTGCGGATATGGAAGAGTCGGCTGAAATACAGGAGGTTGTTCGACTTCAACTTCAGCATTGGGCTTTTGATTTTTCTCTTCTTTTTCATCCTCAAACTCACCCTTTTCAACTGTCTTCTCCTTTTCCATTCCCTCCTTGGAACTTTGCACCTCTAACTCTTTTCCACTCTTCAAAGTGACTGCCTTGCACTGTTCTTTTGGGTTAACCTCCGTGTTACTAGAAAACTGACCCCTGTTCTGATCTCTCAAATCGTTGGCCAACTGTCCGATTTGTGTCTCCAGAGATTTCATTGTGGCCCCCATATTTCCCATGTGAGTCTCCATGTTGTCCAGACGAGACTTAGTTCTTGCCATCCTTTTGCCAGACTCAGCAACAAATGTTCCTACCAAATCCTCTAACAAAGGCTTTCCTTCCCCCTTTGATGTATCGAACCCCGGTGGAGGATTCAACACATTTTTATTATTTGCATAAGAAAAATTTTCATGATTTCTTAATCCTGGATGATAAGTATTAGGGGAAGGGTTACCTCGATATCCTCCGAATCCTCCAAAATTTCTGTTGTTGACGTACTGAGCTTCTTCACTAATAGATTGTTCTTCAGCAACAGTCGATGGACTCTCAGTTTCTGATATGCTCACTTTGTTCATAGCTGCGAGTTGTGTGGTCAGTGCGGATACCTATGCAGTGAGTGATGTAATAGGGTCCACAGCATACACTCCGGCTGTCCTTTTTACTCCTGCCCTTTCAGACGGCCACTGGTAGCTATTTATCGTCATCTGTTCAAGCAAGTCATAAGCTTGCTCCGGAGATTTAGCAAAGATCGTGCCACCAGCTGTAGCATCTACTGTTCCTCTTGTTTGCCCAGTCTTCGAAGCCATGGTTTGGGCACTTTCTCAACAGCTCCTTTTATCTTTCCCATGCCTTATACAATTGCTAAAAATCAGTCTGCCTGAACGTGCTAATCTCAATCTTCAACTGTGCAGACTTTGCAGGGGGAAAGTATTTTGCAAGAAATTTCGTCGCCAGCTCCTGCCATGTCGTGATACTTCCCAAGGGAAGCGATTGGAGACATCCTCTAGCTTGATCCCTCAGAGAAAACGAAAACAAACGCAGTCTAATAATATCATCAGGAACATTATTAATCTTTACCGTATCCGTTATCTCCAAGAAGGTCTTCAAGTGAACGTGAGGATCAGAAGTGGCAGTCCCAGAAAACTGGTTTTGCTGAACCATATTGATTAGAGCAGGCTTCAGCTCGAAATTATTTGCGTTGATGGTTCCTCTTGCAATACCAGAGTAATGATTGCTGATCACTGGTCTGAAGTGATCTCTGATAGGTATAGCCTCAGGCGGGATGTGTCTGTCATTTTCTCTGTGATCAGCCATTGCTTGGATCTCTTCCCTTCTTGCTTTTCTTAACTTCCTTGCAGTTCTTTCGATCTCCGGGTCAAAAATCAGCAAGTCTGAATTTTGCAATCTTAGCATACACTGTCAAGCAGGAAAAAATGAAAAACTTAATCAATATAAAATAAAATAAAAGCTCTAAATTAAAATCTAGACTAATTTGTAACAATACTGATATAAATTCAAATTTGACACTCCCCGGAAACCGCGCCAAAAACTTGTTGCGTGTTTTCTTAAATGCTCGCAAGCGCACGATGTCAAGTTTTAGTACTGATTAGAGTACAGATATCGATCCCACGAGGAGTGTGTATAAAAATTATATCAGTTCTTGTAATTAAAATAGTATCAATTTTATTTAGAATAATCAATTAAAAGATTGGTTTGTGTAAATGACTTGATTGCAAGAAAATAGTTAAACTAATCACCGAATGGAGAAATATCAATGAGAGAAAATATCTAGAGGAATGATTTCACCAAGTTTCCACGATAATTATTCACAGTTAAATTTATATTCATGAATTCCAATTATTTAATGGCCAAGAACACTTAAATTATTTTATTCTCCCCTTTCCCAAGTGACGAATAACTGTATCAATCAAACTTCGATTCAATTATTCCTAATAAAATCTACGTTTGATTGGTAAATGCAAACGATGTTCTTACCTAAGCCTCGCTAAAGTTATACGCCTTCCGAACGTTATACACATTCAACGATGTGTCTCTAATGATCTATAATCCTAGTCCCTCTCCCGAGTTATAAGATTAATCAAACAACAAACAATTTATGGCTAGTAAATTGCAGTGAAATAAATATAGAGAACACAATTAAACAAGAGCTGGAATTCAATCAAATAAACCACTGTGTCAAATCATCGTATCCACAAAGTTACGTCATTCTCTAGACTAGAAAATTAGTTCATGACGAATTCTAAATAAAAGCAAAACATGTTTGAATATTTAGACATCGACACAATAGAAAATAATGATGAAAGAATCAGATAACAAATCCGAGGTGTCGTCTCTGTCCCCAGATCCGTCGTTCTTCGTATTTGTTCTTGTTCCCTCATGTCTTTTTCTCCCTGGAAGGCTGAATCTCTCGTGGAATTCTTTCTCAAAATGACTGGCCCCCCCTTTTCTGACCTAGCTCGTGCATTTTATAAGATTCTGGGCACTCGGTGCGTGCGGTGGCGCATGTTCTGGCGCGGCTGTGCGGCTGCTTCTGCTCAGCTGGCCAATGCATGTGTGCGCGCGGTCGCGCGGCTACGCGTAAGTGTATGGTCATTCGCCTGTATTGGTACGCGTGCACCTGCGCGTGATGTGGCACGGCCGCGCGCACCTTGCTGTCGATCTCCTTGCATATCATCGCGCGCGGCTGCGCATGATCTCGCGCGGGCGCGCACGAGGTTTTGTCCGAGGGCTTCATGGCACTATGTTTTCTTGACTCTACTTGGCTTCGTGTCCACTATTTTCTCCATTCCTGAAATGACAACATAATCTAACCAAAAAAGCATAATTCTGTTCGAAACAAGCATAATTCAACATAGATTCTAATATAAATTAAGTGCCAATCTTGCACTTATCAGTGGGTCACACAAGCACTTGATCATTTATTCCGTAGATAAAATAAATTCAAGAAGTTGAATTTATATTATGATATAGTAAATTCAAGGAGTTGAATTTAAGATAACTAAATTTTGAAAAAATAAATTCAAGGAATTGAATTTATGAGATAGTAAATTCAAGAAATTGAATTTACGAATTTATAAAATTTGGAGAGAATAAATTCAATGAATTGAATTTATAAAATTTGAGAATTTAATTTATTAAACTCAAAAGTTTAGTTTACTATATATTAAATTAAATATAGTGGGAAGTATTTTTAATGGGCTTGTAGGAGTACAAGTCTAACATACTAAATAATTAAAGTTCTTAATGGACTTTGATTAATTAATTAAACTAGTTGGACTAGTCCAATTAATTAATCAAGCTCATTAATGTTAATTATGAAAATTAGGTCATGACATGAATATAAGATAGTAAATAAGCCATAACCCTAGCCACCAAGCAAGCCTCCACTCTCATTGCGATTTTCGAAAATTCCTCCAACTTCCCTCTAAAAATTTTCGGCCACATCAAAGAGTTTTTTGTTTGAGCCACCTCTCGATTTTAATCTCCAACGTTGAAACTTCTTCCAAATATTCTAGTTCTATTTGAAGAAGAACAAATCCTCTAGTCGTGGACCTGATTCGAAGATTAAAAGAATGGGTTCTCGAAAAAATTTCGTAGAAAATACATCAAGAATTATCTCCGCTGATCCCGGAATAGTTGGAGCCTATTGAATCTTTCACCAAAGGTAAAAGTTTTGAACATCCTATGTATGTTTAATTTTTAGAACCATACGAGTGCTCAAACAAATATATTTTGAATGTCAAGATCTAAAATTTTTTAAAACTTCTGCTGCGTTTGGGCACGAGAAACCGAGATCCAACAAAATCACCACTCCCACCTTAGCCGCCAAAAACCCACCTCCCCATCTCGCCCACAAAACCACTCCTGGCCAAATTAACCACCACCCTAGCCGCCACAACTCTGGCCACAACAATTCTTACCACCACTGCACCTTAACTAGCTGACTCCTCCACAACCTACCATCTCTACTACGGCACCGTCGCTAGCGCTGCTAGCTACGACGGATACGGCAGAAACTCCGACAAGAAAGCCTCCGTGGAGTACATCTATGACGTCCCAAATGGGTGGAAGGAAAAGCTGGTGTCCAAGATTCGGAAGGGGACTTACGGAAAAGATTGAATTCTTTAACCCCAAGAAGAAGACTGAAAATGTTTACTTAACTTTCCTTGATGGGTTCGGGAAATTGGCACCAAAAGATTTGGTCTTGAACAATCTTGCTCTGTCGGATGTAGATTTACAAGATCTTATTGCCACCGCAGAAAATATTTCAAAACTGTGGTTGGATGATTTTTTGATCCACTCCTGTAATATATCATATTAATTTTTTGGATCCATCCACCTTGTATGAATCACATATATAGACTGGTAAGTGGATATATGCATATATCTCATTTATTTGAGATTTGAATGTTGATATGGAAATATAAGTGTGTTCTATAGTACACGGATTTTGGTGCAAAAAATTGGAAGCTAAGTGTTGCTGGTATTGTATTCTTTTCTCGAAATTTAGGAAGTGGGAGCTGCATTGGCAGGAGATTTACATTTTGTTATATCCTAAATGAATGTTAGAGATTGAAAAAATATGTGTTAACTTGTTATTGAAAAAGTATCATGCAATATCTGTAATGCCCGAGATTTATGGTGTTGTTAATTTGAAATGATTCATTGATTAATTGATGTGATTATAGACAGAACGGATCAGACCGGGGAAGTCGGAAAGAAGTTTGAATTATGTGCGAGGAAAATACCTCGCGCATATGCGCGACCCTGCCGGACGCATATGCGCGAGGCAGGCAGAGGACCTCGCGCATATGCGCGACATGGATCCGCGCATGTGCGCGAGGGTACCCGAGAGTTGTGAAGAATGGTGAAGGACCTCGCGCATATGCGCCGAATGAGGGCGTGCATATGCGCGAACTGCCGAGGAAGGAGTTGCGGAGACCAGTAGGTCTTGCGCTATGCGCGAGTTGAGGTCGCGCATATGCACGAGACGTGTTGGGCAAAAATGAAGCCACTTGCCCTTATCATGCATTGATATATATAAGCAACGTTATTCCTTCAGAATTCAGAAAGGAAAAGAGGAAAACGAGAAAAGGGTCAGCAGAATTGTGTGAAAAATCCTTACGCCTTTATATTTTGATCCGTCCGTCTGATTTTAAATCCGACTTCAGTACTGTGTTCCTATTGACACAGGCTACAACTGGACGTAAGTTTTCTTAAGTTTTGATATGATTTGAAATTATGATACTGTCAGAATCGGATATGATTCATATATGGTGTTCTCGACATGCTAGACATCGTATAATCGAAATCGGATTGAAGAACAGATACCGTATGGAATTGTTATTATTTTTAAAGTTGATTTGATTGAGATGTGATATCAGATTGGTGTTGTTGTCGATTGTGAGTTGCAAGAATTGATATGTATTGATTTGTATTGCTCGGTATATTCAGATTGTTCCGTTATACCGTGATTTTGAGTTAAGTCCAGATTGATCAGATTCGGTATTGATTTGAGCAGTATATTGATATTGTACTTCTTGATATTGTCATTGCCAGATTGAGTATTGACAGACTTCGAATTCCAGACTTGAACGTTGTCAGAACTGCAACTAAAGAATGGTATAAGTCAATGTGGTACCGGGAAAACGACTCAAGTATGATATACTTGAGTTTCCCTAAATCACATACTTATTGTTATTGTGTGCATTGATTTGAATTGATATGCTTGTTCTCTTGATTTATAGAAAGCATGTAGTAGACGAGTAATAGACGAGTGATCTTGTGACATAGGTGTTAGATAGTGATGGAATCATCACTGGCACATTGCACATTGTCACAGGATAGTGATTTGGCGAAAGTGCCAAAGTCTGTAACGGATAGGTCAAGACACCGGATGTTTGGTTATATCGATGTTGAATAGAATTGGAGTTTCTTCTATTACTGATATTCGATATGGAATACCAACGTCTGGAAACCGGGATCCCTAGACTATGATTTAGTCTAGTCTGAGACGTGGAGTTATGATTCTAATTGACGAGTTTATATTGGTTATGTTTCAGATTTTGATACATGTTACTTATATCTGTTACATGCTTTTACATTGTTTATATGATTTCATGTTCCGTTGATTTATACTGGGATGTATTTCTCACCGGAGTTATCCGACTGTTGTCGTGTTTGTATGTGTGCATGGCAACAGGTGGGACGGGATCGGGGTCGAGGAGATGAAGAGAGATCGTGATTAGAGTGGAGACTACGGACCTTGATTAGAGATAGAGTTGGGACACTTGATATCTAGTTGTTAAACCTTAGTTGAATGATTGTATATAGTACAAAACTTGTACTTTAATACTGACATGTATATTAGAATGTATTCCATTACGTTCCGCATTTAATACTGTATTTAAAAAAAAACAATTTAGACCATGTTTATTATAATGGATTTAACTATTCCCACATACGATTAAGAAATGAGTTAGCGTTCGGGTCCCCACAATATCAAATTTAGCTCGAATTCAAATCTTAAAATTTTGGCCTAGTGCAGTTCATTTACGACACCTAGTGTTGATTGGGCGACTAAATGAATGTTACTGTAACGTCCGAAAAATCAACCTACGTAAACCACATGCATGCAAAATTATTTTAATTGCTTAATTGTTTTATTTAATTGATTTTAAATGTTAGCATGATGTTTATTATATGATTAAATGTATAATTGCATGATTAAATGATTATATGACACGTTTACATGAAATTAAGGATTTTACCCGAATATTCGATAATAGGCAGGGAAAAGGGACCGATGACGACTAAGACAAGAATATGTATTTTTATTTAAATAATGGCAAGGCTTCCTAATATGATTTAAAAATGATTTAATTTTCCTAAAAATGGTGGAGTTCGAATTATTTTACGAGTCGAGCTCGATTTTTCCCGGGAAGCCGGTTTTGGGCAAACAAAGAGTTTTAAAAAGATCAAAAATATTATTTTTGAGAAACAAATTTTATAAACTTTTATGTTTTAATTAATTAAGTGTTATTGGGCCTAATTTAATTATTTAAAGAAGGCCCAATTACCTTTAAACTTGCGAGCCCAAAACAAAGCCCATTAGCATGTTAATTTATTTATAAATAAGTCACATAGGCTTTGAAAACACCACAAATTCACATCCTAGCAGCCGTGTAACACACACACACAAACTTCAGATTTTTGAAAAATAGGAGGAAAGAAAAAGCTTGTGTTCTTCGTCGTCCGGTCGTCCAACGTCACACCCTCGCCGAAGATCGTATATTCGAGCGTTATAAACGCAAAGGCACGCTTCCTAAACTCTTTTAACATCATACAAATCATAATATGCTTGATTTAATTGTTTATGCATGAAAAATATGTGGATTCGATTATTTTACGGTACGTTGCGTATTTTCAAAGTTTTAACGATTTCGCGCTAAATTTGAAAACGTTTTTGAATCCAACTAGTGCGCTGCCAAACCATGATAAAAATATGAATATATTAGGGACAAAAAATGATAAATTAATCAAAAGAACATGCTGGAACCGTAGGAGAATTTCAGAATTTGAACCGTGGGTTTTGTTGGGTTTGTCAAGGTGCAAGGTTTCGGTTCTTATGCATGGGGCTAGGTGGCTCGACCAGGGCTGGTTCAGGGGCAGGGGTGGTCTCAGTCTAGGGCTGGGTTGAGTCATAGGGCGGCTAGGGTTCGAGCTTGGGGCTGGGGAAGAGTCCTCGCTGCTTAGGACACTCCCCGTAGGGTGATGGAGTGTTGGCCGAGAATTCCAGGGGCTGTGGCTCGGTTTGGGCTGGGCTAGGTGGTCTATCAGGGTCCCAGGGAGATGGTCCAGGGTTGGGGCAGGGGCTGGAGTGGCTTGGACCGCTGCTGTCTGGAACAAACATGGAGGAAGCAACTCGCGCACAGGGAGAGCATTCTTGCGCGGCTGCTGTCTTCTGGTCCAGGGGGCTCGCTGCTGGAACTGGGTTGCTCAGGGTAGGTTCATCAGGGTCCTATGGTCATGGGAATGGGTTGGGCCAGGGGTTGGTGCGGCTGGGTTCGCTGCTGGCTCAGCTGGAAGTGGAAACATGAGGGATGTTCTTGTTGCGCGCAGGTGCTGTTCTACTTCAGGTGGCTTGCTGCGCGGGGTCCAGGGCTTGAGCTGGTCTGGGTAGGGGCTGGTCGTGGTCCAGGGATGTTGAGGGTCGTGTGGGCTCGGTGGTGGTTCAGCTGGAAGTGTCCTAGTTGGGTTAGGAGTTCTAGAGGCGCTAGGAGACTCACACTCAAAATATGCATAATTTGGGGTCACGTTTCAGGTGGGTTTGATCGAGCTAGGGGCTGGTTCTTTGGGTTGGGGTTGGTCAATAGGGTCCCTAGGTGTGTTGGCTAGGATTTGGCTCATGGTGGCTCAGGCGCGGCTCGAGTAAATTGGGAGATGGCTCGGTGGTTTTGATTAGGTGTCAATATTTCGAATTTAAGAATTAAAATTGAATCCATGGGTCCACTGGTGTGGCTCATGACTTGGAAGGGTAGAGTAAATCTTAAAAATGTTATGTTTAAAATTTGGAATCAAAATAATGAGTTTTGGAATTTTCCGAGATTTAATCGCCGCACGAAACGTTAATTAACGAATTAATTGAAACGCCTAGTTTTAAGCTTTATAAAATTATGAAAAATTAGATTTAAGTTTAAATAATTATTAAAATTCTAAGTTTTTAATTTGGGTATTTTATATTAAGGTTTAGGTTAAAATGAGATTAAAACGCGTTAATATGTCTTATTTAAAGATTAATTTAAAAGTCATTGATTTTGGCAAAATAAAAATATGAGAAAATTCATGTAAGCTTAAATAATTATTTAGAATAATCTCATGTCATTAAATGTGAGAAAAAGATAAATTCGAGAATTTTTACGTCCAGGGGACAAAACGGTCTTTTTACACATAGGAAAATTCATAAACGCTTGGCAGCGTCCCGAAGGATCATAACGCATGTTAAATGATATTTTATGATTTATTATGATGATTGATGATATATGTATTTTTATGATTTATGGTAAAGTTGTGCAATTTTTATTGTCTAAAGTGCTATTTTTGGAAAGTTACGCTATTTTATAATTTTTATAGAAAAGGAAAAATATTTTGAGGGATCTGAATTGACTGTGACAAAAGATATGATTTATGATATATCATTTTGTGGGGATAACGTGAGGGGAAAAGGCCCCAAAGGGAACCCATGTTTGGGAAAAGGCCCCCGAGGGAAGCCGTCTATGGGAAAAGGCCCCTGAGGGAACTCCGACGATTGTATTTCCACAGTAGAGCCTAGTGTACATGTGGGGACCCGGGACGCTAATTCATTCCTTAATCGCCTTTAGGAATAATTCAAACAATTATATAATAAACAGAGTCTAAATTTTTTTTAAAAATACAAAGCGGAAACGTAATGTAATTCAATTCAGATTACATACTAAATATAAACATATAAATCTTGTGTTATCTACAAGAATTCAACTAGATTCAACTATATATCAGTGCTGAATCCTAAGTTGCTTCGAAGCCCGGATCTCCACGCTATCTAGTCCAGCCTCGTTCTCTTCTTGACCCTGATCCTATCCCACCTGTTGCCATGCACACATACAAACAAGACAACAGCTGGATAACTCCGGTGAGAATTACATTCTCAGTATAAATCATGTATACATGCAATCATAAAAACAATGTAATCGCATATAACAGATATGTCTAACATGTATTCAAATCAGAATATAAATCCATATCAAGAATAAATCCTATTCTAAACATGTACCATCATCAGGAACATAACTCATCATGTACCATATTCAGGAACATAATCAACATAACTCAATATAAACTGTCAATTAAACTCATGATTCCACATTTAAGACTAGACTCAATCCTAGTCTAGGGATCCCGGTTTCCAGAAGTTAGCATTCCCATATCGACCAACAGTAATAGAAAAGACTCCAGTTCTATCCACGTCGATAGGGTATCGATCACCAGTAATAGAAGAAGCTCTGATTCTATCGACATCGATATAATATCGATCACCAGTAATAGAAGAAACTCCGATTCTATCCACATCGATATGATATCGATCATCAGTAATAGAAGAGTTACAATTCTATCCACATCGATACAGTACCGATCACCAGTAATAGAAGAAGCCACATTTCTATCCACATCAATAGCCAATCATCCGGTGACAGACTTTGGCACTATCGCCAATACACTATCTTGTGACATCGTGCAATGTGCCCGTGGCGATCCCACCACTATCAGGCACTTCTGTCCCAAGATACTTGTCTAATACCTGCTATCTATTAATCAAGAGAACAAGTATATCAATCAAATCAATACAATAAGGTAAAGTATGTGATTTAGGGAAACTCGAGCCAAACCTCACTCGAGTTGTGCAATCCCTACTCAACATTAATTTATACCTTTATCTTCTCGGTCTGACGAAGTCGAAGTAGTCGAAGTCAAGTCTGTCTATATCAAATCTGAAATAACAAGTATCAAATAGACCGTGTCAGTATACCGCTTAACTTAAAGCCTGTTCTGATCAATACACAACTCAAAACATAATCTGATCAGTATCGAATCAAGACACAATCTAATTCATATCGATGATATTACGATATAATCGAAGTCACTACTGAATCTGATCAATATCAACCCATAGATGTTTCGACGGCATAACAGTACAGTCTCGATAACCCCGTCAATTTCAACACCATACCAGAACTCATAATCAATATCGGTGCAACTCATAATTTCAATAACAATGCAAATCTGATATCGATTCTCAATCAAATCGACTCCAAAATTCATAACAATTACATAACCAGTCCGTTTCTTAATCTGACTTCGATTCTATGATGTCTAACATGTCAAGAACATCATATATGAATTCCATTCAATTCTGGCAACCTCATAATTTCAAAACATATCAAACGTAGTAAAACTTACGTCCTGTAGAAGCCTGCGTCGGTAGGAACACAGTACTGAAGTCAGATTCAAAATCAGACGGGCGGATCTTTCGTAAATCTCAAATCTATACGATAAAAGGCGTAGGGATATTTCTCGGAGCTTCTCGATTCCTTTTCCAACATTCTGATGAAATTGAAACTTGTTATATCTATATATATATCCACGTTGCATGCTAAGATACGTGTCTTATTCTTAACAATTTCCAGGCGGCGCTCGGGCGGTCACAAACTACCGCCCGGGCGCGGAACCTTTTGCCCAACGTTTTTCCTTATTGAACTCTGGCGCTCGGGCGGTCATAAACTACCGCTCGGGCGCCATACGTTCTTTCCAAAATCCAATATTTTGATGTATTGGAGCTCGGGCGGCCCTTTTCTACCGCTCGGGCGCCAACAGATCTGTACAAATATTGATCTTGCATTACACCGACGCCCGGCTTCTCCCTTCAAACTCTTGCAACTTCAATTCTATCAATTAATCAACGTCTGATTACAGTAATTAAATCTCGGACATTACATTTCTCCCCCCCTAAGATACGATTTCGTCCCCGAAATCTTAGGTACAGAAACCAACAGAAAGCTCACCTCAGTGAAACAATTCTGAAATCTCTGTCTCATTTCGGATTCTGTCTTCCCAATAGTTTCTTCGATATTCTTACTACTCTATTACACTTTCAATAACAGAATAGTCATCATTCTGAATTATCTTTCTTTTACTGATTCTGATCCCCGACTAGAGGAGTCATTTAAGAAGTATAATATAAAAATTCTATTCAAAATAACTTGTGATAGAATCAATCACAACTATTGGCTATACAACATCCGTATATACCAATCAACAACTCGATAGCAAATCAATATCATCATCTGTTAATCCTATTCTAGGATATATTCAGTCTTCGGCCTCAAATACCAACAGTCATCATCCGATGTTGGCTTATTTCATATCAATTTCCAAGCTATCTTCATTTGCTTCTGAATCAGTTTCATTTTCTTTATCAGATTTCTGATCCTATCAAATCCAATCTCAGGCACCACCGCAGTATCATCCCCATACGAAGAAAATTCGCAGTTCTCACTGTACAATACCTCTACTAAAGCTATTTCGATATTCATCTGATAGCTATTATGGTACCATTATTCATAAATGATAATAAATCGTGTCAACTAGTGCTAAAATCTAGCACTCCAGTTCCTGGATATCTTCTAGTATCAGGATAGTTCGCTCCGACTATCCATTTATCTATAGACGATAGATGAAAGATCATGTTATATATTCTGTCAAAAGTACAAGATCAAACGAAAATCATAGCCTGATATGAGTAACTCGGGTATTCAATACAGTCTGACCCCTTCTCTTGATATACATCTAAGTCGTCTGATCATATCTATACGTCATTCTGTACAATATAACATCCGCAGATTTGAACCATCGTTCAATAATAATCACATCATATCACCGTCATAGAAAGATTTTTGATAATTTCGTCACGAAATTCATAGAAATGTACCCCCATTTCTATTCAAGAATCGATAATCTGTATAACCAATTTCCTGTTTTCTATCTTTCTGTCTTCATCTGTCAGCGATTTAGACATTTCAATACAAATTCTGACATAACTGATTTCATTTGTTTACATCAAAACTGTCCGTTCGAATTATCAAACATTTCCTGTTACCAGAATAATACTGAATCTATTATTGTGTGCATCTGACAATACCTGTCATTTCAAATTCGAAATATCTGGGACAAACAAATCAGCTAGTTATATAAACTAAAATATCACCTACCTGGTATTATAATCGACGCACTGTTCTGACTATCGAAATCAAGTTCTGAACAGTCTGATCAAACTTCTGAACTGCTGTAATTCTCAAAATTAACTCTGAGTCGGATTGAACTATATATAATCTCAACAGTTCATAACAATCGGCATCAAATACGGATTCAGAATAACAGCAATATCGGATCGGATTCGAAATACCAATCATTTATACTAATCTAGTAAATAAAACGCAATTTCTGACATTTCTGACATTTATGAAGTTCTGCCATTTTCAATGTCGTTCTCATCCACAGATCACGGTCTCAACTGTGCTATAGTCAGTCAATATACTATCTTCAGATATCATAGACTCTGAATACCCTCTGTTATAATAAAGATTCATATCTGAACAATTCTGTATACAACCATCTCAGTTCCCAGAATATTCAATAAAATTTCAACTGTTCGATTCAATCAATCATCCCATGATATCGAATCAAGGCTGAAATCGCTTTCCATATATAGGACAAATCCGGAATTTCATCTGGAACGACTATAGCAACTCTCCTGCTACTGGCAAATCATTCCGTGATAGGTTCAACTCCAGTAATCAACTGAATACATAAGGAATTACTTCATTCTTTCCGATAATCATCGAATCATACATAATACGGATATCAAGAAATTCAAAATCGAGAATCCTTACCGTATATCATTCGTTCATCGGCCATTTCAGGTCCGAATCTTACCATCCTCTGGCAAGAATCTATAATAGCTCTGTACTTGTTAGCATATTAATATCAATAAGGTAGTCAGAATCAGATAACACAAGTACAATACAATCTAATTCAATCTCATTCTCTTTTTACTGCAGTACACAATATATCACAGAATTCACTGATATCAATTCCTCTCCCCAAAAGGTACAAGGAACAATACTACAGTAATACAGACCCATCAGGTACAACATATATCAATACAACTCAGTCAAAGATAATCGTAGGGAATGCATTAGTATATATCAATACATATGCAACATAATCATAAAAGATTATTATCTGCCACTATATCATTACGTGTGTCCTGGGTCTGTTCCTCGATCACTACCACCAGATGATTCTGCTCCCTGAAATTTTCGGGAACCTTTCTGTGGACTGACTTTACCAAAGTGTCCTGGTTGTCGACAAACATGACAACTATCCAGTACACCTCGGCATTGTTCTGTGGGATGCCTTCCTCCACAGGTTCTACAATAAACTCCGGTGTAACTCGGGCCAGAACCACTGGAGCTAGTTGAACCGCTCCCTAACTTCTTGAACTGTTTCTTTCGAGCTTTCAGCAAATCTTGCTTCCCACTCGTACTGCCACTATCCAATCGGAGAGGGAATTGTTGTGTCTGAGGTCGCATTGCACACAACCTTTCTTGTTGTCTAATCAGACTCGCCTCAGCTCTTTTTGCTTTATTCAAAGTATCAGCAAAATGGTAAGGTCGCTGCATATTTATCAATGCAACTATCTCTGAATTCAATCCTTTGATGAACTGCTCAGTTACAGCTTCATCATTCCCAGCTATCTGAGGAACAAAACGCAGTAGAGTAGAGAATTTAGCAACATATTCTTCAATATTCAGTTGGCCTTGTCTCAAATTCTCAAGCTCTGCTCTCTTGTCCTCTCGGTACGATCCTGAGAAGAATCTTCGATAAAATTCAGCTTTAAAGACTTCCCACGTAATCACCGTACCCCGTTGTTCTAATACTCTTTTGGTTGTAATCAACCAACTCCTAGCGACCTCGTGTAACTGATTGGGCACCAGTTTAATTCTCTGTTCAATTGGATAATCAAGTGAATCAAACAGTATCTCTATATCATCTAACCAATTCTCACAATCCACTGACGTCTCATTACCCTTCAGAATCGGCGGTTGAAACGATTGAAACCTCTTCATCTGTGTTTCCATCAGAGTTTCTGTCTCATCCATCTGATCCGTCGAAGTACTACCCAATACTCGAATTCTTCTTGGAGGTATATCTAATTACCACAAGGGTTAGTACCACATGAGATAAATCAATCTCAGTCCCTTCCTGATCAGCTTACCTTCTGATCAAGAATTGGTTCTGATTTATTTTCAAATCAGACATATTACCAAATCAACTCAGGTATTCAGGTAACATGTATTTAAAAGCAGTAAACATAATATCATGCTAGCATACCCAATGTAATTCAACATTATAATAAGTCACATGCTAGCAATCAAAAGCAGGAAAGAAAACTCAATCTACCCCGCTCACTAGCTTCTATCTCAGTCTCAAGAACCTACAGTTCTAAAACCTACTGTTCTGGAACCTAATGCTCTGATACCACCTGTTGTGGGGACCCGGACGCTAATTCATTCCTTAATCGTCTTTAGGAATAATTCAAACAATTATATAATCAACAGTGATCTAAATTTTTTTTTTAAAATACAAAGCGGAAATGTAATGTAATTCAATTCAGATTACATACTAAACATAAACATATAAATCTTGTGTTATCTACAAGAATTCAACTAGATTCAACTATATATCAGTGCTGAATCCTAAGTTGCTTCGAAGCCCGGATCTCCACGCTATCTAGTCCAGCCTCGTTCTCTTCTTGACCCTGATCCTATCCCACCTGTTGCCATGCACACATACAAACAAGACAACAGCTGGATAACTCCGGTGAGAATTACATTCTCAGTATAAATCATGTATACATGCAATCATAAAAACAATGTAACCGCATATAACAGATATGTCTAACATGTATTCAAATCAGAATATAAATCCATATCAAGAATAAATCATATTCTAAACATGTACCATCATCAGGAACATAACTCATCTTGTACCATATTCAGGAACATAATCAACATAACTCAATATAAACTGTCAATTAGACTCATGATTCCACATTTAAGACTAGACTCAATCCTAGTCTAGGGATCCCGGTTTCCAGAAGTTAGCATTCCCATATCGACCAACAGTAATAGAAAAGACTCCAGTTATATCCACGTCGATAGGGTATCGATCACCAGTAATAGAAGAAGCTCTGATTCTATCGACATCGATATAGTATCGATCACCAGTAATAGAAGAAACTCCGATTCTATCCACATCGATATGATATCGATCATCAGTAATAGAAGAGTTACAATTCTATCCACATCGATACAGTACCGATCACCAGTAATAGAAGAAGCCACATTTCTATCCACATCGATAGCCAATCATCCGGTGACAGACTTTGGCACTATCGCCAATACACTATCTTGTGACATCGTGCAATGTGCCCGTGGCGATCCCACCACTATCAGGCACTTCTGTCCCAAGATACTCGTCTAATACCTGCTATCTATTAATCAAGAGAACAAGTATAACAATCAAATCAATACAATAAGGTAAAGTATGTGATTTAGGGAAACTCGAGCCAAACCTCACTCGAGTTGTGCAATCCCAACTCAACATTAATTTATACCTTTATCTTCTCGGTCTGACGAAGTCGAAGTGTCGAAGTCAAGTCTGTCTATATCAAATCTGAAATAACAGTATCAAATAGACCGTGTCAATATACCGCTTAACTTAAAGCCTGTTCTGATCAATACACAACTCAAAACATAATCTGATCAGTATCGAATCAAGAAACAATCTAATTCATATCGATGATATCACGATATAATCGAAGTCACTACTGAATCTGATCAATATCAACCCATAGATGTTTCGACGGCATAACAGTACAGTCTCGATAACCCCGTCAATTTCAACACCATAGATATAATACCAGAACTCATAATCAATATCGGTGCAACTCATAATTTCAATAACAATACAAATCTGATATCGATTCTCAATCAAATCGACTCCAAAATTCATAACAATTACATAACCAGTCCGTTTCTTAATCTGACTTCGATTCTATGATGTCTAACATGTCAAGAACATCATATATGAATTCCATTCAATTCTGACAACCTCATAATTTCAAAACATATCAAAACGTAGTAAAACTTACGTCATGTAGAAGCCTGGGTCGGTAGGAACACAGTACTGAAGTCGGATTCAAAATCAGACGGGCGGATCTTTCGTAAATCTCAAATCTATACGATAAAAGGCGTAAGGATATTTCTCGGAGCTTCTCGATTCCTTTTCCAACATTCTGATGAAATTGAAACTTGTTATATATATATATATATATCCACGTTGCATGCTAAGATACGTGTCTTATTCTTAACAATTTCCAGGCGGCGCTCGGGCGGTCACAAACTACCGCCCGGGCGCGGAACCTTCTGCCCAACGTTTTTCCTTATTGAACTCTGGCGCTCGGGCGGTCATAAACTACCGCTCGGGCGCCATACGTTCTTTCCAAAATCCAATATTTTGATGTATTGGCGCTCGGGCGGCCCTTTTCTACCGCTCGGGCGCCAACAGATCTATACAAATATTGATCTTGCATTACACCGACGCCCGGCTTCTCCCTTCAAGCTCTTGCAACTTCAATTCTATCAATTAATCAACGTCTGATTACAGTAATTAAATCTCGGGCATTACAGTACACCCCCATGGACCATGTGGAGCTAAGACTGCAGTCGACCAAAAGATAAAAGCTAGTCACTTTCAAGGATCAAACTTCACCCAAAATGATATATGATTGAAAGCTTATGATAAAAATGATTTTTATGATATATGATTCATGATGATGATTAAAGCTATTTTTAAATGAATTTTAAAAGATTTATTTATACTCAAAGTTATTTTTAAAATGATTTTACTATTTATGATTTATTTATGCTCAAATGATTTTTAATGATTTATTTATGTTCAAAAGATATTTTAAATAAAAATATGATTTTAATGCATGTTAATGTATATGTATTATTTGATATCCATGTTTAGAACGTACGGAGTATTTAGACTCACTAGGTTTGTATGATGCAGGATTTGATGATTTTATGGGAGGCGGTGATGATTGAGTCGATCGAGTACAGCAGTACACATCCGATGGCCTTTATGTTTTCGCACTAGCTTATTAGATTAAGGATTTAAAGATTTATGCTAAAGATTTAATTAGAGATATTTATTATGCTTAATTTTATTGTTAGCCGATGACTTAGGGTTTTATTTTATGCACTTGAGATTTAAATTGTTAATTTATTATTATACATGATTATGTTAAATTATTTTATTTAGCAATTTAGAATTTATGATTTAAGATTAGAAAAAAAAAATAGAGGTCGTTTCAGTTACCTTTCAAAATGGTAAACGATCCATTTTTGTGATGAATTAGATTCTTGTATATGATGTGTGTTCCTTATAATTTGGTGAAATGAAACTAAAGATTTTTATAGAATAATATATACGTGCAGTTGAGGATGTTAATGAGATTGTCATTGGTATGGACTCCTAAGTGCCTAATTATTTGTTAGAATGAGGACCTCAACGAGCTTGGTATCTATCTATTCCAATTATATTTTTATATAGTTTTTATTTCATTTATTGAGGGCAAAAGCAAGGTCTTGATGATCATAATATATTTTTTTAAAAAAAAATAAACAGAGAAAGGCACAAAGCTCTGCCTACAAATACGAACTAGAATCCTTCTTTTTGCATAGTATATAGAATGAGGTCTAAAGAAGTGAAGACATGGGTTCTTGCAACATTATTTGCCTCGTTGGCTCTGAATGCGAATGCCTTCATCACTGTTGTTGTCAATGCAACCTTTCCACCAAAACGATGCATAATGCTCCCTCCAATTTTGCGTAGACTTCGCCCTCCAAATTTACGTAATCGTTTCGGACGTTTATTTTGCCCATTTCCGCCACCGCCACCATTTCCAACACCCTTGACCCCTCCACCACCATCAACAAGGCCACAATCCCCACCTCCATCTTCACCACCATCACCCCAACAACCACCTAAATCTTCACCAATCCCACCACCACCGCCTCCGCCACCCCAAGCTTATTCACCACCACCACCACCACCACCACCACAGGAGTCACGACCATCCCAATCACCATCACCAACTTCAACATCCCAATCGCCTCCGCCGCCCCAAGCTTCAACACCACCACCATCACCAGCTTCAACATCCCAATCGCCTCCGCCTCCCCAAGCTTCACCACCACCACCACCACCACCACATGAATCCCTACCATCCCAATCACCATCACCACCTTCAACACCCCAATCGCCCCCGCCGCCCCAAGCTTCACCACCACCACCATCTCAACAGCCTCCCAAATATCCATCAATCTCACCATCCCCACCACAGACCCCATCTTCACCACCACCCCCATAATAGGATTCGTCACCAGCACCATCGCTACCACAAATTCCACAATCACCACCACCCAACCATAATTTTTCCTGTCCCATTAGTTTCCATCTTCAACCAGCCCCTAATAACATACAAAAATTGATGATCTCCAAGATCATCATCTGCGAGCTACTATACATCATCCATAAGCAATCATTATCATCCCAAGATCATAAAAATCGGTACTACTAATATAAATATATATTCAACAAAAAGCTAAATAACTCCCCATAACAGGGATACTTTAATTCGTGGTTGCTGTACAATATATATATATATATATATATATATATGTATGTATGTATGTATGTACGTGGCAATCAAATCCTTGTTAGTTCAAGGTATTTAGTATTAAAGCTCCGTGATTTCATATATGTTTGGATCTTGTACTGTACTTGAATGTTTAAGATTGTATCACTGCACCAATAAAGGGAACACTTTTTTGTAGACACTTTTAATTAAATGTTGTTACAAATACTTAATAATGACACTTGTAAAAAATTAATAATGTGTAAAATAAAAAAAACATATTAGATTAGTTATCCTGACATTTTTAATTAATGTCATTTTTTATATGGAGGGAAACAATTATTTTTCCTACATCGGAAAAAATCATTAAAAAATTAAAAACTGTCACTATAAATAAATGTGGGAATATTTGGGTTGGATAAATATTGGAGGAGGGAAAATAATTGTTTCCCTCTATATAAAAAATGACATCAATTAAAATTGTCATCATAACTAATCTAATATGTTTTTTATTTTCACATTTATTTTTTCTATTTTTCCCTCCTCCTATATTTATCCAACCCAAATATTCCTACATTTGTTATTGTCACTATAAATACCATACACGACACCTTTAGTTGTCATTATAAATGATTTTAATTGACATATAAATTTGTCATTATTTCTATAATAACAAGGCATATATAAATGTATTTAAAACATGAGTTTTCTTGACATTTAAAATTGTCATTATATGAATAATTAGTAACACGTATGAAGTTGTTATTAACATCTTATAATGACATTAAAAAATGTCAGGAAGTTTAAGACGACATTGGAATAGAGGACATTTGTTGGAGTTGTCACTAAAACTTAAATGTCACTAAATATTGAATATGATGACATTTATGAATGTCACCATAAGCATTTATTCTTGTAGTGTATGAAATAAAACTGCCTATTTCAAATGGAAAATTATCAAGGGTTCATCTTTTAATATAAAAGAGAGGTCATTTACCCACAAATTGAGAATGATTTATTATGCATTGAACTTTTACAAAACAATAAAAGATTTTTTTTATCGAATACTAACTCAGAAAAATATAAGTTCATAAAAATAACTTCTAAAAATCTTTCACACGTTATATCTTGGCAAAACTCGCAAATGACTATATCATGAACTTATGCATTCTCGGTTAAACTCGAACATTATGTTTTAGCCAATAATATTTCATTCTGAATTTCAAAGTTAAATAATTATATATCATTTTATAGTAAGATTACGATCTAACACAAATAATTAGTTTTGTCATATAAAATAGTAATAAGAATTGAATATTTATAAACTAAAATTAAAAATATAAATAAAACTTACAGTTTGTACATCAAAAGCTGAGAGCTTTATTATTCAAGCAAGAAGATTTTTCAGAGAGAATAGAGAGGGGAATGGGAACAAACTCGACCATGACTTCTAATGGCTCAAACGTAGAAAATATATAGACAGTGGAATCGGACATCAAACCTTGGATTCCAAAACAAAGTATAAACAATGAATTTTTATAAAAGCAAACAGTGAATATGTTACAAAATTGAAAAAGATAACATAGACATGTCACTTATTACATAGCTATAAGAACTCCTTGTTATAAAATATCATTTCCCTTGATATTGTCTTTTAACGAATTTTTAATTTTTCAAATACTTCATCAATAGAGAATTCTGGAATATCTTCTTCAGGTTCTTGAGTATCTTACATTTGCATGATGTTAATGAACTGAGTATAACTTGACTAAGAAACCATAGATTTATCGGATTTTGAATCTGAACAATTTACAATTTTATAAAAATCCTTTTTCATTTCTTCAATATATAAATCAATCATTTTTTTACTTAGAATAAATATCAGTATACTTCTGAGTTATTATTTTAAAAGGACTAAGTGTGTAACGTCCCAAAAATTTGAAAGTCCATTTAAACCAAATGCATGCAAGTTATTAAATTTCTTTTATATTTTATTAAATTGTTTTAAAGCATTAAATACATGCATTTCACACTCGAACGAGGAACGGAGACCGGGGATATTCAGGAAAAATATTTTTATGAAATAATTATTTTTATTTATTTAATATGAGGTGTTTTTAAGTATGATTTTTGAAAATGGGCCTCGGTTGGGTATTTTTACCTGCCGGGTTATATTTTTATTCGATATGCAAATTTTAACAATTCGGGGAACCTTTTGAGGGTTCGGGCAATATTTTCAAAAACATGGCTAAATGAAATATTTTTCAAGAGTGTTGTTGGGTTTGTTAGGTTTGTTTTGATGTTTAATGGGCTTCAAACCCTTATAATCATTTTAAAATCCAATTTAAGGCCTATTAGTGCTTTGCATTTTAATTAAACCCTACACTAAACTAACCCTAAACCTAATAATATCCTAACAGCCGTCCACCCCTTATTCCAGCAGCCATTTCCACACGTTTTCAGAAGCAAACCAGCAGCAAGATTCAGCCCTTAGATTTTCTTCAAGAAAACTTCTTTTCTCCGCCTCTCCGGTTCACGTCTCGCGCGTAGTTCTTCAAGATTTTGATCATTTAAACGGTACACTACAAGAAAAATGATTTTTCGCAGCACATCATCAACAGCGTGCATTAAAAGCACGTTGCGAATAGTACGTTTAACGACGTGCATCAATATGTGTGTTGTTAATATTGTTGCACTTGACAGAAATAACGGCGTGCATTAAAAGCACGCTGCGGAAAGTAATATCCGCAGCGTGTATTTATGTGTGCTGTAAATATTATATATTTTCCGCAGCGCTGCGGAAAGTAATATTATATACTATCCGCAGCGTGAAATAATGTGCATTGTTAATACCCTATCCATTCACGGCGTGCATTAAAAGCACGCTGCGGAAAGCAAGTGGGAATTTAAAACTGTCGCTAATTTAAAATTTACGACGGTTTCTATATAAGTGTCGCCGATTTAAAATCGGCGACAGGTTTAAGAGATCACCGTCGCTTTTAGCCACGGTTTTTATTAAACTGTCGCTAATAGCCGTAAATCAGCGACTGTTATATTTAAATTGTCGCTAATAGCGACGATTTAATGCAACACCGTCGCTAATTGTCGCAAATTATCTATAAATATCCGATTTTCGTTCCATTCTCCTCCACACCACTTCAGAACACTTAAAATTTTTCTCTCTTACACGATTTTAATTTCGATTTAGGTACATTTTTTTGTTTCAATTTTTGGTTAATTTTTTAAGTGTTAGTTAAGATCATCAGTCAATTTATCATAGTTGTATTGTAGTTTTTTTAAAAATTTATTAAATTATAAAAATATTTTTTTTTATTTTTACACAAACTTTAGCGACGGTTTTAAAAATGTCACGAAATGTAGCGATGGTTTAATAATCGTCGCTAAATTTAAACACCGTCGTTAATTTAGGGACGGTTTTTAGCGACGGTTGCTTCGGTTTGTAATCGTCGCTAATTAGCGACGGTTTTATCAAAAAGCGTCGCTAATATTTGATTTTTTTATTAACGGCGTTCATATGCACGCCGTTGATAATAGTATTAATCTTGAACTTTCAACAGCTTGCAACTTCGCAGCGTGCAATGTGTGCCGCGGAAAGAGAATTTACGCGCTGCGAAAAATCATTTTTGTTGTAGTGCTAAGGCACGCTATGTATCTCCTTTCTCATCATTTACACCATGTATATGCACGGTTATTTATGTTTATTCATGAAAAATCATTGGTCCCTCCTATAGCATGTTTTTCTAAAGGTTTTAACACGTATATGCGTATAACTTGTGTGCAACTCATGGTTTTATGTATTTGTGCGAAGGGCTGATGGTTTTGGTCGCTCAGGGGATGTAATCGTTGTTAGGGAGGAGTCATGGAGCTAGTGGAGAGGGCTGGTCGCGGTAGGTTGGAGGCCGAGAGGTGCATGTCAAGGGGTGGCTCGTTTTCGTTAAGGTTTGGGTGAGAGGCGTAGCCGGCTGTACAAGGGTCATTCCTAGCCATGAACCAGACCCTGGTGAGTCAAAGTCATGGTCCAAAATGGCTTGAACACGGCTGGAGCTCATCTCGAAGCCAACCGATCGAAGGGTGGTGAAGGGGACGACTTTAGTGTGTTCGGGGTTCTTCAGGTGCACGTGTGTTGGGGCAAGCGTAGGCCTGCAAGTCATGGTTAGTTGAGTCAAGTAGGGTCTGATCTTGGTCCCAGGTGGTCTGGTTCGGGTCTGGTCGGGATGGATATCGAGCTAGGGCCGATAATTTGTAGCTAGGGTTTTCGAGTTGTTGGTGCTGGAAAATTCAATAGGTTGCAGCAAGGGTTGGGGGATCTTGAGTGGCTCGAATTAGAGGGTTTTTATAATGTTAGGTTATGTTTTAAGTATGGAAAGATTTGGTTGAGTTACGGGTTGATTCAGGTTAAAACGGGACTCCGATCCAAATTTTAAAACGAATAATATAAGTTTTGAAACGAACTCGAGTTTATGCCTAAGAAATGTTTATAATATGTTTTGGGATGTTTTAAGAAGTTTGATAAGCTTCGGGTCGAAATGTTGAGGTTCAGGGGTAAAACAGTCAATTTGGGTTCCAGCAAAATGGTCATTTTGCACCCGAGTCGAGATATTAGTCACTGGCAGCGCCCTGAGCACCAATTTATCATGTTTTTAAATGTTTATGCATCACGTATATGAATTTTATGTAATTATGAAAAATACGGTGCATCCTTGGTTTTTAGGAAAATTTATGTATATGCATGTTTTTATTAAGTGATGAATATGACAACAAGTTTTGAAGGATGTGAGTTGGTTGTAACTAACACGATTATATGAGATATTATGAGCCGAGACCAAGGCTCATTGGATGGATAATATTGTCGCTGATATCCCCGCCGTCGGGTACCACAGTTATATTAGATGGATCAGTCGAATAGAGCTGATACGAGAGAGCTTGATACGAAAGTCACAATTAATGAACTGAATTCAATTAAAAGAAAATGTATATGTATATGATGATATATTGAGGCACGTTTTGACACGTTATTATTTTATACGAGATGTTTACGTTTATGCTTTAAAGTGTTAGAGTAGGTGCCCGTCGAGCCAAGTGTTGGCCGAGGGTTCATGTTGAAACTCTATGTGTAAACAATCTTTATTTTAATAATATCTGAAATTATTGTTTTGGCACATCTTTATTTGTAAACCCATGCTTGTTGCATAGATAAATTCCTTGAATATATAAATAATAAAAAGAATATAAGATTCTCTTATGATGAGTATCATGAAACTCATATTTGCAATACTGTATATTCTAAACAGTTCTTAGTCGATTCAGCGGCCGCTAAAAAGGATAAAGGCCGTTCGAGTTTGAGACTAGTAACTGTGATGTGAGTACCATGTTTCATTGGTAGGGGACATTGTGATGTCCGAGCATGCAGATAGATGCTCCTTGTAGAGTGCACTGAACAACCCTCCATAAAGGACTTTCTATCTAGTTCTCACTTATCGAGTGGAAACGTCTTAGTTTATGATTGTACACTATTCGTCTTTATGACCCGGGACAACATTGTGACTCTATATGCTAGCATTGCACTTTGACTTGTTTACCGACTCATATGAGGTCATCAGATGGAAAGGTTGGGTGTTCTGTCGAAACATATAGGAGTCTATGCATTGTAGTCGGGGATTCACCGCTTACCTTCGGGTATGGTTATCTTATGTGATCTCATGTGTATGTAGTTTGAAATCTTTGATCAGGGTATTGGTGGTAATTAAGAAAGGAATTTCTTAGAATACACCATCGATGCAACTACGACATGACTTATAGTATCGATTCTTTGACATCTCTCGATATACCAATAGTTTTTGAATCGGTCAGGATATATAAGATGAAGGGACTGTACTGTACGCTAATCATAATTGATTGGTTCTTGAATGCACTATCATTTGATACCTAAGGAATCATGTAAGCGATGCTGCTAGGAGTTTAACATGATTGGTTGGGTACTATCAGACTTGAGTTCTGACGTTCTTATTATCAAGGAGTTGATAAGTAAGAATAGAGCAACTGGGGTATGTTCATATAAGGACATGTTTAGTCCCGAATCACATTGAGATGTGAACCCACTGAATAGTTGTATCATTGAACCATTGAGGGTCACAAAAGTGCTAACTTTCTAGATCCTGTTGGGAAATAAAATAGTTCAATGTGTTGAATAGCTTATAAAGAAGTTTACAAGCGCGAAGAAAAATAGAAGTATGACTTCTATAAGATAATTATGGGGAATGTTAATTTTAATTTATGGAAGTGTTCCTAAATTAAAATATGGCTCAAAAAAATAATGTATTTTAAAATTGTGAATTTCATAAACATTATTATGGACTAAATTAAATTAATTCAAGTGTTGAATTAATTAAACACTAGTGGACATAGTAGAGTCAAAATAATTAAATTAATTCAAGTGTTGAATTAATTAAATAATATTGGGTCTTGTAGAGCCCAATAAGAAATAATTATTCAACTAGTGGGCTTGAGTAAAATCAAGTAAAATTTAAATGGTCTCAAATTTGTTTGAGACATTTAAATTTAAGTCCATGGGCTTTGTAAATGTTACAAACCCAAATAATATGCATTGGGAGGTGAAGAGTTGGGAGACAAATTTTTCAATAAATAAGGCATGTGTCTCACATGAACTTTATCTTTTTCAAGCACCAAGAAAGTTTTCCCTTCTCTCCACACACACATGATGGCCAAAATTTTTGAGCTATATTCTCTCAATATTTTCTTCTCCAATTGTTGAGGATTTCATACTCTTCTCAATGCAAAATACTCTAATTTTTCTAGTGCAAAATGAGAATGGACCTTCCTAGTTGGTGGTGGACTTAATTTGAGGGAAAGAGTCCATAAGAGCAAGGTTTGCTCTTGGAAAGCTTGTAGATTTTTCTACCATTCAAGAGCCAAGTTGTTTACAACTTGGTTGGAGCCAATAATCAATCTTTGTGATTGATAGGTAAAATTACTAAAAGCACTATGAATGTCATCTTTGTGTTTTTTTTATTTGCTACACAACATATGAGGTGCTCGAATTTTTCTTCATGAAAAATATGATTTTTCAAACTTCTGTTGCAAATTCGGGTACCGTTACCGATCCCCTTACAAGTGGTATCAGAGCTATGGTTACTATTTTGTGTCGCAAATACATGATATTATATTGAGAACAATTTCTAACCATATGAGATAATTTTTCGCAACAAACCGATGGCCATTTTGGGATATTTCGGGTAGCTTGGGTTGCCTGAGGGGCTGCCAATTTCGGGCAGCAAGGGCAGCCCCAAGGGTTGCCCTCCCCCCTCCCCCCTTTTAAAATAAAAAAAGAAATTTTTTTTGGTGTGCATGTTGGTCCGAATCCGGCAACGGAATTCCGGTTACGGCGATGACGACTAGGGTTTTCAAAAGTATTTTGGAATATCAAAAGTCATGGGTCTTGAATTGTTGGGCCATTAAATGGTTGACATATTTTGTTAAATTTAAATGGGCCAAAATATTTTAATGAAAAATGTTTTTTTGGGCCCTTAAAGTTTAAATCTACAAAAATTGTATATATTTTCTCATAAAATAAATAATTGAAGTTGAACTTTAATTATTTACAGTAAATGGTGATTTACAAGAAATTCAGTTATAAATAAATTAATTAGACAGTAGACAAGAGAGTTTGTTTACTTTGTTGACTTAGTTTATAATTGTGGCGGTTAGTGATTGGATCAAGATATATAATATTGGATCAATTGATTATTGTGATAATTAATTGATGGTGTATAATATGTGATATTATGCATGAAGGATGATCAAAAAGCCTAAGCCCAATTTGCTAGGTGTATGTGTGATTTTTTGTGTTGAATGATTGTAATAATTATTAATTTATAAGAGGTCTTGGTTTATAGCTCGTTCCCACCCCATGAGATGTATCCCTATTTGACATGGATATTTATATTGTAAATATTAGTATAGTGGAAGATCAAGATTGGAATATGGTGACCATGATTATTATGAAGATCGAAGACATATAAATATTGGAGGCTCATGTAATTGTGCATTTGCATCACATGCATTCCCTAGGATTTGACCTAGGCCCGTGTTTGGCTCACACGGGCCATTAGTTTTTGGGGCGATTGATCATCCTTGTTTAGTTTATTGTTTATAATATATGCATGCTATATTATAAACAATGAGTATGTGCGTTATTATTATGATAATGACAAACTTGCATGAATCCGGTAAACATACGATCAAACATGGCGAGCTTTTAAACAAAATTAATGATGAGACATTTCAAACTTAAAAACCATCATTTTGAATAAGATTCAAAATTAATATCAAGCCCGGAAAGGGGAATTATAAAGGTGTTTATAATTTCCATGTCTTCCATCGACAATGGGTGCATGATGAACGCTACCCGTGCTCGAGGCTCGGATCATATTATTGGGGAGCCCTGGACACCGGAAAGTTGTGACATACATTGACATAGTGATGTGAACTACGTGGAACTCCCATTATTTCGGCTCATATTATTGAGGGAACTCATGGCGACCGTCCATTAAGGTTCAATATCGATGGGTAAGGCTTGACACGTAAAGATGAACGACGTCATATTATTGGGTCCTGATCAAACGTGAGACAAAAGTTTAGGTAAAGGGCTGCATGGAGATGCAATTGGAAACTACCTTTTATAAATTATGATTGGCTGATATTATTCGGGATCATAATTTGCTAATTGGACCTTACGTACCTAGTGAGGAAATGAGTTTCTCGTTTTCACTAGATGGTAGTGAAAATGTCAAAACAGTGGGAGCAAAAATTTATGAAGTAAAAGTCCATACTTTATATCTTACTAAATATTTTAAAATAGTCATTAACATTTATTTTTTTTACTTTTCAGTATAAATTTTGACAATGTCTTCGATTCGCAATCCGTTATCTGCAATACTCGACAAACACGTTTTAACTAGACCTAATTACCTCAATTGGCTAAGAAACTTGAAAATCGTCTTGAATTCGGAAAAGATAGCATATACACTTACTGAGTCCGCCCTGTTGAGGCTCCGACTAGCTGCACTCCTGAAGAATTGCAGACTTACAAGGATTGATGTGACCATGACTTGCGAGCAAAGTGTTATATGCAGGATTCTATGAATGATGAGCTGCAGAGGCGTTTTGAGGATGCAAAGAGTGCTGCTGACATTCATTTGCATCTCAAGGAGCTCGTTGGTGATCAGACTCGACCTCTTAGGCATGCTACCATCAAGGAGTTAATCACTTTACGCATGGGAGATGGGGCCTGGGTCCATGAGCATGGCCTAAAGATGATTGGGCTTGTGGACAAGCTCATTGGCATGGTTCTTACGTTGCCTTTGGAGTTGACCACTACGTATTGCTCTTGTCGCTGCCTAGCTCATACGATCCTTTTCTGGTGAATTTCAACATGAACAAGCTGGAGCCTACCCTTGAGGAATTGGTGAATATGCTTGTTATTGAGTCCACCATCAAGAAAGAGAAGTCGGTTCTTTATGTGGGTTCTTCATCTGGTATGAAGACTGGTCCACATGGGAAGTAAAAGAAGCGTTCTTTCCTACGACCCAAGAAGAATGTGCCCTTGAAGAGGCAAGCTCTAAATCCCGTTTTGGCAGTCACACCAGTTAAGGCTGACAAGACTGCTGATATATGTCATCACTGCAAGAAGCCTGGACTTTAGAGGCGTAACTGCAGAGAATATCTTGCCCAGAAAGGTTCTGGAAATGGTATGTTCTATATTGAAGTAAACATTTCAATTAATTCTACTTCTTGGGTATTAGATACCGGCTGTGGCTGACATCTCTGTAATTATTTGCAGGTGATGGGAAGAAGTAGAAGGCTAAAGGAAGGTGAGACCTTCTTGAGTATGGGAAATGGGGCAAGAGTTGCTGCCAAGGCTATCAGAGATATTTACTTGATTTTGGACAATGATTTTATGTTAATTTTAAGAGATGTTTTGTTTGTACCTGATTTGGTTAAAAACATTGTTTTCATTTCTATGCTTGATAAAGATAGATATTCTTGTTTATTTAGCAAAGGTGTTTGCAACATTTACAAGAATGAATGTTTAATTGGTACTGGAGAACTTGAAAACGATCTCTATAAATTAAAATTGAAAGATATTTCACTAAACAATGTCCAAACAATAACAACAACAAACAAACGAAAACAAGATACTCTAAATTCAGCACAATTATGGCATGCTCGATTAGGACATATTTCGATAAGAATGATGAACAGCTAGTTGGAGTAGGCATGTTTTATATGTCTGATATTAATTCTCTCACGACTTGTGAATCCCGTTTGAAAGGAAAGATGACCAAAATTCCCTTTAAGGTCCATGTGGAGCGAGCGAAAGGGTTATTGGGTTTGACCCATATCGATGTGTGTGGTCCGCTTAGCATCACCACTAAGCATGGACATGCCTACTTCATCACCTTTACCGATGACTTTTCAAGATATGGATATGTGTATTTGATGAAATACAAATTTGAAGCCTTTGAAAGGTTCAAAAAATTCAGATGTAAAGTAGAGAAACAGTTGGGACGAAGCATCAAGTCACGTCGATCAGATCGATGTGGTGAGTACTTGAGTGCCGAGTTCCAAGAGAATCTTAGGGAGAATGAGATTCTCTCGCATTGGAATTCGCCTGCTACACCACAGTTGAATGATGTTTCAGAGCGTCGTAACCGGACTTTGATTGACATGGTTCGGTCTATGATGGGGTTCACGGAGTTTCCTCCATCCTTTTGGGGATATGCATTTGAGACAGCGGCACTCTTGTTGAACAATGTCCATTCAAAAGCAGTTGATCAGACACCATATGGGATATGGATGGGTAAGCCTCCCAAATATTCTTATATTAGAATATGGGGATGCCCTGCTTATGTGAAGAAGGCATTGGAACTCCAAGAGGTTTAAGAGACACCCAGAATTGAAGAAACCACACCCGAAGAGCCAAGAGAGGAGATACAAGCTCCTAGAAGATCCGAGAGAGTCTCGAGACCACCTACTAGGTATGGTCTACTTCTTGAAGAGGGCGATGATGAGCCTAACCATGGATGTTATTCATTGACCTTCAATGAAGCGTTATCTGATGCCGATTCATCCAAGTGGCTTGAAGCTATGGAATCTGAGTTGAATTCCATGCATTCAAACCAAGTGTGGAATTTTGTGGATCCACATGAGGGAACTGTTCCCATAGGGTGTAAATGGATTTACAAGAGGAAACTTGGGGCGAATGGGAAGGTATTGACCTTCAAGGCGCTATTGGTGGCAAAAAGATATACTCAAAGACAAGGAGTTGAATTTGAAGAAACCTTTTCTCCAGTTGTAATGTTCAAGTCTATAAGGATATTGCTAGTCATAGCTGTATGGTACGACTTTGAGATATGGCAGATGGATGTCAAGACAACCTTTCTTAATGGGGATATTAAGGAAGAGATTTACATGTCTCAACCTGAAGGGTTTACATCTATCGGAATTGAGCATATGGTATGTAAACTTCAGATATCTATTTATGGTCTAAAACAGACATCTAGGAGTTGGAACCTCAGATTCGATAGTAAAATCAAATATTTTGGTTTTACTAAGAATCCTGAGGAACTCTGTGTGTATAAGAAGGTCAGTGGGAGTGCTGTGACATTCCTGGTGCTTTATGTTGATGACATTCTATAGAGCCCAAATTTAGTACACGTAAAAGCCATGCATTTATTTAAATTGTTTAAATATTTAATTAAGTTTAAAATGATTTTAGAGATGCATGATTTATTTAAACGTATTATTTTAAATTATTTATGTTTATGTGATGCACGTTAAATATTTTCTTGAGTTTCATGTTTCAGGCGATTATTCGATGCGGGATTGAGGAAAAGAGACCGGCGACGATTTTTGGCAATTTTAAAATATGGTATTTCATTTTTAGTTAGGTTTGGGTCATTTTAAATGATTTATTAAGTTTTAAGCATTTTAAATCCTAAATTATTTATGTAGTGATTTTAGGATTTTAAAACTTTTAAAGTTAGCATTTGTGTATTTTATTTTGTTAATTAGGGATTTTTTTGTAAAAATAGGGAGGATTAACTTTTTAATTAACATTTTTATTTTTAATTAAGCATTTTATTACCCCTAATTAAATCTAAACACACACACACACACTTTAACACAAACACTCACGTAAAACACACACACACACACACTTTTTTACACTTCTATTTCAGATGTTGAGAGGTAAAAACCTAGGGTTCATATAGAAAACTCAGCAGCCGCCCCCTCCCTTCAAAGATTTCAGCAATTCTCGCCCTTTTCTAGAAGGTAAATCGTGTCACGTTCGTCTCGGATCAATCCTAGCATCCTTCCCGCTTTGGCGTCGTCGTTTCGGTAACTTTAAAGATTAAAGACATGTATAATATTTTGTTTCTGCATCGGTCTTGTTATATTATATGCTCTTATGTTTATTATGCGTAAAAATCCATGTATGTAGTAAAACGTTTGAGCAAAAATTTGTTGGATCGGTTTTGAAATGATTTTAGATCTGAAAACTAGAAATTTGCTGTCATTTTAAATACTGTGATTTTTTGGTCGATTTTCTGAAAAACTTTCAACATATAAAACGTACAACTTTTTGATACCTTCGATTTGACAGTAAATTAGAAATATTTGGATAATAAATGAGTGAGTTATGATCGTTTTCTTGGGACTGCTCAAACTACGTTTTTTGAAAAATACGTTCTTGATGTGTTCTTGAAGTTTTATTGTTGCAGGCTTCGTTGGGGATCGACGGGTGATCGCTGTTATTTAAGTATGTTGAGTATGATGTTGGGATGGTTTTTGGTGTGTCTGATCGCGTCGATAGGCAATTGTTTGCATTAGAATTGGTAGGATGTGTTTTGGTGTCAAATGTCGAGTTCACGGATTGGGTTGTGTTGTTTGTGATGCGTAGTTGTTTTGGAGCATTAGTTGAGTTTGAATCAATGTAATAGCATCCTAGGATGAGTCTCGAGGTGTTGGTTCATGTTCCCTTGGCTTGGATTGGAAGAATGAATCAATAAGTTAGTGAATTTTCGTGAGTTTGCAAGTCCTGAGGCTACCTGGACCCCTTCCCGGACCCCTACGCGGAGACCGTGTCCATTTTTCCTTCAAAATGAGATTTTCTAGCATCTACACGGACCCCGACACAGACTCTTACACGGGGTCCATGTCCCTTTAAAAAATTTTTTTTAAAAATTTTTTTTTTATTGTTTTGGGGTTTGATGTTATGATTTAGTACAATGATTAAATGAGGTCAAGTCCCGAGAAATTTAGAATGTTTTGTCATTTTTGGGTGTGAGCATGACTATACATCTAAGTAATGCAAGATAGGTATTCGAACTCTTGTTAGTATGTGCAGCAGTGGACCCAAGCGAGATCCAACGAATCCCTCAACGTCAAGTATGTATGCTAGATGTCTTGTGACCAAATTATGAACGAGTTTGGAAGTCAGTGAACGTGGCCGAGGACCTCTCCACTCGGTAAAGTATGATCGGGTTTAGATCAGGATTGGAAAATGGTAAAGTATGACCAGGGACCAATCTACCAGTTAAATTATGAACGGGGATCTCATGTATGTGGTAGTGGACTTTCCCTGCCAGCTCAGTACTGTGGTTTAGTCTGATCAGGCGCATTTATGTATGGGTCAGTTGCTTTGAAACATATCTCTACGCAAAATGATGTTATGTATGCTCAAGTATGTATGATGCAAGTATTTTTAAGAAAAGACTTATGAAGTTGGCACGTCTATGTTTATGCTATTAAGTTTCAAGTATGTTTATGCTATTACGTCCAAGTTTCAAGTATGTATGCTCTATTTTAAAGATGCATGTGGTTTTATTATGTAGTACTTGCTATTTTAAGTTTATACATGTTGAGTCTTTAGACTCACTAGTCTTGATCGATGCAGGTGAGGATGATTTTGAGGAGGCGAGGGCTGGGGACCAATGAGCCGGCTTGGACTGCGCAGGAGGCTAAACCCGAGGACCGCCCGTGTTTTAAGATTTTATGCAATGATTCAAAGACTCTGATTTCGCGTTATTGTTTACGATGCTTAAACAATTGTTTTTAGCAAACTTTATTTGTGATCTTTAGTTGCAAATATTTTGAATGATCAGTTTATTGCTATTGCAATTCGAAGGTTTCTATTTAATTAAGAAAAATTTTAATTTTTCCGCAATTTTTAAAGTAGTTTCAAAATACGGTACATTACAGTTGGTATCAGAGCGGTGTTCTTGTAAAAGGATATGCCTACTGCCAGTTGCGAGAAGCCCACGAAACCACACCTCAAGTCTGTAAGTTTTAAGGTTTTAAATTATTTTACGTAGCAAGCATCAAGTCACGATTTCAGCATGTGCATGTTTGAGTTCAAGTTACATGCATCTTATGATATTAGTATTATGTTCATGCATGTTGGATTTACGTGTTGGGCGAATTTTGGAATAGTATTCCTACTAGACGCATGATTAACCGGGAAGCAAGGGATGAGGACAGAGAGGCTCGAGAGGAGGGGAGAGACGCTCCTCCTCTTCCACCACCAGATATGCAGGCACGGATGCTTGCGGGTATGACTCAGTTCTTCGCACAGTTTGCGGGGAACCAGGCGACAGTGGAGATGGGGGCGAGGCCCAGGCCAGAGGCTGTCTACGAAAGGTTTAGGAGGATGGACCCAAAGGAGTTTTCGGGGACCACTGACCCGATTATAGCTGAAGGATGGATTAAGTCCGTCGATGTCATTTTTGTGTTTATGGAGCTGCAGGACGCAGATAGGGTCAGGTGTGCCACATTCCTTCAGACGGGGACGCCAGACTGTGGTGGAAAAGTGCGTCTGTGTCGGTTAATTTGCAGACTTTGACTTGGAACGGTTTCAAAGAGGTCTTTTACTCCAAGTACTTCACTGAGGAAGTAGGCTCCAGATTGACTAGGGAGTTCATGACGCTGGGACAGGGAGACAACAGCGTGGCAGACTTCGTCAGGAAGTTCGAGAGGGGGTGTCACTTTGTACCCCTGGTTGCGAATAATGCCCGGGAGAAGTTGAGGCATTTTATGGATGGGTTGCGGCCGATCTTACGCCGTGATGTCAGGGTTGCTGGTCCTACTACCTATGTCGTTTTCGTATCTAGAGCTTTGGTGGATGAGCAGGACCAAAGGGATATCGAGACTGATAGGCAGGGCAAGAGGCCCTATCAGGCATCTCAGCGGCCCGTTGAGTACCCAGTGTGCCCGAAGTGCAACCGTCAGCATCCGAGACAGTGTTTATATGGATCAAGCAAGTGCTTTAAATGCGGAGCAGGTGATCATATGTTGAAGGACTGACCACAGTGGAGGCAGCCGACCCAAGGTAGAGTGTTCGTCATGCAGGCAGAGTAGGAGAACCCAGACACTACCCTGCTTACTGGTAACCAATTTAATTCAGCACCGCATTATTCTTGTTATGCATGTTTTGAATTTTATTTGGGATTATTAGTGTGCTAGTAAATATTTTGGTGACTTGGGATATAAATTTCTTCTATGCTTGATATTAAGATTAGAATTTTTGGGATATAAGTTTTTGTGTTGTAACAACGTCTCTCAGGAAATATTTTCATAAAGAGAGTAGCCACGAAGGCCTTGATAGATTCAGGGGTCACTCACTCTTTTATTTCGAAGACGTTCGCTAATCATCTGGACATCAAGTCTATTGGAATGGACGTGAGTTATTCAGTGACAGTCACATTAAGGGAAGAGTTATCAGCTAATAGTGTGGTCAGAGACATCGATATTGAACTGCAGGGCCACCTAGTGTACGCCGATGCCAGAATTTGATATCATCTTGGGAATGGATTGGCTGATAAAGAACAGAGTTCTCATTGACTTTCAGAAAAGGTCAGTATTGGTAAGACCGTTGGGCATGGAGCAGTTTCTCTTTGAACCGGATAGATGGAGGAGTTTCCCTCGCATGAATTCTTGCATGGAGGCATGGAGACTTATTCATAAGGGTTGTCAGACCTTCTTAGCCAGCATTATTTCTGTACCTGACGTACCCACTCCATCGATATCTGATGTACCAGTAGTTAGAGATTTTCCTGACGTCTTTCCAGATGACGTCACATGTGACACCTCGACCCGTTTACAATAAAAGTAGCAGCGGAATTTAAAATTTTCTTATAAAATGAAGGAAGGTTTCAAAATACATCACCATAAAATGTTTAAAAGTAAATAAATGATCATTCAAATGATATAACAAAATACGAAATATCATTCCTATGATCATGATCCAAAAATACTTGCAAAATAACATCTTCCTTCCAACTTCGTATGCATATGACTCCGGGCCACAATCAACGTCCTGGTCCGTTGCTCTTATCTGCATCACATGAAATAACTGAAATGAGTATAAAACTCAGCAAGTGGAACTCTTACATAGCAATGATACATAGTATATTCTGTAAAACATGGCTTTGAAAACATAAAATACCATCAACTCTGAAACATGTATATCGTAGCAATAGCATAACAATGAGATGGTATTTCTCTTTACTATGGTGGATTGATATCAATAGTAACTCTGTCTGTGGTGCTCGTATCCTATCGATAAAAATCGACAACTCTGAGGGATATAAGCCTATGGTCGTTGATCAACTAATTGCATGCAATCTCTGACTACGTATCTATCAATCCATAAAACATTTAAACTCTTTCTTTGGGACATTTCATCAAACACTTTGATATTCTTTCTCTTTTGTATTCCCTTCTCAAAGTTGAGACATCAATTGCCTCCACAATATACAACAAAGGTATCAATACTTAATAGTGAATCAAATGAAGGGAATAACACAATAAAACCTTTGAAACACAATACATATATAATCATGTGAGCACAAGAATGAAATTCCACTTACAACCACTTGAAACCTTGATTCTATACTCTTGGTAGCAATCCTACAACAATAAACCATAATTTGCACCATCAATAACCCAATAACCCAACAACAATACCATAAAAGCCAAAGAATCAACACCATCACAAACCCATAACATCTCCAACACCAAAAACTAAGAAATAACCAAACCAAAAGCTTACCTTAGCTCTTTGAACCCAAAATAATCTTGCTCTCACTTCAACAACCCAACAAGAAGCTTGAATCAAAGGAAATGAAGAAGGAATGAGAACCCTAGCTCTCCCTTGAAGTGAAGAACCGAGAAGAATGGAGGAAATGAGAGAAATGAGGGCAAACACTTGTATTTAAACACTAAAAATACCAAAACACGATTTTTAAACATTGCTGGCCGCTCGGGCGGACATATTTTTCCGCTCGGGCGCGGAACTCTCGGCCAGAAATCCAAAATTTTCGAAGTAGGCTCGCCCGGGCGGACATTTATTTCCGCTCGGGCGCGCACTCTGCGCACTTCCACTCCAAAGATCGCTTCTGAAATGCCTCTTCCCTTCATAATTTGGAAAAGTAGTAAACTACAAAGTTGTATCTCTATGTCTTGTCTTGAAGCCCTCAAAATTACAGATCATTTGGACGTCTGAGTAAAACGTTATGCCCATTCTCCCAACATGTGTCACTGGAGGAACATCGAAACACACGAAACACTTCGGGGCACTTTTGGCTTACCTTCCACAATGATTTGAACAAAACTCAAAATAAGAAAGTTACACCTCTATGTCTTATCTTTCTAATGGAAAAGGCCTCACCTCATTTGGATCAATATACAATTTATCATGAATTTAATCGTAACGCCGCTACAAAAGCACTACACATCATCTATAACCAACCATACTATAAATCATAAATTGAAACTCTTAACATCCAAACTATACCTAAACTTGACCAAGTAGTCAATTAACTTATGAAAACTTAAACCGTACCGTACACCAGGCTTGGCTATTACAATCTCCCCTCCTTAGAGGAATTTCGTCCTCGAAATTGACGTCACTGCACGAACAACTCAGGATACTTCTCTCTCATCTCATCCTCTGGTTCCCACGTGGCCTCTTCGATCAAATGGTTCCTTCAAAGAACTTTAACGATGCCGATATCTTTTTTCCTCAAAACTTTAACTTTGCGGTCTAGTATCTGAACCGGAATCTCTTGGTACGTCAAATTCGGCGTCAAGTCCAATGGCTCGTGGCGAAGAACATGGGAAGGATTCGCAATGTACTTCCTGAGCATCGATACGTGAAAAACATTGTGAACTCTGTCAAGATCTGGCGGTAGGGCTAATCTGTAAGCTCGATCACCAACTCTATCCAAGATCTCAAATGGACCAATAAATCTCGGACTCAACTTTCCCTTCTTGCCAAACCGCATCACACCCTTAAGAGGTGCTATCTTCAAAAACACATGGTCGCCAACCTCAAACTGCAACGGCCTACGACTCACATCTGCATAGCTCTTCTGTCTCGACTGCGCTGTCTTCATCCTTTCTCTAATAACAGCAACTACATCAGCAGTCTGTTGGACCAACTCTGGACCCAACATCTTCCTCTCACCAATCTCATCCCAATACAAGGGAGATCTATACTTCCTGCCATAAAGTGCTTCGTACGGTGCCATCCCAATCGTTGCCTGGTAACTGTTATTGTACGTGAACTCCACAAGAGGCAATTTAGAATCCCAGCTACCAGAATAATCAATAGTGCAAGCTCTGAGCATATCCTCTAGAATTTGAATAAGTCTCTTTGATTGACCGTCGCTCTGAGGGTGATATGCTGTACTGAAAGCTAACCGTGAACCCATAGTTCTGTGCAGACTCTTCCAAAACTCTGAGGTAAATCTAGGGTCACGATCAGACACAATCGACACAGGGACACCGTGAAGTCTAACAATCTCTGCTATATAATCCTCGGCATACTGGTTCATGGAATACGTCGTTTTGACTGGGAGAAAATGCGCTGACTTGGTCAATCGATCGACAATAACCCAAATAGAGTTAAAAACTTTCTGCGTTCTGGGAAGACCAGTCACGAAATCCATCGTAATATGCTCCCATTTCCACTGAGGAATCGGCAAAGATAGCAATGTCCCAGCAGGTCTCTGGTGCTCAATCTTCACCTGCTGACAAGTTAGGCACTGAGAAATAAACATGGCAATATCTTTCTTCATACCTGGCCACCAGTAGAGTCTACGAAGATCCTGATACATCTTGGTGCTGCCTGGATGTATCGAATATGGTGCGGTATGTGCCTCTGTCAAGACGTCTCGTCGAATATCATCACCAGCGGGAACACAAATACGGTCTCTGAAAGTCACCAAACCATCTCCATTCACCCCAAACTTTGAGTTACCTTTCTCCTCTGCTCTAGCCCTCATCTCTGTCAACTGAACATCAACAGTCTGCTCTCTACGGATCCTGTCCGTCAAAGTAGCCCGAATGACCAACGCTGAAAAGCGAGCAATGGTTCCAGGGACTACCAAAGAAATCTCCTCTCGCTGCAAGTCCAACAAAAACGGCTTCTGAATCATCGAACTCAAGGAAGAATTCGATTTACGGCTCAAAGCATCAGCGACTACATTCGCCTTCCCCGGGTGATAACTGATCGTCACATCATAGTCTTTGACAAGCTCTAACCACCTCCTGTGTCGCATGTTGAGCTCTTTCTGGGAAAACAAATACTTCAAGCTCTTGTGGTCCGTGAAAATTTCACACTTTTCGCCATATAAGTAATGTCTCCAGATTTTCAAGGCGAAAACCACAGCTGCCAGCTCCAGATCGTGCGTAGGATAATTCTTCTCGTAGTCTTTCAACTGGCGAGAAGCATAGGCTATGACTTTCCCACGCTGCATCAACACTGTTCCAAGACCCTTCTTCGACGCATCAGTAAAAACAACAAAATCCTCAGAACCACTGGGCAATGCAAGAACAGGAGTTGTCGTCAACTTATCTTTCAACTCTTGAAATGCACTCTGGCAATCATTGGACCACTCGAACTTCACAGTCTTCCTCGTCAGATTGGTTAATGGCAGGGCAATCTTAGAAAAATCTGAGATGAAACGACGATAATAACCTGCCAACCCAAGAAAACTGCGTACCTCTGAGACAGTGGTAGGAATAGGCCACTTCTGAATCGCCTCAATCTTTGCTGGATCAACAGCTATGCCATCCTTCGAAACAACATGGCCTAGAAAAGAAATCTGCTCCAACCAAAACTCACACTTCTTCAACTTAGCATACAACTTCTTCTCTCTCAACAACTGAAGAACAACTCTGAGATGCTCTGCATGAAGCTCTCTGGTTTTGGAATAGATCAAAATGTCGTCGATGAAGACAATGACGAAGCTATCCAAATACGGCTTGAACACACGGTTCATCAGATCCATGAAAACTGAAGGAGCATTGGTCAGACCAAAAGACATCACAAGAAACTCATAGTGACCATACCTGGTCCGGAACGCTGTCTTAGGGATATCAGATTCCCTAACCTTCAACTGATAGTAGCCAGACCAAAGATCAATCTTCGAAAATACAGTAGCACCTTGCAGCTGATCAAACAAATCATCTATCCGTTGCAACGGATACTTGTTCTTGATAGTCACTTTGTTGAGCTCCCTATAGTCGATACACAGCCGCAACGACCCATCTTTCTTCTTGACAAACAGAACCGGAGCTCCCCAAGGCGAAGAACTCGGTCGAATAAAACCCTTGTCTAAAAGATCCTGCAACTGCGTCTTCAACTCCTTCATCTCGGTAGGAGCCATCCTATACGGAGCCTTAGAAATAGGAACCGTACCTGGAGCTAGATCAATCACAAACTCAACATCCCTGTCCGGCGGCAAACCCGGCACATCATCCTCAAACACATCAGCGAACTCTCTCACAACATCAATATCATCAATATTCAACTTAACCATTCTATCCATATCCACAATCGAAGCCAGAAACACATCACAACCTCTACACAGCAACTTCTCAGCCTCAAGACAAGAAATAAAAGGAAGGACCAGCGAAGTACCTGCACTAGCGAGCGTACCTTCCCTATTGCCATCATCTGCAAAAGTCACCGTCTTAGCAACGCAATCAATCACTGCACGATAGTTTGATAGCCAATCCATGCCAAGTATAACATCAAATGCAACCATCGGGATGACAATCAAATCAGCAAAAACCAAACGCCCATCAATTTGAACAGAGCACGCATACACAATCGATGTCGGGCACAACACATCCCCCGAAGGCAAAACAACATTGAACTGGAGGGGAAGAACAGAAGGAACTATACCCAAAGATCTCAAAAACAATTCAGACATAAAAGAATGAGTAGCACCTGTATCAATCAATGTCGTAGCTACTCTGCCTGAAATTAAAATAGTACTAGAGATCACAGAAGAATCATGGTTTATACCTTCCTTGGTCATCGTAAAGATGCGACCCTGCACCTTATCCTTGCTCGCTCCCCTTGGACAATCTTTAGCAATGTGGCCAGCCGTGCCACAACGATAACACATATGAGTGCCAAATCTGCACTCTCCTCAATGATGCCTGCTGCACTTGGGACACAAAGGCTTCTCGGGATCAAATGGAACTGCCGGTGGTTTAGGACTCGATTCCATCTTGCCCTTCCCTTTGAAACGATCCTTGCCTCTTTGATTCGAGCCCTGGCCTCTCTGAGCAATAGCTTGATGCCTCTCCTGCCTCTCTCTGGCGATATCCTTCTCGTCTTGTTCGGCCAATAACGCCTTAGACACAATCTCGAAGACCTCTGATGAAATGAGCACCTTTGTCCTTGTCGTTGGAAGCAATATACGGAGCAAATAGACAACCCTCCTCGAACTTCAAGATGTACTCATCAACGTTCATACCTCCCTGTCGAAGCTCCAAGAACTCTGTCACCTTCCTAGCTCGAAGTGCGTCTGGGAAGTACTTGTCGTAAAACAGATCAGTGAACTCTGACCACTTCAAAGCCGGTAGATCAACACTAACCTTGGTCGCATTCCACCAAATACGTGCAGCCTTGACCAACATGAACACTGCACAACTGATTCGGTCCTTGTCCTCGTAGTTGAGATGATCAAAGATAGCCTCAAGAGCCTTGATCCACTCCACAGCCACTAACGGATCGATGCTCCCTGCAAACTCAGGCGAATCCATCCTCTTGAAAGCAGAAAAGATGCCATCGGTACCAACTGGTTGAGCAACTTGGCCTCTCACTTGACCTCTACCCTGCCCTGTTCCTTGCAATCGAAGCAGCTGCTGAATCTGCTCGCTATGGACTTTGGCCTGCTCTTTAAGCAACTTGCCGAACTCGTCGACAACTCTCGAGGAAGAACTATCCTCACCCTCTGACGCCTTACGCTTAGGAGGCATACTCTACAATGTGCTCACAAAAGACATAACAATAAATAACAATGAATAGATGCAAAAGAAAACATACCCGGACAGTTGAAATTAGACGAAGTCATATGCATTGGTCCGAAGAACGGTGCTCTGATACCACTAAATGTGACACCTCGACCCGTTTACAATAAAAGTAGCAGCGGAATTTAAAATTTTCTTATAAAATGAAGGAAGGTTTCAAAATACATCACCATAAAATGTTTAAAAATAAATAAATGATCATTCAAATGATATAACAAAATACAAAATATCATTCCTATGATCATGATCCAAAAATACTTGCAAAATAACATCTTCCTTCCAACTTCGTATGCATATGACTCCGGGCCACAATCAACGTCCGGGTCCGTCGCTCTTATCTGTATCACATGAAATAACTGAAATGAGTATAAAACTCAGCAATTGGAACTCTTACATAGCAATGATACATAGTATATTCTGTAAAACATGGCTTTGAAAACATAAAATACCATCAACTCTGAAACATGTATATCGTAGCAATAGCATAACAATGAGATGGTATTTCTCTTTACTATGGTGGATTGATATCAATAGTAACTCTGTCTGTGGTGCTCGTATCCCATCGATAAAAATCGACAACTCTGAGGGATATAAGCCTATGGTCGTTGATCAACTAATTGCATGCAATCTCTGACTACGTATCTATCAATCCATAAAACATTTAAACTCTTTCTTTGGGACATTTCATCAAACACTTTGATATTCTTTCTCTTTTGTATTCCCTTCTCAAAGTTGAGACATCAATTGCCTCCACAATATACAACAAAGGTATCAATACATAATAGTGAATCAAATGAAGGGAATAACACAATAAAACCTTTGAAACACAATACATATATAATCATGTGAGCACAAGAATGAAATTCCACTTACAACCACTTGAAACCTTGATTCTATACTCTTGGTAGCAATCCTACAACAATAAACCATAATTTGCAACATCAATAACCCAATAACCCAACAATAATACCATAAAAGCCAAAGAATCAACACCATCACAAACCCATAACATCTCCAACACCAAAAACTAAGAAATAACCAAACCAAAAGCTTACCTTAGCTCTTTGAACCCAAAATAATCTTGCTCTCACTTCAACAACCCAACAAGAAGCTTGAATCAAAGGAAATGAAGAAGGAATGAGAACCCTAGCTCTCCCTTGAAGTGAAGAACCGAGAAGAATGGAGGAAATGAGAGAAATGAGGGCAAACACTTGTATTTAAACACTAAAAATACCAAAACACGATTTTTAAACATTGCTGGCCGCTCGGGCGGACATATTTTTCCGCTCGGGCGCGGAACTCTCGGCCAGAAATCCAAAATTTTCGAAGTAGGCTCGCCCGGGCGGACATTTATTTCCGCTCGGGCGCGCACTCTGCGCACTTCCACTCCAAAGATCGCTTCTGAAATACATCTTCCCTTCATAATTTGGAAAAGTGGTAAACTACAAAGTTGTAGCTCTATGTCTTGTCTTGAATCCCTCAAAATTGCAGATCATTTGAACGTCTGAGTAAAATGTTATGTCCGTTCTCCCAACATGTGTCACTGGAGGAACATCGAAACACACGAAACACTTCGGGGCACTTTTGGCTTACCTTCCACAATGATTTGAACAAAACTCAAAATAAGAAAGTTACACCTCTATGTCTTATCTTTCTAATGGAAAAGGCCTCACCTCATTTGGATCAATATACAATTTATCATGAATTTAATCGTAACGCCGCTACAAAAGCACTACACATCATCTATAACCAACTATACTATAAATCATAAATCGAAACTCTTAACATCCAAACTATACCTAAACTTGACCAAGTAGTCAATAAACTTATGAAAACTTAAACCGTACCGTACACCAGGCTTGGCTATTACATCAGAGGCCTCCCACCAGAGAGAGAGGTGTAGTTCGCCATTGAACTTGTGCCAGGCTCCGTGCTAATCTCTAAGGCACCATACTTGTTAGCTCCAGCTGAGATGTTATGTGGGGACCCGGGCTCTAACTCAATTCTTTTCGGGATTAATTAGATCTTTATTCAAAATGTGGGTCAATTTTCGCTTTTTAACATTAATTCAAATGTAAATACTAAGCATAATATCTTTCTTTATTTAATTACAACACATATAATATACATGTCATGTTTTACTACAAACACATCACTAGTGTTTAATACAAACCATAAACTACGAGTAGTACAAATCTAGTACAACATTACTAGTGATCTTCTGCGCCCGTAGTCACCACGCTATCTTGATCTCATCTCTGACGTGACCCAGATCCTGCCCCCCCACCTGTTGTTATGCACACATACAGACATAACAACAGCCGGAAACTCCGGTGAGAACAAATCCCAGTATAAAACATGTATACATGCTGATACAAAATCATAAATCATGCCTTAAAGCAATAACAATGGCTCCATAGTCTATGAAACCGATCTATCTAAACATGCAATTCAAATCAAATCATGTCTTGACTCAAATCGACTCTACTCTAGGGATCCCGGTGTGAATAAGACGTCAATGGCTGTCACCTACCCTCCCAATCGGGGTGACTGTACGTCTTATTCCTAGACTTCGGTCATATCTGTATCGAATGTCTACAATCGGATTAAATCTGGTCCGAAGCGTCGATACCACCGAACATCTAGTTTGGCAAGTCTGCCAATGACTCTCCTATCTCAAATGCATGAATATAAATCTATAAATGCATAATCATATCAAGAGATTTGAATATAAATTTATAAACAAATCACATTCATATCACAAAATAAACAACAATTCTAGTATGTGATTTGGTTGGGAAACTCAAATTGAATCTCATTTGAGTTGTGTCTTCCCCAAACAAAACATGAATTATACCTTTCCTCGCACAATCTGTGTCGTAGTCAAAGTCTCAAAGACAAATCTGTCAATACCAAATCTGAAATGTAAATGTTGATACATATTCTATTAATCTCTAATCTCAATCAACACATATCCAATTCAATACTTGATCTCGGTACGATTTGACGGCATAACAACGTAATTTCTCGATACCGGTCAATCCATCTCTCAACATATATCACCAATTCATAATTCTCAACTCATAATCATCATCATAAGCACATGATAGTACTCAAAATCTTCATATTTAACTCTAAATATGCTGGAAAATCATAACTATAGCATACAACGTCCGTTCTTCGATCCGGTTGCGTTTCTACGATATCAATAATCTCAAGAACATATTATAAAACTCAATTCATCCTTCTCCTAACACATATATATCAAGATGTGCTGGAATTGAATGAAACTTACATCTTCTTGTAGCTTCCAAAGAAAGGAATCCAAATATATATTTAGATTCAAGTTTTAATGTATAAATCTCACACAATCACAATTATAACTTTGGGAGAACTTGAGGAATTGTTGGAGATGCTCTCGGTTCTGAATTCTGAAATGAGAAAGACTAAATAGGTCCAATATCTATATATATATATATATGCCATGTGTCACAACAAGGAACAAAGGTGGATTTCTCGCATGCAGCACCGCGGGTGCGGTCACTCTTCACCGCGGGTGCGCTGTGCCCACGGCATGCCTTTCATTTTCTAAAATTCGACGACCGCGGGTGCGGTCCCTCCTTGACCGCGGGTGCGGTCTTGCTTCGTACCAAACTTCCTACCCTACTGGCCATGCACCGCGGGTGCGGTACCTCTTAACCGCGGGTGCGGTGTCACTTCTGTAAATAATCTCCAACTCTCTGTCCATCAACCGCGGGTGCACTCTTTCTTGGACCGCGGGTGCGGTGACCCTACTGTAAAATGGCCATCTTTCTGTCCATGCACCGCGGGTGCGGTGCTTCTCTAGGCGCGGGTGCGGTCCCTTTCTTCAAGCAACACTTCATCTTTTCATTTTATCCACATACAATCTAGGGCATTACATTTCTCCTCCTCTTAGATATTAGTTCGTCCTCGAACGTGAAATCAATTAATCAAAGTATGTACAAACAGCAGTAAAATCAAAAGCTGAATAAATACTCACATCATGAGAATAACTCGGGATATTTCTGTCTCATATATGCTTCTGTCTCCCAAGTCGCTTCCTCGGTGCCATGACGATTCCACTGGACTTTCACTAGTGGAATAGTCTTTGTTCTGAGTTTTTTCTCTTTCTGATCAAGAATCTGTATCGGTTGTTCAATATAACTCAACGTTTGATCCAGCTCAGCTTCGTCAGGCCGAATGACATGAGAATAATCTGGCATGTATCTACGGAACATCGATACATGAAAAACGTCATGTATCCCGGATAGAGAAGGTGGAAGAGCCAGTCGATATGCTCGATCGCCAATCTTTTCAAGAATCTCGTATGGATCGATGTATCTAGGAGACAATTTCCCACGCTTGCCAAATCTGACAATGCCTCTGAAGGAAGAAATCTTCAAGAATACTCGGTCTCCTTTTTCAAATACAAGCGGTCTACGTCTGATATTGGCATATTTGGCTTGCCTATCCTGTGCCGTCTTCATTCACTTCTGAAAGATCTTCACCTTCTCAGTCATTTCCCGAATCATATCAGGCCCAAGTTCTGGTACTTCAGATATATCATCCCAGTACAACGGAGATCTGCACTTCTTGCCATACAATGCCTCAAATGGTGCCATCTCTATGCTCGTTTGATAGCTGTTGTTGTACGAGAATTCACACAACGGTAGTGAATCTTGCTAACTAGTGCCAAAGTCTAGCACTACAGCTCTCAGCATATCCTCTAAAGTCTGGATAGTCCGCTCTGACTGTCCATCTGTCTGGGGATGATAAGCAGTGCTCAGGTTCAATGTCGTACCTAACGCCTGCTGCAGACTGTGCCAAAAGTAAGAAGTGAATCGTGGATCACGATCTGATACGATAGACTTCGGCACACCATGTAATCTGACTATCTCTCGGACATATATCTCAGCCATCTGATCATGTTTGTACGTCATTCTGTACGGAATAAAACACGTTGATTTGGTTAATCTGTCTATCACAACCCAAATCGCATCACAACCCCGGGATGATCGAGGTAACTTCGTCACGAAATCCATGGAAATGTGATCCCATTTCCATTCAGGAATAGACAAACTCTGAAGTAAACCTCCGGGCTTCTTTCTTTCGGCCTTCACCTGTTGGCAATTTAAGCACTTAGACACATATTCGGCAATATCTGATTTTATCTGTTTCCACCAGAACTGTGTCTTGAAGTCGTTGTACATCTTTCTGCCACCAGGGTGAATTCTGAACCGACTACAGTGCGCTGCTGACAATATTTGTTGTTTCAACTCTGAAGTATCTGGCACTACAATACGGTTATTCACATACAGGACAAAATCATGTACCTGATATTCAGACTGATGTCCTGATCTGACCATCTGAATTGACTGCTGTATATTCTGATCTGTTCTTTGGGCTTCTTTGATTTTCATCATCAAATCTGGCTCAACTTGAATCGTGGCAAGTCTTAATGGTCTACTATCTGTGTCAAATGCTAAACCAGACAAACAACAATCTTCAACTAAATTCGAAACACCTATCGTCGATAAGGATAGGGCACAAACCTTTCGACTCAAGGCATCTGCTGCTGCATTTGACTTCCCTGGATAGTACTTGATCTCGCAATCAAAATCTTTCAGTAGATCAAGCCATCTATGCTGCCTCATGTTCAACTCTGACTGAGAAAACAGATACTTCAGGCTTTTATGGTCAGAGTAAATCTCAAATTTCTCACCATAAAGATAGTGACGCCAGATCTTCAAGGAAAATACGATAGCCGCCAATTCAAGATCATGAATGGGGTAGCGAATCTCGTGTGGCTTCAGTTGTCTAGAGGCATATGCGATCACATGACCCCGTTGCATAAGAACACACCCCAGCCCTCTGTGAGATGCATCACAATATACAACAAAATCACCAGTACCTGAAGGAATCAACAAGACAGGTGCACTGGTCAGCCTCTTCTTCAACTCTAGGAAGCTAGACTCGCAATCCTCCGACCACACAAATGGTGTATTCTTTTGTGTCAACTGGGTAATCGGCTTCGCAATGCTGGAGAAATCTTTGATAAATCGTCTATAGTACGCTGCCAGACCCATGAAACTGCGTATCTCAGGCACCGAAGTCGGTCTCGGCCAACTGGTCACAGCTTCCACTTTACTCGGATCCACAGAAATACCATCTCCAGATATGATATGACCCAAGAAGACAACCTGTCTCAGCCAAAACTCGCACTTTGACAGTTTAGCATACAATCTTTCATTTCTCAATGTTTGCAACAGAATTCTCATATGATTAGCATGCTCATCCAAATTCTTTGAATACACCAAAATATCATCAATAAAAACAATCACAAACTCATCTAAATATCTCTGAAAGACGCGGTTCATCAGTTCCATAAACACCACCGGAGCATTCGTTAAACCAAAAGGCACGACAATAAATTCATAATGTCCATACCTGATTCGGAATGCTGTCTTTGGTATATCAATATCTCGTACTCGCAGCTGGTGATATCCAGATCTCAAATCGATCTTGGAATAGATAGATGATCCCTGCAATTGATCAAATAAGTCGTCGATACGAGGCAAAGGATATTTGTTCTTTATCGTTGCCTTGTTCAGATGCCTGTAATCTATACACAATCTCATAGAACCGTCTTTCTTTCGCACAAATAGCACTGGTGCGCCCCAAGGAGATACACTAGGTCTGATATATCCTTTGGCTAGAAGATCTTCTAATTGTGCTTTCAGTTCTTTCAAGTCTATTGGCGCCATCCTATATGGAGCTCTCGAAATAGGAACGGTACCTGGAATGAGCTCAATGCTAAAATCTACCTCTCGAGCTGGAGGTAACCCTGGAATCTCGTCAGGAAATATATTTGCAAACTCCCGTACTATTGGCAAATATGCCAATGCCGGGCTCGATTTCAGTAAATCTACTGAATAAATAAGGAACCCTTCTGCTCTTTGTTGCAACAATCTACTCATAGTCAGAGCAGATACTAAGGGAATCCGAGATCTGGAACTCTTACCATAGAATTTCCACTCCTCTATCATTTCAGGTCTGAATCTGACAATCTTGTGAAAACAGTCTACGGTGGCTCTGTACTTAGTCAACATGTCAATCCCGACAATACAATCAAAATCAGATAAACCAAGTACAACACATTCTAAATCGATCTCATGCCCTTCAAATTGCAGTAAGCAATGTCTAACTGAAGTCACAGATATCAGACAACTTCCCAACGGAGAAGAAATAGACACTACAGTAGACAATGACTCTACAGGCAATGCATGTGTCAATGCAAAACGTTCTGATATGAATGTATGTGATGCACCTGTATCTATCAATACATATGCAGGATAACCGCAAAGAAAACAGTTACCTGCAATCACCTCGTCTGGTGCATCTTGGGCTTGCTCTTCCGTCAATGCAAACACCCTAGCCTGTTGTCTGGGAGGTTGGCTCACTGTCTGGCAGCCTCTGGCTTTAGGCTGGGACTGTGTAGGCGTGGGCTGGAAGGAATGGACAGATGAAGCTTGCCTCTCAGGCTGAGTCACTGATGCTGATGACCCTGCACTCTGAAATCTCTGTGCACCTCTCTCGGGACAGACTCTGGCGAAATGTCCCTGTTGCTTACATATGTTACACCTGCCCATCACTCCCTGACACTGCTCTGTGGCATGTCGGCCTCCACAAGTAGTACAATATACACCTGTCACATCTGTACTCTGGCCAGGACCTCTCTGTCTTGACCCACTAGAGCTCGATGAACTGCTCCCTGCTCTCTTGAACTGCTTACCCTTAGCTTTCAAAGAATCTTTCTTCCCACTACTACTGATTCCACTATCAAATCGAGGAGGAGGTGGTGGAAACTGTGTGGCGAACGGTGGCGGTCTCTGACCCTGAACACTATAGAAAGCTCCTCGCTGCCTGATCAAGCCAGCCTCTGCTCCCTTCGCTCGATTCAGCGCCTCAGAAAAAGTGTTGGGTCGCCCCGTGTTCACTAGGGTGAAGATATCCGGATTCAAACCATTTATGAATTGATCGGCAACTGCCTCATCATTCCCTGCTACATGAAGGTGCAAATCGAAGCAAGGACGAGAATTTGGCAACATACTCCTCTATGTTCCATTGCCCCTGTCTCAAGTTGGCGAACTCTGCCCCTTTGTCTTTTCTGTATGACACTGGAAAGAAACGTTGATAAAATTCATCTTTAAAGACTTTCCAAGTAATATCAATACCTCGATGTTCTAAGGCTCGTTTCGCCGTTAGCCACCAACTCTTGGCCACTTCTTGCAATTGATGCCCAACCAGCTTCACTCTACGTTCATCTGTATAGGCAAGTGATTCAAATAACATCTCTATATCATCCAACCAGCTTTCACAATCCACTGCATTTTCTGTGCCCTTCGAGGTAGGTGGATGGAATGATTGAAATCTCTTCAATAAAGTCTCCATCGGTGTCGCAATAACATCCATCTGAGTACCTGACGTACTACCTTGTTCTAGCACTTGACCTGCAGCTGGTTGTGGTATTCTTCTAGGCGGCATATCTGATTATCAAACAGATTAGGATACAATCTGTCTCAGCCCTCCTCTGATCATATACCTCTGATCCAGAATCGGTTCTGATTCAGTCTTTACAAGTATATGTTGTAAATCAACTCAGATACAATACAACATATAATAGGGAAAGCATTAAATCATGCTAGCACATCAAAAGCAAGGAAGAAGACTCGATCTACCCCGCTCATTCTATTCTATCTCAGTCTACAGAACCTACTGCTCTGATACCACCTGTTGTGGGGACCCGGGCTCTAACTCAATTCTTTTCGGGATTAATTAGATCTTTATTCAAAATGTGGGTCAATTTTCTCTTTTTAACATTAATTCAAATGTAAATACTAAGCATAATATCTTTCTTTATTTAATTACAACACATATAATATACATGTCATGTTTTACTACAAACACATCACTAGTGTTTAATACAAACCATAAACTACGAGTAGTACAAATCTAGTACAACATCACTAGTGATCTTCTGCGCCCGTAGTCACCACGCTATCTTGATCTCATCTCTGACGTGACCCAGATCCTGCCCCCCCACCTGTTGTTATGCACACATACAGACATAACAATAGCCGGAAACTCCGGTGAGAACAAATCCCAGTATAAAACATGTATACATGCTGATACAAAATCATAAATCATGCCTTAAAGCAATAACAATGGCTCCATAGTCTATGAAACCGATCTATCTAAACATGCAATTCAAATCAAATCATGTCTTGACTCGAATCGACTCTACTCTAGGGATCCCGGTGTGAATAAGACGTCAATGGCTGTCACCTACCCTCCCAATCGGGGTGACTGTATGTCTTATTCCTAGACTTCGGTCATATCTGTATCGAATGTCTACAATGGGATTAAATCTGGTCCGAAGCGTCGATACCACCGAACATCTAGTTTGGCAAGTCTGTCAATGACTCTCCTATCTCAAATGCATGAATGTAAATCTATAAATGCAAAATCATATCAAGTGATTTGAATATAAATCTATAAACAAATCACATTCATATCACAAAATAAACAACAATTCTAGTATGTGATTTGGTTGGGAAACTCAAATTGAATCTCATTTGAGTTGTGTCTTCCCCAAACAAAACATGAATTATACCTTTCGTCGCACAATCTGTGTCGTAGTCAAAGTCTCGAAGACGAATCTGTCAATACCAAATCTGAAATGGAAATGTTGATACATATTCTATTAATCTATAATCTCAATCAACACATATCCAATTCAATACTTGATCTCGGTACAATTTGACGGCATAACAACGTAATTTCTCGATACCGGTCAATCCATCTATCAACATATATCACCAATTCATAATTCTCAACTCATAATCATCATCATAAGCACATGATAGTACTCAAAATCTGCATATTTAACTCTACATATGCTGGATAATCATAACTATAGCATACAACGTCCGTTCTTCGATCCGGTTGCGTTTCTACGATATCAATAATCTCAAGAACATATTATAAAACTCAATTCATCCTTCTCCTAACACATATATATCAAGATGTGCTGGAATTGAATGAAAATTACATCTTCTTGTAGCTTCCAAAGAAAGGAATCCAAATCTATATTTAGATTCAAGTTTTAATGTATAAATCTCACACAATCACAATTATAACTTTGGGAGAACTTGAGGAATTGTTGGAGATGCTCTCGGTTCTGAATTCTGAAATGAGAAAGACTAAATCAGTCCAATATCTATATATATATATATGCCATGTGTCACAACAAGGAACAAAGGTGGATTTCTCGCATGCAGCACCGCGGGTGCGGTCACTCTTCACCGCGGGTGCGCTGTGCCCACGGCATGCCTTTCATTTTCTAAAATTCGACGACCGCGGGTGCGGTCCCTTCTTGACCGCGGGTGCGGTCTTGCTTTGTACCAAATTTCCTACCCTACTGGCCATGCACCGTGGGTGCGGTACCTCTTAACCGCGGGTGCGGTGTCACTTCTGTAAATAATCTCCAACTCTCTGTCCATCAACCGCGGGTGCACTCTTTCTTGGACCGCGGGTGCGGTGACCCTACTGTAAAATGGCCATCTTTCTGTCCATGCACCGCGGGTGCGGTGCTTCTCTAGGCGCGGGTGCGGTCCCTTTCTTCAAGCAACACTTCATCTTTTCATTTTATCCACATACAATCTAGGGCATTACATGTTAGAACTTAAACAACAAATTTAGGAGCTTCTAGACAAAGAATTCATCCGTCCTAGTTTCTCACCATGGGGCGCACCAGTGCTCTTTGTGAAAAAGAAAGACGGGAGCATGAGGCTGTGCATCGATTACCGAGAACTGAACAAGGTAACGATCAAGAATAAATACCCACTTCCAAGGATCTAGGACTTGTTTGATCAGTTGCAGGGAGCCACAGTGTTCTCTAAGACAGATCTTTGGTCGGGATATCATCAACTGAAGGTAAAGGATGCCGATGTTCATAAGACAACCTTCAGGACTAGATATGGGCACTACGAGTTCTTAGTAATGCCGTTTGGACTGGCGAATGCTCCAGCGATTTTCATGGACCTCATGAATCGAGTATTTCAGCCCTACCTAGACCAGCTTGTCATAGCGTTCATTGAAGACATTCTCATTTACTCAAAGAGCCATGAGGAGCATGTTCTACATTTGAGTACAGTGTTGCAGGTTTTGCAGAGACACAAGTTGTTTGCAAAATTCAGTAAGTGTGAATTTTGGTTGGAGAAGGTAGCATTTTTGGGTCATATAATATCTAGCAGTAGTATCGACGTGGATCCAGCTAAGGTAGCAGCAGTTAAGGAATGGGTGGAACCGAAGAATGCTTCAGAAATCCGTAGTTTCCTAGGCCTAGCAGGCTACTACATGAAATTTATCCAGGGATTTTCTTCGATAGCAGTGCCACTCACTTCATTGACCAAGAAGAATGCTAAATTCGTATGGAGTGGTGAATGTCAGAAGAGCTTTGACACTTTGAACCAAGCTATTATTTCAGCGCCAGTTTTAGCCATGCCAGCAGGGCAAGGTAATTTCGTGTTGTACACCGATGCTTCTAAGCTCGGTTTGGGCGCAGGTTTGATGCAGCATGGTCGGGTTATAGCTTATGTCTCCTGACAGTTGAAGGTGCATGAGAAGAATTACCCGACTCATGATCTTGAGTTAGCTGCCGTCGTCTTTGCGTTGAAAATATGGAGACACTATCTGTACGGCGATAAATGTCAGATATTCACTGACCAAAAGAGTCTCAAGTATTTCTTCACGTAGAAAGAGTTGAATATGAGACAAAGACGGTGGTTAGAGTTAGTGAAAGACTACGATTGTAAGATTAGCTACCATCCAGGGAAAGCTAATGTTGTGGCAGATGCTTTGAGCAAAAAAGTTGCAGTCGTAGCACAGTTGTCAATGCAGAGATCTCTTCAGTCAGAGGTTCAGAGATTTGGATTATAGATTTATCCTAAGGGCGGAGCTCCTAAACTGTCTAATCTGACAGTCCAGTCTTCTTTGTTTGCCCGAATCCGTAGAGGTCAGCCTTCAGATGAGCAGCTACAGAAATAGAGACTGAAGGATGAAGCCAAGGGAAGTGTACTCTACACAATGTCTGATGGTATTGTGAGGTACAGAGGAAGGATGTGGGTGCCTAGTGTTGATTCGATCAGAGAAGATATTCTGACAGAGGCACATACATATCCGTATTCTATCCATCCAGGAGGTACCAAGATGTAAGGATTTGCAGATTTTGTATTGGTGGCTAGGGATGAAGAGGGACATCCGCCAATTTACATCTGAATGTCTTACTTGTCAGCAGATGAAGGCAGAGCATCAGAGGCTAGCAGGAATGCTTAAGCCACTCCTTATCCCTGAGTGGAAGTGGGAGAATATCACCATGGACTTCGTTGATGGATTGCCGAGGTCAGTCAGAGGATTTAATGCTATTTGGATTATAGTGTATCGACTCACTAAGTTGACACACTTCTTGCCAGTGAAGACGACTTTCTCCATGACGCAGTATGCGGATCTCTATATCAGAGAGATAGTTCGATTTCACGGGATCCCAGTTTCTATTGTGTCCGACAGGGACCCGAGATTTAAATCATTCTTTTGGAAGAGTTTTCATGCAGCCATGGGGATGAAGTTGCTATTCAGTACAGCTTTCCACCCCCAGACAGATGGCCAGTCTGAGCGAGTGATTCAGATTTTGGAGGATTTATTGCGAGCCTGTATAATCGATTTTCATGGGACTTGGGAATCTAAGCTACCTCTAGTGGAGTTTACCTACAACAACAATTTTCAATCATCTATAGGTATGGCTCCTTACGAGGCACTGTATGGGAGGAAGTTCAGATCGCCGATTCATTTGGATGAAGTCGGTGAGAGATCAGAACTTGGACCAGAGATTGTTCAGCAGACTGCAGATGTGGTGGTCATGATCCAAGACAGGATGAAGACCGCCCAAAGTCGTCAAAAGAGTTATGCTGATAAGAGGAGGAGAGATCTAGAGTTTGCCGTAGGTGATCACGTCTTCGTGAAGATAGCACCCATTAAGGGTGTTATGAGATTTGGCAAGAGTGTCAAGCTTAGTTCGAGATTTATTGGGCCGTTCGAAATTCTTGACAGAGTTGGGACACTAGCTTATCGTGTTGCTCTCACGCCGAATCTGGCTGGGGTACACAATGTGTTCCATGTCTCGATGCTGGGGAAATACCTAGCAAATCCCTCGCATGTTTTGAGTTATGAGCCGTTGCAGCATGCTCCAGATCTGTCGTATGAGGAAGGACCTGTTCAAATACTAGACAGACAAGATTGTAGGCTTCAGAACAAAGTAACCAAGTTGGTCAAAGTCCAGTGGCTGAATCAATTATTGGAGGAGGCCACTTGGGAGACCGAAGCAGATATGAGAAGCCGCTATCCGGAACTATTTGGTAAGATTTAATTTCGAGGACAAAATTTATTTAAGTGGGGGAGGAACTAGTAGAGCCCAAATTCAGTACACGTAAAACTCATGTATTTATTTAAATTGTTAAATATTTAATTAATGTTAATATTATTTTAGAGTTGCATGATTTATTTAAATGTATTATTTTAAATTATTTATGTTTATGTGATGCACGTTAAATGTTTTCTTGAGTTTCATTTTCAGCGATTATGGTATTTTATTTTTAGTTAGGTTTGGGGCATTTTAAAGGATTTATTAAGTTTTAAGCATTTTAAATCCTAAATTATTTATGTAGTGATTTAAGTATTTTAAAACTTTTAAAGTTAGCATTTGTGTGTTTTATTTTGTTAATTAGGGGATTTTGTAAAAATAGAGAGGATTAAATTTTTAATTAACATTTTTATTTTTAATTAAGCATTTTATTACCCATAATTAAATCTAAACACACAAACACACACTCTTTAACACACACACTCACGTAAAACACACATACACATTTTTTTACACTTCTATTTCAGATTTTTACACAGCAACCGCCCCCTCTCTTCAAAGATTTCAGCAATTCTCGCCCTTTCTTCAAGAGAAATCGTGTCACGTTCGTCCCGGATAAATCCTCGCATCCTTCCCGCTTTGGCGTCGTCGTTTCGGTAACTTTAAAGATTAAAGACATGTATAATCTTTTGTTTCTGCATCGATCTTGTTATATTATATGTTCTTATGTTTATTATGCGTAAAAATCCATTTATATAGTAAAAAGTTTGAGCAAAAATTTGTTGGATCGGTTTTGAAATGATTTTAGATCTGAAAGCTAGAAATTTGCTGTCATTTTAAATACTGTGATTTTTTGGTCGATTTTCTGGAAAAACTTTCAACATATAAAACATAGAATTTTTTGATACCTTCGATTTGACAGTAAATTCGAAATATTTGGATAAGAAATAAGTGAGTTATGATCGTTTTCATGGAACTGCTTAAACTGCGTTTTCTGAAAAATGCGTTCCTGATGTGTTCTTGAAGTTTTATTGTTGCAGACTTTGTTGGGGATCAACGATGATCGCTGCTATGTTTAGGTATGTTGAGTATGATGTTGGGATGGTTTTTGGTGTGTCGGATCGCGACGATAGGCACTTGTTTGCATTAGAAATGGTAGGATGCGTTTTGGTGTCAAATGTCGAGTTCACGGATTGGGTTGCATTGTTTTTCATGCGTAGTTGTTTTGGGACGTTAGTTTGAGTTTGAATCAATGTAATACCATCCTAGGATGAGTCTCTAGGTGTTGGTTCATGGTCCCTAGGCTTGGATTGGAAGAATGAATCAATAAGTTAGTGAATTTTCGTGAGTTTACAAGTCCAGAGGCTACCCGGACCCATACACGGAGTCCGTGTCCATTTTTCCTTCAAAATGAGATTTTCCAGCATCTACACGGACCCCGACACGGACCCTTACACGAGGTCCGTGTCTCTTTAAACAATTGTTTTTAGCAAACTTTATTTTTGTTCTTTAGTTGCAAGTATTTTGAATGATCAGTTTATTACTATCGCAAATTGAAGGTTTCTATTAAATTAAGAAAAATTTTAATTTTTCCACAATTTTTAAAGTAGTTTCAAAATACGGTATGTTACACATTCTACTCATTAAGAATGATGTAGGGATGTTGCAATCAACTAAAATATGGTTAGCGAGAAAGTTCTCGATGCAGGACTTAGGTGAAGCATCTTTTGTATTGGGAATCCAGATCTATAGAGATAGATAGAGAGGATTACTTGGTCTCACTTAGTCCACATACATTGATACCACCGTTAAGTGGTTCTCAATGGATGAGTCCAAGAGATGATATCTACCAATGTGTCATGACGTGTCCCTATCCAAGTCTGTCTCCCAAGACTAATGCAGAGATAGCGCCGATGACACGCATTCCGTATGCATCCGCAATTGGTAATATCATGTATGGGATGATATCTACACGTTCTGACGTGGCTTATGCACTAAGTGTAGTGAGTAGATATTAATCGAACCCTGGTCTTTCACACTAGAAAGCTGTGAAATACATCCTCAAGTATTTGAGAAGGACCAATAAGTTGTTCTTAGTCTATGAGGGTGGAGAACTTAAATTGGAAGGCTATACCGACTCTAGCTTCCAAAGCGATATCGATGACTCAAAGTCAATCTCTAGGTTCGTATTCATGCACAATGGTGCTACTATCTGTTGGAAGAGTTCCAAGCAAGACAGTACTGCGAATTTCACCACTGAGCCTGAATACATTGTTGCATCAGTTGCAGCAAGGAGGCTGTTGGTTAATGAATTTCGTCCAAGAGTTGGGTGTCATTCCTAATGGAGTTGCTCAAGTCCCGGTGTTTTGTGACAACACGGGATCTATTGCTCAGGCGAAGGAGACAAGGTATCATCAGAAATCCAAACATGTATCGAGAAAGTATCAGATCCTCCGAGAGATTGTGGAAAGAGGAGAAGTGTCGATTGACAAAGTCGGCTCCGCAGATAATGTTGTTGATCCATTAACTAAGCCTTTAACTGGACCATTGTTCGAGAAGCATCGCGAATCAATAGGTTTGAAGCATATGGATAGTTGGCTCTAGTGCAAGTGGGAGATTGTTAGAGTAGGTGCCCGTCGAGCCAAGTGTTGGCCGATGGTTCATGTTGAAACTCTATTTATAAACAATCTTTATTTTAATAATATTTGAAATTATTTTTTTGGCACATCTTTATCTGTATACTCATGCTTGTTGCATTGATAAAGTCCTTGAATATATAAATAGTAGAAAGAATATGATATGCTCATGTGATGAGTATCATGAAACTCATATTTGCAATACTGTATATTCTAAACAGTTCCTAGTCGATTCAACGGCCGCTAAGAAGGATAAAGGCCGCTCGAGTTTGAGACTAGTATCTGTGATGCGAGTCCCATGTTTCATTGGTAGGGGACATTGTGATGTCCGAGCATGCAGATAGGTGCTCCTTGTAGAGTGCACTGAAAAACCCTCCATAAAGGACTTTCCAACTGGTTCTCACTTATCGAGTGGAAACGCCCTAGTTTATGGTTGTACACCATTAGTCCTTATGACCCGGGACAACATTGTGACTCTATATGCTAGCATTGCACTTTGAATTGTTTACCGACTCTTATGAGGTCATCAGGTGGCAAGATTTGGTGTTCTATCGAAACATATAAGAGTCTATGCATTGTAGTCGGGGATTCACCGCTTACCTTCAGGTATGGATATCTTATGTGATCTCATGTGTATGTAGTTTGAAATCTTTGATCAGAGTGTTGGTGGTAATTAAGAAAGGGGTTTCTTAGATTACACCATCGATGCAACTACGACATGACACATAGTACCGATTCTTTGACAACTCTCGATATACCAATAGTTGTGGAATCACTCGGGATATATGATATAAATGGACTGTATTGTACGCTAATTATAATAGATTGGTTCTTGAAGGCACTATCATTTGATACCTAGGAAATAATGTAAGCGATTCTGCTTGGCGTTTAACATGATTGGTTGGTTACTATCAGACTTGAGTTCTGACGTTCTTATTATCAAGGAGTTGATAAGTAAGAATGGAGCAACTGGGGTATGGTCATATAAGTACATGTTTGGTCCCGAATCACATTGAGATGTGAACCCACGAATAGTTGTATCATTGAACCATTGAGGGTCACACAAGTGCTAACTTTCTAGATCTTGTTGGGAAGTAAAATAGTTAAATGTGTTGAATATCTTATAAAGGAGTTTACAAGCGCGAAGAAAAATAGAAGTATGACTTCTATAAGATAATTATGGGGAATGTAAATTTTAATTTATGGAAGTATTCCTAAATTAAAATATGGCTCAAATAAATAATGTATTTGAAAATTGTGATTTTCATAAAAAAAATTATTATGGTCTAAATTAAATTAATTCAATTGTTGAATTAATTAAACACTAGTGGACCTAGTAGAGTTCAAATAATTAAATTAATTAAAGTGTTGAATTAATTAAATAACATTGGGTCTTGTTGAGCCCAATAAGAAATAATTATTCAGCTAGTGGGCTTGAGTAAACTCAAGTAAAATTTAAATGGTCTCAAATTTGTTTGAGACATTTAAATTAAATTTCATGGGCTTTGTAAACGTTACAAGCCCAAATAATATGCATTGGGAGCTGAAGAGTTGGGAGACAACTTTTTCAATAAACAAGGCATGTGTCTCACATGCACTTTAACTTTATCAAGCACCAAGAAAAGCTTTCCCTTCTCTCCACACACACATGATGGTCGAAATTTTTGAGCTATATTCTCTCAATATTTACTTCTTCAATTTTTGAGGATTGCATACTCTTCTCAATGCAAAATACTCTAATTTTTCTAGTGCAAAATTAGAGTGAATCTTTCTAATTGGTGGTAGACCTAATTTGAAGGAAGGAGTCCATAAGAGCAAGGTGTGCTCTTGGAAATCTTGTAGATTTGTCTACCATTTAAGAGCCAAGTTGTTTATAACTTTGTTGGAGCCAATAATCAATCTTTGTGATTGATAAGTAAAATTACTAAACATACTATGAATGTCATCTTTGTGTTTTTGTTATTTGCTACACAACATATGAGGTGCTCGAATTTTTCTCCATGAAAAATATGATTTTTCAAACTTCAGTTGCGTATCCGGGTACCGTTACCGATCCACTTACATAAAGTCCATGAAGTGTATGTTGATTATAGTATTTTTCACTTGTGTGTGCTATGTATATGTATTTGTTATCGTTTTACAGGTGTGTTGAGTCTTTAGAATCACTAGGTGTGAATGATGCAGGTGAGCACTTGATGTGGAAACTGGAGGCGTTGAAGACTGGGTAGGCTGAGCTGGGCGGTGCACTGGTTAACCCGAGGAACTTGAGATTTTCCGCATAATATGTTTATGAGACATGGGTTTAAGCATTTTTGTTAAATGGTTTTGAATCTTGGTTTACATTGTTTATTTCATTTTAAGTTTTAACTAAGTGCAGTTATTGTTTTATTCAGAGGTTGGATGACCTTTTAAAAGCTTGGTCAACTTATTTAAATATTTTTGAGCGTGTGTATTTTCCGCTTTAGCTTTTTTTAAAAATGTTCAGTAGAATTTTAAAATAAGCAGACGTTTCAGTTGGTATCAGAGCAAGGGTCCTGTATAGGGTTGTGCCACCGTCAGCTTTTGCAATTCAGTCTTCTAGCCTCAAGTTTGTAAGCTTTTATGTTTTAAATAAGTTACTGCTATCACCTGCATGTTTACATGATACACATTTTACGACGATTTATAGTACATGTTTAGCTACTTTCATGGTTTAAGGATTTAACATTTTGGAAACCAGATTGGATTTCATGTGGTAATGTTTGGAATTGGACATATCTAACAATTCGATTATTGGGTGTTAGGAAAGGTTGAAAATGTTTTGACTAGATTGATTTATGGGTTTTAGTACGGATGTTTTACTCTTTGGGCCATAAGTTAAACATGAAGATCATGAATGCTTTTGGGACATGTAGATTTTCTAAAAAAATAATGAAGGCTCGTGGTTACTAGTTGAGTTAATTTTTGAGAATTTCGCATAAGGAATAATGATTCGAAGGCTACGACGGTCTTTGGAAGTATAAAAATGCATAATTTGGGATGTTAAGTTTTGATGGAAATGTAAGATTTGTTATGAGAATTTATTTTGGATTTAATAAGCTTAAGATGATTGAATTTTATGTTATGGAAAATCTATAAAATGAAATTATGAATGCCAAGAACTTATGGGTAATTGAGGCATTTTTGAAATTTAAGGAACAAGTAAATAAGTTTCGAGGAAATTAACAATTAATTGGCAATTGATAAGAAATTCGGGGGACTAGTTTAGCAATAAGTAAGAATTGAATGGTTTTAATGATAGGAATTTTCGATGATTTATGATTGAAGGATATTTAGAACCTTGAAATATTTGGGTTGTGATGCGATAAGGAATGGTAATCAGGGCATTGTAGGATGAATCAATATTGGGTTAAAAAATCTAAGCATTAGTAGAATAATGTTGTGGCAAATTAAGAATTTAAATTGATGACAATTTAAGGTAAAATTGATCAACTAGTTAAGTTATAAGGTTAGACATTTAGTTAACTTATTTATGGGAACTTAAGTTTGATATATTATAAGTTTTAGTCATGATCTTAAGAGTCAAAATTATACCTTTGTTAGGGTTAATTTTTTTAGAAAGTCGAGGATGATTGATGGTTAGGTTACTTGAGAGACAAATGTAAGAAAGTGAGATAGACACCATGTCTGGGGAAATTAAAAATGTCGTTCTTAAAATTCTAGCAATATAGTGATATTTTGAAGTAAGCATATGTGGTATATTCATGAATGTTTAAATGTTATGCTTTATAAGGAATAAAGGCACTCGAGGAATTTTTGAAAGTCATTAAGAAACTTGGGATTAAGCGGATATGGGTGTTGGAATTAGGTTATTAAGATTATTTGGGTTTGGTAAGTTTGAATTTCAAGTTTATGAAATAGGAATTCATATGAAAATTTTGGTTGAAATAAAAACAAAAGGAATTAGTGGTGTTCAACATAGGTTGCAAATGAATAAATATTAAGATTTTTATCGAATAAGTAACCTAAAATCTCGATAGGTGGATTCTAGAATTCTACGGATTTTAAGTAAAGTCGACTTATTAGAGTTAGTCTAACATTAAACATGGGATAAATTAATAAGTTTTATACACTAGTGCTAATTAAGCATTAAAGATACGTCAGAATGCGACATTCGTTCCAACAAGGAAAGTTCAAGTGTCTTGAGCCTCAACTATATTGTAATTGGGAAGAAAATATTTTAAGCATGTAATTGATGCTAGATGGGTTTTATTATAGGTAGAAGGTCGATATTGTATATTTGGATTTTATGGATTAACGTTACTCGAGTTTTAAGATTTGCAACAATTTAATATTTGGGATGTGCTTGTAAATATTTAAGTTACGTTAGTTTGGTTCCATAAGATAAAGATTCGATTTAAGAATATTAGGTTAATATTATTATGGGGTTGAGATAAGGTTTAAATTTAAGTGCTTTACCGAGGATATAAGTCGATCAGTATATTTAGGTGCTAAGGTTTCTTAAGTCGAAAAATGATAATATAATAGGTCGATAAACAGCTTGGGTGTAGTATAAGGAAAGTAAGGTGCGATAAGTTTGGACATACGTCTCTAGTATGAGAAATTGCGAGATAAGGCAAAGTCGAGGTCATAGTATAATAGAACTAAGTCACCCTAAGTTGCTTCGAATTGCGATTTGCAAATAAGGATTTGGGTAGGCAATTTAATTAAGATTGAGGAGACATAAGGACAGCTTAATACTTATTTTATCAGAGTGGCGCAGCAGAAGCGTGAATTATTGGGATATTAAGATTTAGAGTCTAACCTTTTTGATTATCGAGGATAAGCGAATTTCAGGGACGAAATTCAATTTAAGTGGGATGGATTGTAACGTCCTGAAAATTTTAAGGTCCACGTAAATTATATGCATGCAAGTTATTAAATTTCTTTTGTATTTTATTAAATTATTTTAAAACATTAAATGCATGTTTATTTCATGAATTTGTGGTTTAATTCATGGTTTATTTAAAGTTTCATGAATTAGGATTTTAAGATGCAATATTTTAACGATTCGGGGGACTTTTTGATGGTTCGGGCAATATTTTCAAAAACGTATCTAAACGAATATTTTTTGAGAGTGTTATTGGGCTTGTTGGATTTGTTTTGATGTTTAATGGGCTTCAAACCCTTTTAATCCTTCTAAAATCCAATTTAGGGCCCATTAGTGCTTTGCATTTTAATTAAACCCTACACTGAACTAACCCTAAACCTAATAATATCCTAATAGCTGCCCACTCCTTATTTCAGCAGCCATTTCCACACGATTTCAGCAGCAAACCAGTAGCAAGCTTCAGCCCTTAGATTTTCTTCAAGAAAACTTCTTCCCCGCCTCTCCGCTTCACAATCGCGCGTAGTTCTTCAAGCTTTTGATCATTTAAATGCTAAGGCACGCTATGTATCCCTTTCTCATCATTTATACCATGTATATTCGGGGTTATTTATGTTTATGCATGAAAATTTGTTGGTCCCTCCTATATCATTGTTTTTGTAAAGGTTTTGACACATATATACGTATAACTTGTGTGCAACTCACGATTTTATGTCTTTGTGCAATGGGCTGCCAATTTTTGGTTGCTAAGGGGCTGTACTCGTTGTTAGGGAGGATTCATGGAGCTAGTGGATAGGGCTGGTAGCGGTAGGTTGGAGTCCGAGATGTGCATGTCAAGGGATGGCTCGTTTTCGTCATGGTTTGGGTGAGAAAAGGATCCGGCTGTGCAAAGGTCATTCCTAGCCATGAACCAGACCCTAGTGGGGCAAATTCATGGTCCTAGATGGCTTGAACACGGCTGGAGCTGATCTCGAAGCCAACCGATCGAAGGGTAGTCATGGGCGCGACTTTAGTGTGTTCGGAGTTCTTCAGGTGAACGTGTGTTGGGGCGAGCGTGGGGCTGCAAGTCATGGTATGTTGTGTCCAGTAGGGTCTGATCTTGATCCCAGGTGGTCTGGTTTGGGTCTGATCGGGACGGATATCGAGCTAGGGCCGAGCATTGGTAGCTAGGGTTTTCGAGTTGTTGGTGCTGGAAAATTCAGTAGGTTGCAGTAAGGTTTGGGGGATCTTGGGTGGCTCGAATTAGAGGGTTTTAGATCTGATTTTATGATGTTAGGTTATGTTTTAAGTTTGGAAAGATTTGGTTGATTTTCCGGTTGATTCGGGTTAAAACGGGACCCCGGTCCAAGTTTTAAAACGAATCGTATAAGTTTTGAAACGGGCTCGAGTTTACACCTAAGAAATGTTTATAATATATTTTGGGATGTTTTAAGGAGTTTGGTAAGCTTCGGGTCGAAATGTTGAGGTCTAGGGGTAAAACGGTCATTTTGGGTTCCAGAGGCAAAATAATCATTTTGCACCCGAGTAGAGATATCAGTCCTGGCAGCGCCCTGTGCACCAACTTATCATGTTTTAAATGTTTATGCATCACGTATATGATTTTTATGTAATTATGAAAAATATGGTGCATGCTTGGTTTTAAGAAAAATTTACGTATATGCATGTTTTTATTAAGTGATTAATATAATGACACGTTTTGAAGGATTGGAGTTGGTTGTGACTAACATGATTATATGAGATATAATGAGCAGAGGCCAAGGCTCAGTGGACAGGTAATGCTGTCGCTAACGTCCCCTTCGCCGGGTACCGATGTTATATTAGATGGATCCATCGAATAGAGCTGATATGAAAGTCACAACTAATGAACTGAATTCAATTAAAAGAAAATATATACGTATATGATGATATATTGAGGCACGTTTTGACACGTTATGATTTTATACGACATGTTTACGTTTATTCTTTAAGTTCATGAAGTGTATGTTGATTATAGTATTTTTAACTGTTGTATGCTATGTATATGTTTTTGTTTTCGCTTTACAGGTGTGTTGAGTCTTTAGACTCACTAGGTGTGAATGATGCAGGTGAGAACCTTGATGTGGAGACTGGAGGAGTTGAAGACTGGGTAGGCTGAGCTGGGCGGTGCACTGGTTAACCTGAGGACCTTGTGTTTTTCCACATAATATGTTTATGAGATATGAGTTTAAGCATTTTGGTTAAATGATTTTGAATATTGGTTTACGTTGTTGATTTCATTTTAAGTTTTAACTAAGGGCATTTATTTTTTTATTCAGATGTTGGATGAACTTTTAAAAGCTTGTTCAATTTATTTAAATATTTTTTAGCGTGTGTATTTCTCGCTTTAGCTTTTAAAAAAATGTTCAGTAGAATTTTAAAATGAGCAGGCTTTTCAAAGAGAATCATGACCTTTTCTTATTCTTTATCATATGCTTGTTTATAATATGCAATCTTTTTCAATAGATGCTGGATGGTTTCAAAGCCACAGAACTTTCCTGTTTGTGGATCATCTTTTAATATTTTTTCCCATAATTTTTTAAGGATAACACGCCGTAAACAAGGAATATCATTTTCGGTATAACAAAATTCAGGTATCTTTCTCCAGATCCATGGAATACCAAATCATAAAGAATAAAAATAAAGTTTTTCCGTCAATCCAATTTTTTGAAAATTGGTTTTGAACACTGTAGTGAATGATATTCTTTCATAGATTTTTAAAGGGTTTTGGTAGAATTTTTGTTGAGACACCAAATATTTTCCACTATATAAAAAACTATTTAGAAATTGGATTGTGAAAAACATTTTCACAGATTTTAAGAAATCAAGAATGTTTTTTTCCATAAAATAGAGTGTTATCAAAACTCTCAATATAATCTCAATAATTGAACTTAAAATTAATTTTATGATCTTGAGAATAAAATTTTTCTCGACTAATGGAGATAAATCTTATTCTTCAATAGATTTAATTTCTTTATAATGAATTTCGAGAAGTTATAATTTCTTTGTTGCCGAGTATTACTAAAAGAAATAAGTAATTTATAGACTTTTAATAGATAGCAAAAGATTTAATATAATCCTCTTTGTTGGCTATTATGATTTATAGACTACTACGTTAGCTCGAGTGTTTACTCATCCGCGCTTGTGGCTGTGGGTTGCCACATCGTTTTAAAAAAAACATCCATTTGTATGAATTGTTTACATATAATGTGTTGATCAAATATCATTCCATGATAGTTCATGGAGTTTTTTCTCGCTGAGTATCTATTTCCTTTATAAGAAGAATAGGATCTTGATTTTGTTCCTCTATATATAGAGCTGTATAACCATTATCTTCTTTGGCAATATTGATATATGATTCTTTGGCAATATTGACATATGATGTCTGAGAATCATTAATATTTTCTTCTTTTGCTTGTTTTTTTTTAAAAATTCTTGAAAATCATTTTATAAAATATCATTATGATTTAATATATTACTAGTTGATGAGCTATAAATGTTATGGGTTATGAGACTTTGTTTTCTATGTTGAGCTATAACATTAGAGAATTTTCCCCTTCCTCCTCTTCCTCTATAAGAGAAATAGTCTCCACAACCTCTTTAACTCATTATGTAAATATTCACGAGTTAAGAAATCTCGTAAGAGATTATTTCACCTTTCTTATAAATAATTTCAAAATCAAAAGAGCTAAATGAGTCTGAGATCTAGCAAATATTTGTTTAGAAATATCATGTTTAAAATCTTTTTGAAACATAAACTTTGCAGATTTATAATCAGTTTTTATAATAAATTTTTTATTTTATAAATCATCTTTGAAATTTTAATACACATTTAACAATGGCAAGAATTTCTTTAGCCATTGCTGAATAATTTTCTGAGCATTATTCCATTTTCCAAAATAAAATCTTATAAGATATTCTTGTTTTGATAAAGGATCAATTTGTTTTAAAATTCCTCCTATCTTTTCAAAGAGATAGAATAACAAGTCAAAGATGGGGAAAACAGATGTCCAAGAAGTTCAACCGATAACAAAAAGTTTTTCAACTATTGGAAAACTTAGATATCCGAAAGGATGTAGAGAAGTTGAAATAGTATTTGACATTACAAGACAAAAGAAATCAATTTCCTTGTAATATTGTATACTATTTGGAACAACTTATGATAGGAACTTACCAAAGAATTATCAATATTGGATAATTGAAAGTTCACATAAAAGGAATCCCAAGAAAATAACCAGATCAATTGATTCTTGGGCTAGAGTTTCTTGAGAAATACAAACATTGAAAACGACTGGAAAATGAAATGGAATTCATGACAAATGATAGAATATGGAAAATCCAATGACCACAAGTCCGTTCTCGATATACATCTTGGTATGGATGTTATATGAACAATATAAAGTCAAATATTTTGCTGCTTATATTGATTCAGAGGCTGGAATTTATCCAATAAAAAGATTAGTTTTTCAAAAAAAAATTGGAAGAAGAATTACCTCATATTGTTGGACGAGATTTCTCTAAACGAATCTTAATCTTATATAAACAGATTAAGATGACATAAATATTATTCGAAGGTGCTGGACAAACACCTTGTTACAAAGTAAAAATACCACTGATTTATTTTCATGATACATGAGCTAACATTCTGTTAGACAACAATTTCCTACAAATATTTAAGTCCATACACAAAAAAATGAGACTAGAAGATTAGTGTTCATGACATCGTGTGACCATAAAGTCATAGTCCAAAGACTAAGAGAGGCATTTTACAAAAAATTGTCAATCCAGTTTTGCAGCAAACGTAGTGATGAAGGAAATCTTCTGAACCAAAAATGGTTTGGAGAAACAATGCTGCATTTCAGAGCAGATAAGGACATCCGACAAGAAGAAATAAAATTCCTCAATATAGCTATACACCACCAGAATGAGGTAGAGTTTGAATCAAAAGCATCTCTATAAAATGTCAAGAAAATTTCAATGAAGATCTCTTGGCATGGTGGGATAAAAATCAATTCAAATCCAACCTTAAAATCAAGGAAGACAAAGAGTGTGAATTTTTCAGATGCAAGCCTATCCCGATGAACAAATTGATTAAAAGGATATGCAGATTATCATCCAAGAACATTTGTATAACGTACCGTATTTTGAACTACTTAAAATTTGCCGAAAAATAAAATTTTTTAAATAAATAATAATCTTTCAAATTGCAATAAATATAAACTGCTCGTCTAATATATTTTAAATTTGCCAAAAACATACTCGTTTAAACATCGTGAAATAGTTTCATAAAATCAGAGTAACTAAATTAACATGCTTGAAATTCTTGAAAACATAGAAGGTCCTCCAGTTTAGCCTCCGCGCAGTACGAGCCGACTCACTGGTCCCCACTTCTCGCCTCCTCAAACTCGTCCTCACCTGGATTGATCAAGTCTAGTGAGTCTAAAGACTCAACATGTATAAACTGAGAAGAAAAAATAATATGTAATAAAACCACATGCATTTTAAATTAGAGTATACATACTTAAACTTGAACGTACTTACATAAACATAGACGTGCCATCATATCGTAAAACTTTTCATAAACATTTTTATAAATGTACTTGCATCATACATACGTAAACATACATAGTCATCATTATTTTGCGTAGAGATATGTTTCAAAGCAAGTGACCCATACATAAATGCGCCTGATCAGACTAAACCATAGTACCGGGCTGGCAGGGATGTCCACTACCACATACATGAGATCTCCAGCCATGCTTTACCGGGTGGATTGGTCCCTGGTCATACTTTACCGCTTTCCAATCCTGATCTAAACCCGGTCATGCTTTACTGGGGTGGAGAAGTCCCCGGCCACGTTCATCGGCTTCCAAACCCGTTCATATTTGGTCACAAGACATTTCGCATACCTCAAAAACATTAACATTTTCTTTTGCACGTCGAACATAATTACATAGCGTTGAGGGATTCGTTGGATCTCGCTTGGGCCACTGCTGCGCAAAATAACACTTTTTCATGCACTTTTTTCTATTACTTAGACGTAATAGTCGTGCTCACCATTAAAATAAACAATTGACTTATGACGTTCTAAATCACTTGGGACTTGATATCGTTTAATCATCATACTAAACCATGACATCGAACCCCAAAAAAATCTCTATATGAAGTGTGAACATTTCTCCCAAACATGGATGACATGGTCCTAAAATAGTTGTTTAAAAATCATGGACAACCGCCTAGGCGCTGGACATTGTTGCGCTGTGGCGCTGGAGCTAGCAGGACCGCAGCTCTAGCGTTGCTGCACCACAAGGGCAGCGCTGTGGCGCTAGGCTTGCAAAATCCGGGTGCTGCGGTGCTCCCCATAGAGCGCTGCGGCACTAACTCTGCGCAAACTCGACCCCAAATGAACAATCTTGATGAAAACTCTAAGCCACGCCCTATCGACTCTAACCGATGCAACGAATCCCATCCTAGGACGTTATGGCAATGATTCAAACTCACACAAATGCCCCAAAACAACGACGCACAACATACAACGCAACACAACACATAAACACGAATTTTTTACAGCAAAATGCTTCCTACGACGTCTAATCCATCCAAGTGCCTAACGACACGAAACGAATCACCAAAAATCGTCCAAACATCCCACTCGACACATCTAGACGCAGAATTGATCAATCGGCGATTCCCAATGTATCATGTAACAAACAATTCTCAAGAACAAATAAAGGACACATTTTCACGACATCACAATTTGACCAGTCCCACGAAAATGATCATAACTCACTCGTTTCTTGTCCAAAATTACGAATTTACTTTCAAATTGAAGGTATCGAATAGTTATACGTTTTATATGTTGAAAGTTTTTCCAGAAAATCGACCGAAAATGTACAGTAATCAAAATGACATCAAACGCAGTTTTTAAGATCTAATCAAAATCGATCCAACCAATTTTGTTCAAACTTTGCATAACATACATAGATTTTTGTACACAATAAACATCAAAACATATAGTATGACAAGATCGATGCAAAAATGAAAGAATATACATGCCTTTAATATTTAAAACTCACGACACAACGATACCTAAGCGGAGAAATGCGAGGGCCAATCCGGGATGATTTGCAGCACAATTACTTGAAGAAAATGAATGCGAATTCGCAGAAAAATTCAAAGGGGAAAGTGGCTGCTGCTGAAAGAACTAAAAACCCTAGGTTTTTTCCCAAATAAAATTATTGAAAGCTAAAGGGAAAATCGTGTGTGTTTGTGCGTGCGTTTTAGTTAATTAGGGGAAGAAAATTGCTTAATTAATTAATTGACATGCTAATTAAAATGTTAAACCAATACTAACTTAACTAAAATCCCCTAATTAAAAATAAAATACACATGCGATAAAATTTAAAAGCTTAAAATCATAAAATCACCTAATAAATTAAATTAGACTTTAAAATGCTTAAAACTTAATGAATCATTTAAAATAATAATTTTCTCGACTTGAAATAAAATAACACAATTTACAAATCGTCCAAATCGTCCAAATCGTCGCTGGTCTCCTTTTCCCGATCTAGCCTCGAATATTCGCTTGAAACGTGAAACTCAAGAAAACATTTTAACGTTCATCAACTAAAAATAAATTAAATTTAAAATATTACAAATCATAAATTATGCATCGCTAATAATCATTTTAAAATTAAATATATAATTTAACAATTTAAATAAATACATGTGTTTTACGTGTACTCATTTTGGGCTCTACATTTTGCACCTCGGACTAATCAAACCATAAATATCAGGTCAGGATCATCCCCAGATAAGTTGATCAAAACAAAAATTGAAACTCCAGATCCTGATCTTGAGTCTTCAAGTCAACCCTCCAACTCGGAGATTGAAGATAGAGCGATCAACCTTAGACCTAATACACACAAGGGTAAAACTAAGATTGGTTGATAGGATCGAATTAACGTATCAAGAGTGTTTAGAAGGGGGGTTGAATAAACATTCACAGTTAAAACTGGTCTTTTCTAATTTTGAGTTCAGTTTGGTGACAAACTGATTCTCGGAATCTTGTTGGTCAATGACAATCAGTTAAACTAAAGTAGTTGCGGAAAATAACTGACTGAAAGATAAAATACGAAACTAAAATAAAGTAGGCAAGGGTTGTTTCTGGATGTTCGGAGAATTTAATTACTCTTACGTCACCCCTTCTATCTCAAGGATAGGATATCCACTAAAAAACTTCAAATACAAGAATTGTACTGACCCACTTCAGTTTGGACTTAACACTGCCAAAAACTGAAACTCTTAGTTTAACAGAATGTTCTCAGTGCGTAACTGATCTTAGCACTATCGAATTTCAACGATTATTACAACTTGCTAGTGAGCTCAAATTGTAGCCTTAACTGCTACGAATATATCAAGTAAGAGTGAGCTAAGATTTTGACAGAGTGACAGCAAGGTTTTGAATAGTGTTGACTCCCCTTTTTGCTTCAGCTGTTCTTCTGCCATATTTATAAGCTTCTTTTCTCCAACGGTAACTTGAGATGAATTTGAATCTTTGTATCCGTTGATTTCTACTTGATTATTCCTTGGACATTGTTTGCTTTATTTATTGTGATGCGGCGTCTTAATTGCTTTCGCCGAAATGCGTTTTTCTAAGCTGTATTGATTGAAATGCGACGTTGCAATCTTCTATGTCTCTTGACGGTTGAATGTTCTTTCCCGAGACATGTTCAGTTGAAGGGTGCTTAGCATACGGCTGAATATATCAACTGATCAGTTTCCAACTGATCAGTCTTATTTATTAGATTAGCTGATTTCAGTTGTTAATTCCAGTTGCTGAGTTTAGTTTACTCGATCAATTGGTTCATGTTTTGTCAAACGCCGGAATTTAGTTTCCAACAATTTCCCCCTTTATGGTTGTGATACCTTTGTCCCACATCTTAAAAATGAAAGATTTAAAATGAGTTTATAATGGCTTGCAATGGACTTCTATAGTAACTTGGATTAATCATTTTCGTAAAGCGAGAACAAATACGAAGTAGTTGCTATAGGGGCCCATTGTGCAGTCACGCAGCCGTGGGCCCGGGCTCGGGACGTGACAATGGTGTTTGACAAAACTAAGTAAATAATAACTGAACATCTGAGCTCATTGTAGATAAAATAAGAGATTGAATTTCTTGAATTGAAAGGGATCTTAATTTAATAACAGCTGAATCTAATAATCTGATTAACTGCTTCTGCTGTTTCTCAAGATGCTCTTTGATCTTTGATTTCTTCCCCCTTTTTGTCAAACAAATCCATCTTCTCAGATAATTTTCGAACGTCAGTGGAAAGAATTTTGACATCTGCGGAGATACTTGAGACAGCAGTTTGTAAACAAGTCTGCAGCAATTCCATTTTATTAGAAACAGAAGTTTCCAATCGCTCAACTCGTTGACTGATTATATCCTGAGTTGTATAGAGACTTTGAGCTAGACCTCTGTTATTCTTCATCTCAAGTACAGTTCGGGTAAGAGACTCCATGTTTGCTTGAATGGCTTTCTGTTTTGCGGAGTCATATTCAATTGAAGAATCCAATTTGACAGTATGAGAGAATTGTGTGGATTGAATTTTCTTGATTTCAGTAATCATCTGCTGCATATTGTGCTGCATATTCTGGATTCCTTCAAGAACAAGATCCATTTCTGGGGATTGAAGAGGAGGTGACTGACTGATTAGATGTTCTTGGTTCATGTGAGACTTGATCAAAGACCACCATGGTCCTATCAGATAATATCGATTCAGAAACAGACTGTGCTAGAATGTCTGTTGCAGCAATTTCTTCGTGAATTTGAGGTGGTGAAAGTGGATTTTGATCAACAGATAACGCTTGGTCAGTTTCCACTGGTGCCTCTTGTTGAGAGTTTACTGAACTTGGTTCTGGCTCCTTTGTTTGAATGAGCAATCGACTCACCACATTTTCAGCAACTGCTTGACCTGGAGATTTTTCTAGTTCATCAATTTGAGTGACTTGTTCAGCAGATATTTCTGGCTGAACTGGTGCTTCTTGTTGTTCTTGCATTGAATCTAGGACTGGCTCTTCAGCAGCAAATGGTTCAACTAGTTCTTCAGATGGTATCTGAACTTCTTGTTCTGGTTGTTCAGTTGAAGGAGCAACTGATTCAGAATGTATTTCTTCAAGCTGAGCTTTCATAGCTACAGCCTGAATGATTTCATCAATGTTTGCAAAAGATAGTTCAGTTTCAGAATACAGCTGATGTTCAACCTGAGAAGATTGAGTCATATCCTGAACTGGCTCTTCAGCAGCCGGTTGTGGAGATGGCTCGTTCTGTTGGGAGGAGGATGAATCTTTTTCTGCATTTGAATTGGAGGATTTGTCAGGAAGAACCAATTCCTGATCCAGTTCCCAAAATATGATTTCTCCTTGTAGAGCACTGAGATCTAGTGTCCAGTTGGGTGATCACAGCTCTATCAATATATGCAGTTGGACCTATGGGATTGTAGTTGGATTTCAGCTTTGCAACCATTTTAGTCAGCTTTTTGGCTCGAATTTGATCAAAGAAATATTTTTGCCTTTCCAATGCCTGGCCAATAGTAGCAGCTTTGACTATTTTCAGCACAATTGCTTCAAATTTAATAAACTTTTTCAGTTGGGATTTGTGCTTCAACTCTTTGGCAAAAATCTCAGTCCTAAAACTTTTCCAATTATCAAAAGATTTTAATTTCAAAGTGGCAAATGCGTTGACCTGTTCCAAAACCAGGTCAATGTGAGTTTGGATGGTATTAGATGGCCTTGGTTCTTCAACTAGCTTGCCCTTTCCTTTTTCAGTTGTGAGAATGTGAGGAATATCCAAACTAGAGTGAGTGGTTTCCACTGGTTCCTTCAATATTACACCTTTAGATCTGGCCCGAGGCAAAATGGTAGGTCGATTTACATGAGTCAAAGGAGCTCTTACCTTAGCGGGTGCCTTTTCTTTAGTAACTGAATCATCAGGTGGGACTACCTGCAAAGGGATGGCCTGAATAGGCTTTTGGGCAGCTGATTGAGTAATTTCTCAGTTGGAATGACTTCCACCGCTGTTATTGGTTTAGTTCTTTGCGTCCTCGGTCTCTTGACAAGTTTAGGAGAAGGGGTTTTCTCCGAATCTGATTCACTGATAATCAGTTTTCGTTTTGCAGTCTTCAGTTGGGCCAAAGTTTTGGTCTTCTTGATTGGTGTTGGAGCAGGTGGTTGCATTCCAACCTCCTGTTTGGTTTTCAAAAACTGTTTAGGAGAAATGTCCAGTTTGGTCTTTGGCGGTAAGATGTTCTTGGCATTGAATACCTTGAACTTTGATTATTTTCCAGCATTGTTAGCTATCAATCCTTTTAGTTTCAGAAGATAACTTATTGGAATAGCAAAGCCTCTTGACTGTTTGGTAGATTGAAGCATATTCATCAGAATATTGAAAATAATATGCCTCCAGTTAGCTTTCTTCTTTCCAATGATGATGGTCATCACTTGGAATTTTTCAAGAGTAAGGGCAGCATAGGAGCCAGCCTTAGCCATTATGCCTTTTGCCACGATGTCGGCTAATAATTGAATTTCTGATTTCAGCTCTTTCTTTGGATCGGAAACTTTGATTTTCCGCCCATCAGCAGACAGCAAAGATTGCATTTCCTCAATGTCAGATGTTTTGACTTCAGAAAAACTGACGTACCCATCAGTTGGCAAAGAGAAAATTTCTCCAAAGTCCTCTCTTCAGATAGGATCAACAGTTGATTATTGAAGGTTACAGAGATACTTCCATCAGTAGTGACGAACCCCTTCAGATAGAATTCATTTACTTCCTTGGGGTATATCTCCTGCGAAGATTGTACCAAAAACATCCTGAGACCAGCAGATTCAATCTTCAGAAAAACGTTCTTAACTTCTACTTCTTGAACTAATAAAACTGAGTCAAAATCGATGGCCATAGCGTTCAACACGTGAGCTGGGATTTGATTCGCCATTTCGACAGATAAAATGATCTGAAATCCGTAAACGATAAGCTCTGGAATTTAGTATGCTATTAGAAACTGATTGTATGTGTAAGAAGAAAACTAAATTGAAGCGGGCTTAGTACAGTTGTTCGTGACTGTTCAAATTCGGGACACGTGTCAGTCCATTAAAAATTTTGAGTAAAACTATGTGTACGTGTGCTGTGGGCGTTTGAAAAAGATGAACGGTTTAAAATTAGGCCACTTTTTGAATCTGCAGTCACGTCAGTTGATTTGGAATATAATAAGTTTTAAATTTGTTAACTTATGTGAGAAGATTTGTAAAATATCCAGCTGAACGATCACTTGGAAAACTGATTCATTTCAGTTGAGAGTTTACAAACAGTTGTCTTCTCAGTTAACCTCTTCAAAACTGATATTCCCCCTTAATCGATGCATAAAATAATTAAAGCGACGATATAAAATAAATTTAAAGGTCAGAAAGATTATCGTTTGCTGAAACGTTGACGACCCTTCATCTTCCATGAAACTTGGCTATAAGTAGAAGTGACATGGTTAGTTTCAGTCATATTGAAAAACATATTCAAAGTAAAAAGAATGGCAAATGCTAGTAGCTCGAGTGCTTCGCCATTTTCTTTGGAGACTAGGAAGGCTGTGATAGAAGATGAAGTTTTCTATGAGAGTCTTCACTACTGGGAGAAGCTTCAGAAGCTTGAGTTCCTGTATAATGCTGGCGAGGCTACCACTCCTGAGCTGATGGAAGAGTTGAGAAAAGTGCGGGAGCACTTGCACAGAGCTGTGTGGGTGGATATCTTCACAGATGGTCATATCTATCAGCTGATGCTTCGAAAGGAGCTGAAGATCCTTTGCGCATAGCTGGTTCTCACAGCTTTTCCAAGACATCTACTGGACCTTTATCTGCTTGGTTGAAGATGTGGATAATTGTTGTAGAAGAGAGATAAATTCATTAAAATCTCATGAACCGATTCTTCCTTTCTAGTTAGTGCCACCGGAAAGGATGAAAAGAGATAAGATGCTGGTGGTTAACCTGTAATGATGTAATCCAAGCAAATATTTATGGTTGAATGAAACATTTATTTTGGCTTAACTTTGTTTTTCTTTTTCCTGCAAATAATAAGTTTCATTAGTTATTATATATGAATTACGATCATAAACAGATGAACTGATGACTGGTTAAGCGTTAAATGTCAAACTGATATCAGTTGATAATGAACAACTGATAGTTAAGAAGCCTCGGTAAATGAGAAAGACGCTTCGGTTGATTTGAGTCTCTTCAGTTTCTTCAACATTTAAATTTCATCTGTCTATAAATAAGATGATAGAATGTGAGACAATAACAGTTCAATATGTCGGATTCAAGTAACTCCGATGCATGCAGTAGTTCGCATATTCAAGTTAATGAGCAATTAAGTCTTTATTTAGAAGAATTGAAGAAGACAATGGAAGAATATGTCTTGATGAAAGTGATGTCAACATGGTTCAAGATTCATGATTTGCAGAGGGTAAGTAGTAGTGGTGCTGTTCCTACTCGTGCTCAAGCAGCAACAACAAGAAAATACATTGATCGTTTTGAAGTTAGGCATGTTACAGATCTGATTGATGACAAATGTCTGTTAGAAGCAATGTTATGGAAGGAATGGCATGTGGTTGAGAAGATTTCTACAACTAGATCATTTTCTAGAATCCAAATTTATGAGTTGAATAATTGGATTAGAGAATGGCAGGATTCAGTTAGTTCTATGATATCTTCTATAAACTGGGATCGATGATATTTTTAATAAAGTATTATTTTCGATTTGTTATGTTCTTCTTTTCTGCAAATAATTCTATTAGTAAAGCAACATTAGTAATAATTTTAAGACAGATCAATTAAACCAAGAATATTGCGAAAGTAAGAAAACTTAGTCTCGGGTAATGGTTTGGTGAAGATGTCAGCTTCTTGTTGCTCAGTTGATATATACTCCAGTCTAATGTCCTTCTTCAAAGCATGATCTCTAATGAAGTGGTGTCTGACATCTATATGCTTTGTCCTTGAGTGAAGAACTGGATTATAGGTGATGGCAATTGTACTCGTATTGTCACAAAATATGGGCGAATTATTTGTAATTACTCCATAATCTCTCAGTTGTTGCTGAATCCAGATCAGTTGTGCACAGCAACTACCAGCAGCAAGGTATTCTGCTTCAGTTGTTGAGGTAGCTATAGATGTCTGCTTCTTGCTGAACCAAGAGATCAGCATGTCTCCTAGAAACTGACAAGATCCACTTGTACTTTTACGATCAAGCTTGCATCATGCATAATCTGCATCTGAATATCCAACTAAATTGAAAGTAGAGTCTTTAGAATACCATAACCCAACATTTTGTGTACCCTTAAGATATCTCAAAATTCTTTTAGCAGCTGAGAAATCTGATTGCTTAGGATTTGCTTGAAATCTAGCACACATACAGACAGCAAATACAATATCAGGACGACTGGCAGTTAGGTATAACAATGACCCTATTAAACCTCGATATAATGTCGCCTCAACTGATAATATCCCTTGATCAGTGTCCAATTTTACTGATGAGCTCATGGGAGTATTTGTAGCTGAACATGATTCCATGCCAAATTTCTTCAGCAGCTCCTTTGTACATTTTAGTCTGGCTGATGAATATGCCAGTTTCCAGTTGCTTCACTTGTAGTCCAAGAAAGAATGTCAGTTCATCCATCATGCTCATTTCAAACTTATCCTGCATTAGCTTTGCAAATTTCTCGCATAATTTGGGGTTAGTTGACCCAAATATGATATCATCAACATAAATTTGAACTAATAAAATGTGATCATTCTTAGTAAATTTGAACAAGGTCTTATCAACTGATCCAACAGAAAAATCATGATCAGTTAGGAATTTTGAAAGAGTTTCGTACCAAGCTCTGGGAGCTTGTTTAAGACCATCTAAGGCTTTGTTCAAATGATATACATGATCAGGAAAGTTGTGATTTACAAAACCTGGGGGTTGTTCAACATATACTTCCTCTTGTAGTTGACCGTTCAGGAATGCACTCTTTACATCCATCTGAAAGATCTAGAAATTCTTGTATGATGCATAAGCAAGAAACATTGTGATTGCTTCCAGTCTTGCAACTGGAGCATATGTCTCATCATAGTCAATTCCTTCTTCTTGTCTGTATCCTTGTGCTACTAATCTTGCTTTGTTGCGTCCAACTGAACCATCTTCGTTCAGTTTGTTCCTGAAAACCCATTTTGTACCTATGATAGTTTTTGAAATCGGTCTTGGAACTAAGTTCCAGACATTGTTATGAGTAAACTGATTTAGCTCTTCTTGCATTGCATTTACCGAGTTAGGATCAGCAAGATCTTCATCAGTTTTCTTCGGTTCTAGTTGTGAAACAAAAGCTGAATGGATAAATAAGTTTAGCATTTGATTTCGAGTTCTTACTGGATCTGATGGATTTCCTATTACCAGCTCAGGTGGATGTGATTTTCTCCATCTGTACTCAGTACTTTTTGTATCAGCAATTTCTTCAGTTGGTAACTGAATACAGTTTTCAGTCTCAGTTGGTGCTTCGTCAACTGGTATTTGAATGTTATTATTATGCTCTATCAACTGATCATTAGCAACGACTTCCTGTGCATCTGATTTATCCAGTACTTCTGGTTCAGGTGTTTGAAATATGTTTTGACATTCATTTTGTCATCATCTTCCAAACGGATATCTGTAAATCGATCAACTAGCTCAACTTGATCCGTTGGCTTATCAGTTAGTTCAGTTCATCGAAATCAACATGAGCTGATTCTTCAACATTTAGGGTTTTCTTGTTGAAGACTCTATAAGCTATACTAACTGATGAGTATCCAAGAAATATTCCCTCTGCAGATTTAGAATCAAATGCTTTTAAATAATTTTTACCATTATCAAGGATAAAACATCTGCATCCGAATATTTTGAAATAAGTAATTATACTTTTTCTTTCATGCCAGATCTCATATGGTGTTTTCATATGATTCTTATTAATCATTGATCTGTTCTGAGTATAACACGCAGTGTTTACTGCCTCTACCCAAAACCTTTGAGAAATACCAGAATCAGCAAGCATTGTTCTAGCAGCTTCTTTAAGGGTCCGATTTCTTCTCTCAGCTACACCATTTTGCTGAGGAGTTCTGGCTGCTGAGAGCTCATGCTTAATTCCAGCATTCTCTAGAAAATTTGAAAGAGTTTGATTGATGAATTCAGTTCCTCGATCTGATCTAATTCGATCAATTCCAACTGATTTTTCATTTAAAAGTCTTTTGAAGAGCTTTATCAGTTGTGAAGTAGTATGGTCTTTAGATTTGAGAAAAATAACCCAAGTAAATCTTGAAAAATCATCTGCGACTACCAAGGTGTATTTCATTCTCCCTAAACTCATGAATGGTATAGGACCAAATAGATCCATGTGCAACAGTTCTAAGCATCGGGATGTAGATTTACAACCCTTGTTTTTAAAAGAAGATCGTAATTGTTTACCATACTGACATGCTGAGCAAAGTTTTTCTTTTGAAAAGTCTATTTTGGGCAAACCAGTTACAAGTTCATGTTTACTCAGATAGGCAATGATTTTAAAGTTTAAATGGTTTAGTCTCTTATGCCACAACCAGTTTTTAGATGATTTGGAAGCAATAAAAAAAACTGGTGCATAAGTTTGATCATTCCAACTGATTTTATATGTGTTTTCACAACGTTTGCCAATTAGTATGATTTCGTTAGTTGAAGTTTTGACTTGAACATGAGTTTTTGTCAAAATGTACTGAGAATCCACTGTCGCATAACTGACTGATGCTGATCAAGTTATACTTCAGGTTTTCTACTAATAGAACATCTTTAAAAGTAAAGTTACCATGGATAAGCTTACCCTGACCCACAGTTCTACCTATGGAACTGTCCCCAAAACTGATATTTGGACCACTGTATTTGATCAGTTGAGATAGCACACTTGCATCTCCTGTCTTATGTCGCGAACATCTACTGTCCAAATACCATATTGAGTTCTTGTTTGTACCTGTTACCTGCAGTCACACACATAATATAATTTGGTACCCATATCTATTTGGGTCCTGAACTGATTAGTCCTTTAGGAACCCATACTTGGATTAGTCTAACAGACTTTCCAGTAACTGTATTCCAAATGGTTTTTCTCGGCTTTTGTGTGCTTGTGTAGTGTAGGATGATACAATATGTGTTTTAGCTTTATTCAACTGATTGTTCAGTCTATATCTCTTCTGAACTGGCTTGCAGTTATAATAATTGGAATAGCCATTCGAATAGTTTTTGTAAAATCTCTTTGATGACTGACTTTGTGAATCAGTTGAGAATTTTTGACTATAACCAATCTCATATCTTCTATCCTTGTTCATATTCTCAGTAGGTTGCTCAATCAGTTTACGGGGCTCAATTTGTTCTTGTACCACTGCTGATTTGACAAAGTGAATGTATTTCCCTTTGTCTATTGTTAGCTTTGGTTGAGTATCATTTGGATACATTTCTCCTTGAGTGTTGTACCCTAAACCAGTTTTATAAGAAACTGATTTTTGTTAAATCTGCATCTCATTTAGTGGAGTAGATGATTTGTTCCAAGACTGAATAAGCTCAGTTTGTTTTGAGTTTTCAAGCACCAACTTCTGTATTAATGACTGATTTTTGTTTCTTTCTGCTTTTAACTCAGCAATTTCCCTTTTTAGACTCAACCCATCGACTGATTCATCAGTTTTGGTTTTATTGTCTGTGGGATCAATTTGCTTTGCTTTGCTTTCTTCAAATGATGATGCAAGCTTTTGATACTCATTTACCATGTCATGTAGGGTTATAATGAGTTCTTCTCGTGTGAAATCAGTTGAGCTAAATTCAAATACATGTTGGCTAGATGATTCTTCTGCTGCATCATTAGCCATCAAGCACTTTACTTCCTCATCATCACTAGAACTGCATGAGCTTTCTGGTTCCGACTCTTCACTGTCAGTTTCTGCCCATTTAGATTTGTTTTCTTCAGCTAAGAGTACCTTATGTTTCTTTCTGAAGACCTTCTTATCTTCCTTGGGTCTTCTTTTGCGTTCATATGATTTCTTTCTTCTATCAGTTGAGCCTTGACTGTCCTTCTTGGGTTTAGGACAATCAGCAATGAAGTGACCTGATTTGCCACAGTTATAGCAGGCATTTGGTTCATCTTTGGAATTGTTCCTTTGGTATGGCTTTTGGAAGTTCCCTTGATTCTTTCTCATGAACCTTCCAAATTTTTTGATGAACAATGACATAGCATCATTACTCAACTGATCAGCAGATTTTTCGACTGAACTGATTGGTTCAGTTCTGACAGCAGCTAGAGCAGTTGTGGCTGCAGACGTAGATGATTATCCTTCTCTGGTCTGCAGCTCAAATTCATAGGCCTTTAAATCAGCAAACAGATCATGAAGTTCGATTTGGTTCAGATCTTTAGACTGCCTCATTGCCATGGTCTGGACATCCCATTCCTTGGGAAGACCTCTTATTACCTTCAGTGCAATCTCTTTGTTGGTATACACTTTTCCAAGTGCATTTAGCTCATTGATGATAGTGCTTACTCTTTCATCATACTCGTGCATCGATTCTCCTGCCTTCATTTTGATGTTATCAAACTTTTGCACTGCAACAGAAAGTTTATTTTCTTTGGTTTGATCATTTCCTTCAAAAGCTGGATCAGCTTTTCCCAAATTTCTTTGGCTGTCTTACACATTTTTATTTTGTTATAGGTTAATTTGTCCAGCGTTTTGTACAGAATGTCTTTAGCCACATTATCAAGATTTGCTTTTCTTTTATCTTCAGTTGTCCATTCATCTCTGGGCTTTTCTATTCTTTGTGGTGCTCCTTCTGTAATGGCAACTGCTGTATTGGTTTTTAGAATCTTCATGGGTCCATCAGTTATGACATACCACATGTCATCATCCTGTGCAGCCAAATGAGCCTGCATTCTGATTTTCCAATCATAAAATTCTTCTCTGGAGAACATGAAAATTTTGTTGAATGAAGTCATGCTGGCAAGTTTTTAGATCAAAAGTATTCAAGAACAAGATTCAACCGCTCTGATACCACTTGATAGGATCGATTAACGTATCAAGAGTGTTTAGAAGGGGGGGTTGAATAAACACTCACAGTTAAAACTGGTTTTTTCTAATTTTGAGTTCAGTTTGGTGACAAACTGATTCTCGGAATCTTTTTGGTCAATGACAATCAATTAAACTAAAGTAGTTGCGGAAAATAACTGACTGAAAGATAGAATACGAAACTGAAATAAAGTAGGCAAGGGTTGTTTCTGGATGTTCGGAGAATTTAATTACTCCTACGTCACCCCTTCTATCTCAAGGATAGGATATCCACTAAAAAACTTTGATCAAATACAAGAATTGTACTGACCCACTTAAGTTTGGACTTAACACTGCCAAAAACCGAAACTCTTAGTTTAACAGAATGTTCTCAGTGCGTAACTGATCTTAGCACTATCGAATTTCAACGATTATTACAACTTGCTAGTGAGCTCAAATTGCAGCCTTAACTGCTACGAATATATCAAGTAAGAGTGAGCTAAGATTTTGACAGAGTGACAGCAAGCTTTTGAATAGTGTTGACTTCCCTTTTTGCTTCAGCTGTTCTTCTGTCATATTTATAAGCTTCTTTTCTCCAACGGTAACTTGAGATGAATTTGAATCTTTGTATCCGTTGATTTCTACTTGATTATTCCTTGGACATTGTTTGCTTCATTTATTGTGATGCGGCGTCTTAATTGCTTTCATCGAAATGCGTTTTCTAAGCTGTATTGATTGAAGTGCGGCGTTGCAATCTTCTATGTCTCTTGACGGTTGAATGTTCTTTCCCGAGACATGTTCAGTTGAAGGGTGCTTAGCATACGGCTGAATATATCAACTGATCAGTTTCCAACTGATCAGTCTTTTTTATTAGATCAGCTGATTTCAGTTGTTAAGTCCAGTTGCTGAGTTCAGTTTACTCGATCAGTTGGTTCGTATTTTCAGTTGGTTCATATTTTGTCAAACGCCGGAATTTAGTTTCCAACATTGGTAGTAATTAATTTGCATTTTCTCCACTTCAAATATATGAACAGAACTTGGAGAAATTGAAAACAATAATAGATATAAACCAGTCACAGTTCGGATTGATGTATCAGGAAAATATCATAAGGTATAAATGAAATCAAATTCATATCCAAAGGAGATTTATGCATTGTATGAATCCAGGGCTCTTGCGTCACTTTATACTACACCACTCAACTTCCCAGAAATTTAAGGATTACTTACGTGGATTCAGGAAGTTGTTCATGAAACATGAGCAAACAATGATTATTTGTCCAGATGAGACATTCTGGAGCTATATTTTTCAGTACAACGCCAGAACCAGTCGGAAAAGGCGCACACGAAGCATTTCATTTTATCAAGCTAAGGAGGTCAGAGACAAATATTCAAAAATTTATCAAAGATCCTCCAACCGAAGAAATGCCCCTTGTAGCTTCATTAACTGAAGATAACATCTCTACCAGAAGAGCATAGGGTCTATGGGTCTGTATAATCAAAATAGACAAAATCAAGTTTCTATTTAAGTTTTATCAGAATTTTGCAAATGGATATTTTCTATTAAATACTGTGACAAAAAAAACAAGTTTTGCATGATACTTATTTGAAAAGAAAATAAATCTTCCGTGGAATAGCAAGCTTCCGGGGAACAAAGAATCTCACCAGAAATTCTGTAACATGACTCATGTGAGAAGATGGTCAGAAATCATCTACCCTGAATGATCCGAACCAGGAAGATCCAGAATTCGGGAAAGGTTTTAGACCAAAATCTCACTGAAACCACAATGTAGAAACTTGCCCAAGTGGTGAGGGACAACACAAAAAAAAAATTTCCTCAGAGACTACACAAAACCAGAAGATTACTCGACAAAGATAAAACATATATGTGATCCAATCAATCCATTGGTGTAGGATGAACCACTACTAAAAGACAATTTCACTAACTAGTGGAACATGAACCACTCAACCACTCATAAAGACAAGCCAAAAACTAGTGGTTGAAGGGACCACCACTCACAAGATGTTGCCGATCACAACTGATAGAATAATTAACAAGATTTAAAGTTCAGATTTCAAATCCACAAGACTTCTATAAATACCAAGAGAGAAGGAAGATGAAGACAATATTTAACCTTTTCATTTTCTTTCAAATAAATTGTAATACTTCTGTTTTTAAATTGTGTTGTATTTCGGCTACCATAAGTAGCTAAGCAAGTTCCTCCTGCTCTACATGAGATTACCATTATTAATAAATTATATGTTTGAATAAAAAGACCAAGGCTTACTGTCTTTTTTGTGTATTATTTTCAAATTGAACTAATTTTTTATATAAGCTAAAGTATGAATTGAAACAGGGTTGCGCTAAGTGCTGTTGAAGGAATCTACGTCAGGAACAATCTGTTGCAACTATGTGGTTATATTGTAAGGAGCAATCTATAAAACCCGTGGATACAACCCGGCGGCACTCCGATCAAAGAGGTAAAACATTCAATTTATTTTACGGAAGCATGATATATCATTAAAAAATTAAAAAATAAATTTAATTTAATCAAGGTATATAGGTGGAAACCTTGTGTAGTTGTATATTTTTAGGCTATATGCTATAAAAACATGTTCGATAGATATAACATCATATACCAAGATTAAAGAGCTCAAAGATGATTTTATAATATTAATAATAAAATATAAAGTTTAAACTAATTTGTAAGAAAAAAGAATAAAACTTAAACGATGATTTAGGTATTTATTTACAATTTCCAAACAATAAACAGTGTTCGAAAAAAAAGTTGGAGCTATATTATGTATCGTTTCTTGGGTCAATAAAAAATATATGATTCAATTTAAATTTAACTAAATAAAAGAGATTTTGACTTTTTTAAATCGACGAAAGGGAGTTGACTCCTGTTAGTTAGGTGACCTCATTAATTAGTTAGTTAGATTTCACTTTTTTAAAAAATATTTTTTATTGATCTCGTCTCGGATTTCAGGATTTCATTTTAGTTATTTTTGTTCTCTTCACAACAAAATAATAAAAAAACAACTGAAAATTTGAAGATTTGTAAGAGAAGTAAGTATATACTCGTAATGCTATGTTGTAATAACTAGATTTGTTTCAATTTAGTTCTGGTTGTTTTTTGTTAAAATTTTTGTTGGTAGAGTTAGCGTGAATATTTACAGTCGAGCAAGGTAGTGTGGGTTGAGTGATCTAAGTTTGTGGGTCGAGGAGATGGATGGAGTGTGCTGATGTGGGGTCGAGTGTGCAAATTTGTGTGGGTCGAGCATTGTCTTGTGTGCTGATTTGTGGGTCGTATGTTGGTCGAACACGTGTGGGTCGTGTGTGTGGGTCGAGAATGTGTGTTGACACGACTCAAATCTCGGGCCAATTTCGGCCATCAGCTATAATGTCCTGAAGTTCTTTATAACGTCGTAAAGTTTGCTTAACTCTTTGCGCAGTTTCATAATGTTCCTCACCAAAGATCAGAGGTTGAAGCATGGTTGAAGTTGAATATAAAGGGTCTACAGCTGGATAGATACCTTTGGCAGCTAATCCTCTTGAGAGTACGGTAGTAGCATCTAAATGTGCAAATGTCGTAGCAAGAGCAGGATCCGTCAAATCGTCTGCAGGTACAAAAACTGCTTGGGTCGAGCTCTTCACACATGGGTCGAGCTACTCTAACAAAGCTCGACCTACTCTTGGTTGAATTCGACCCAGGTATGAAGAGCTTGACCCAGGATCTTCACACTTCGACCCAGGTGTGAAGAGTGGGTCGAGCTCTGATCGAGTGATGTTAGCTTGAAATTCATGGATCTAGTGATGTGTATGTGTTGCAATTCATGGGTCGAGTGTTTCATGTTGTGATATCTTTGAGGTAGCATTGTGGCGCTGTATGTTAGCACCTAGGCGCTTGAGCTTTGCAAATTCAGGCGCTGTTGCGCTAGTTCGTAGCGCCTAGGCACTCATTTATTTCCAGTGACGCTTCACATACTATTATTCTTTTGAATAAATAATCTTGTCTCTAATATAATATTGGATCTAATAAATAATATGTCTTATCTAAAAGGGGATCAGTTATGGGTGCCTGGATGCGCAAAGGAAGTTTTAAAAATCATTTAGCAAACCCCAAGCACGACTCACTTAGTGTGTAGCAAATACAAATAAAAATACAAAAACATACATAGAGTGTTTTTAGAGATTTACCTATCAATCTCAAAGATTGATGATGGCTCCAACTAAGCTCTTGAATGGTAGACAAATCTACAAGACTCCCTTGAGCACTCCTTCCTCAAAATCAAGCCCACCACTAACAAGGTAGAACCACCTTACAATTGCACTAAGAAATGCAAGGCATTTTCATTGAGAAATTTGCTTTTTTCATCAAAAATGAAGAAGCAAAATATTGGAAAATTCTTGGCTCTAAGTTTCGGCCATAGGGGGGAGGAAAGAGTGGAGAAAATTTTCTTGGTGCTTCAAAAAGTTAAAAGTTATCTGTGCATGACATGCCTTGTTTATTGAAAAAGTTGTCCTCAACGCTTCGCCTTCCTTGCATGCAATTTATTTGGGCTTGTAACATTTACAAAGCCCATGGAATTTTATTTAAATATCTCAAACACATTTGAGATCAATTAAATCTTACTTGAATTTACTCAAGTCCACTAGTTAAATTATTATTTTCAATTGGGCTACAAGACCTAATGTTATTTAATTAAATCAACACTTGAATTAATTTAATTATTTGAACTCTACTAGATCCACTAGTGTTCAATTAATTCAACACTTAATTTAAATAAGTCCATAACAATGTTTATGAAAATCACAATTTTCAAATACATCATTTATTTGGCCAACTTTTAATTTAGGAACACTTCCACAAATTAAAAGTTACATTTCTCATATACAAGTCACACTTCTAATTTTTCTTGAGCTTATAAAATCTTTTATAAGCCATTCAACATATTGAACTAATTTACTTCTCAACGGGATCTAGAAAGCTATTACTTGTGTGGCCTTCAATAGTTCATTGATACAATTACTAGCACTGGGTTCACATCTCAATGTGATTCAGGACTAAACATGTCCTTATATGAGCATACCCCAGTTGCTTCATTCTTACTTATCAACTCTTTTATAAAAAGAACGTCAGAACTCAAGTCTGATAGTACCCAACCAATCATATTAAACGCTTAGCAGCGTCTCTTACATGATTCCCTAGGTATCAAATGATAGTGCCTGCAAGAACCATTTCATTATGGTTAGCATACACTTCGGTCCCTTCATCTCATATATCCTGATCGATTCGACAACTATTGGTATATCGAGAGTTGCCAAAGAATCTGTAGAGCCCAAAATCAGTACACGTAAAACCCATGTATTTATTTAATTGTTAAATTATTTATTTAAGTTTAAAATTATTTTAGAGATGCATGATTTAATTAAATGTATTATTTTAAATTATTTATGTTTATGTGATGCACGTTAAAATGTTTTCTCGAGTTTCATGTTTCAGGAGATTATTCGATGCGGGATCGAGGAAAATAGATCAGCGACAATTTTGGCGATTTTAAAATGTGATATTTATTTTAAGATATGATTGGGGAATTTTAAATGATTTATTTAATTTTTAGCATTTTTAAAAGCCTAATTTAATTATTAGGTGATTTTAAGATTTTAAAACTTTTAAAGTTTATCACATGTGTATTTTATTTAAAATTTAGGGAGGCTAGTAGATTAGTGGGGAACTAGTATTTTATTTAGCATACTAATTGATTATTAGTATTTTATTATCTTAATTAAACTCTTAATTCCCTCCCTAATAAATCACACACACATGTTACAATTTTACACAAAACGCACGCACACACACACTTTTACACACAACTCAGCCGTTTAACACACACACATTTCATTGCATTTCATTTCAAATTTTTTTTTTTTGAGAAACCTAGGGTTCTAAGTGTTACAACAGCCGCCCCTTTCTCTTCGAAAATTCCCAGCAATTTATGTTGATTTTGTTGCAAGCAATCGAGCCACAAATCGTTCCGGATAAACCCTCGCACCTTCCCCGCTTCGGTATCGTCGTTTCAGAATTTTTAAAGATCAAATGCATGTATATTCATTTGTTTCAATATCGATCTCGTTATATTATGTGTTGTGATGTTTATTATGCGTAAAAATCCATGTATGTTGTGAAAGGTTTGAGCAAAAACGTTTGAAATGATTTTGGATTAAAATTTTTTGATCTGAAAACGTGTCTGTTGCCTTTTAGATTTCTGTGAAAAATATGTTTATTTTCTGGAAAAGTTTTCAACATATAAAACATAGTACTTTTTTATACCTTCGATTTGACAGTAAATTTGCAATTTTTGGATAAGAAACGAGTGAGTTATGATAGTTTTCGTGAGACTACTCAAACTGCGATTTTATGAAAAATACGTTTTTGACGTGTTCGTGAAGTTTATTGTTGCAGGCTTTGTTGGGAACCATTGGATGATCGCTGCTGCGTTTATGTATATTAAGTATGATGTGGGTTCAATTTTTTTGGTGCTTCGTTTCGTGTCGATAGGCACTTGGTTGCATTAGAAATCGTAGGAAAAGCTTTGGTGTCAAAATGTCATTTTCATGAGTTGTGTAGCATTGCATGTCGTGCTTAGTGTCCTAGGATGAGTTTTGAAGTGTTGGTTCGAGTCGATTGGGTGTGGCATAGTGTTTGCCTCAAATTTTTTTCTTTGGAGTCGAGTTTGCGCAGAGTTAGCGCCGCAGCGCTCACCAGGGAGCGCCGCAACACCCGTTCTGCGCAAGTCTAACACAGCGGCACTGCCCTTGTGGCACCGCGGCGCTGCCATTGTGGCTCCGTAGCGCTAGGCCTGCCGCCTGGCTGGCGCCACGATGCTAGAGCCTAGCGACTAGGCACTCGGCACTGCCGCAGCGCAGCGCCTAGGCGCATGTCCATGACTTTTAAAGCACTATTTTAGGCCATGTCTTCTATGTTTTTGGAAATGTTCACACATCATTTTAGGATTTGTTTCGGGGGTTGATGTCATTGTTTAGTACGTTGATAAAACGAGGTCAATTCCCGAGTGATTTAGAACGTAATAAGTAAAGTGTCGTTTCGGGTTGCGAGCATGACTATTACGTTTAAGTATGAAAATTTAGTGCATGAAAAATTGTGTTAGTATGTGCAGCAGTTGCCCCAAGAGAAACCCCAATGAATCTCTCAATGTCATGTGAGTATGTTCGACGTACAAAAGAAAATATTTTAATGTTTTTGAGGTATGCTAAATGTCTTGTGACCAATTATGAACTGGTTTGGAAGTCGGTGAACGTGGCCGAGGACCTTTCCACCTTGGTAAAGCATGACCGGGTTTAGATCAGGATTGGAAAGCAATAAAGCATGACCAGAGACCAATGCACCCGGTAAAGCATGACCAAGGATCTCATGTATGTGGTAGTGGATTTTCCCTGCCAACCCAGTATTGTGGTTTAGTCTGATCAGGCACATTTATGTATGGGTCACTTGCTTTGAACCATATCTGTACGAAAAATGATGAAGTTATGCATGTTCAACTATGTATGATGCAAGTATGTTTATGAAAAGTTTTATGATAATGGCACGTCTATGGTTACGTTAATATGTTCAAGTTTCAGTATGTACACTCTACTTTAAAATGCATGTGGTTTTACTACGTATTACTTGTTATTCTCAGTTTATACGTGTTGAGTATTTAAACTCACTAGACTTGATCGATGCATGTGAGGACGAGTATGAGGAGACGAGGGGTGGGGACCAATGAGCGGGCTTGGACTGCGCAGGAGGCTAAACCCGAGGACTGCCAATTTTTTAAGATTTTATGCATGACAATTTTAATATTCTGATTTTCACGAGATTGCTTCATATTGTTAGAACAAGTTATTTTTAGCAAACTCTATTTGTACTCTTTTTCTTGAAAATATTTTGGTTGAATAGTTTATCCTTATTGCATTTTGAATTATTACTATCTATTTAAGAAAATTTTATTTATACACAAATTTTAAAATAGTTTAAAATTACGATATCAGAGTGGTGTTCTTGTAAAGGGTTATGCCTACTGTCAGTTGTGAGAAACTCACAAAGTCACATATCAAGTCTGTAAGTTTTAATGTTTTAAATTCTTTTATGTACTGATCATCAAATCATGATTTCAGTTCGTACATTTTAAGTTCAAATTAAGTGCATCTCATGATATTAATATTATGTTCATGCATATTGGGCTTACGTGTTGGGTATATATTGGAACAGTATATCTCCCAGACATAGGATTTTGCGCTGGAGCAGACGATGAGGATAGAGAGCCTCAGGATGGGGAGAGGGCCACTCCTCCTCGTCCACCCCCAGATATGCAGGCTCAGATGCTTGCAAGGATGACTCATTTCTTCGCACAGTTTGCGGGGAACTAGACTGCAGTAGACACAGGGACGAGGCCCAGACCAGAGGCAGTCTACGAGAGGTTTAGGAGGATGGATCAGAAAGAGTTCTCGGGGACTACTGACCCGATGATAGCTGAAGGACGGATAAAGTCCATCGAGGTAATTTTTGCCTTTATGGAGCCGCGGATTGCAGACTAGGTCAGGTGTGCCACATTCCTTCTGGCAAGAGGCTCCAGACTGTGGTGGGAAAGCGCATCTGTGTCAGTGAACCTGCAAACACTGACTTAAGATGGCTTTAAGGAGGTCTTCTACTCCAAGTACTTCACTGAGGAAGTATGATCCAGACTGACCAAGGAGTTCATGACGATGCGACACGGAGACAATAGCATTGAAGATTTTGTCAGGAAGTTTGAGAGGGGGTGTCACTTTGTGCCGGTGGCGCCCCAAACCTCGCCACGTAATCATACAACATGTGACTTCATATGCATAAAAATTTTCTTTTCGACGACGTAATAATATAATGCATATACGACAAAATAATGTCATCACCACACTATCTACGTCAGTGTAGCAGAAATAGTATAATAAATACACACATACAACTCAAATAAGACAATGAACCATATTGTCTCTATTTACTATTAACTACAGGACTGTTTGACTAGACACACCTAGTTCTTCACCATTATCCTGTTTCACGCATAGTCCTGTAACCTGCCCAACAGAAACAGTCCCCAAAGGGTGAGAATACACAACAATCATCATCGTAATACATAACAGTTATATTAACAACAACATAAGATATAACTGGAATGATAACAGAAATACCCCCTTGCTGTTTCTGGACAATCAGCCATCAACAACCTCAACAACATCAGACTGCAACAATAACATCGACGATACGTCGCACCCCAACTCCGGCGACAGCAATATCGTTGAACGAACAACATCAACGTGACGTCTCCCAACAACGACAGCCAACAACATCAACAATAATAAACAACAACAAATATAATATCAAATCACCCATATCCAGTGATTTACCATCGTTCAACACAATAGTATTCATCAATACTAAACAATAACAACATATGCTCGTACGTCAACACGTACCTGATAATCGAGTATATATATAATCTGGCTATTTCTTTGATCCCGAGGCTTATGATGTATCTAAATAATTCAACAACAGTATCAGATCATTGTCACCGTATCAACACAATCATAACAGTCTCAATATTCAACATCAAATAGCCCAACAACAATTAATTCAACAAAATATAAAACTCGATTATAAATTCGTATTGTTCAACAATTTAATATTCTAGTGTATTTAATTCACAATACTACCATCAAATACACCCTAATTAATTAAGTTCAATAATAGGTTATTTTATAACATCCGTCAAATTGCGAAAACTTTATATCAACGTGTAACTTATACTTCGTAGACTCCGAATATAAAATAAGAATTAATAACAACTGACAAAAAACTCTCCAATCTCAATCCAACAATTAAAATCCCTAATTATAATAAATTGGAAATAATTCAAAATAACACCACTATAGTCATCTCTAATTCGTTAAAATCATACACTATTCAAAAATCTTCAATTTCAGTATGATTTAACAATTTATCAGATTTATTCCAGAAATCGACGAATTTCAAACATCACCAAAAATATAAAATTTATACCTCAAATCGAAGACCTCGTGTCAACGATTACAGAACTAAAGTCGGTTCGTCGATTGGATAAACAGATAAGTCGCAAAATCGAAAAGAAAATCTGAAAACTTTATTATTTCTTTTCTCTCCTCTCTCTTTCTCGATCTGTAAACGGATGTACTGAAATTCATTTCATTTGATGAAATGATATCCACCACCTCACCATTTTTAATTTTTTTAAATTTTTTATATTAATATAATAATATAATATACAATATATAATATTTAACATTTTAACACCGGTATATCCTTTTGGACCAGTCAAACGATCAAATTTTTCAAAACTCAAAACATAGAACTTCTATATCATTGAGTTTTCTACGTTATATCCAAATTTCAAATCATTTGACTTCATATGACCAAAATATGTCATATTTCATTCTTTAAAAAATCATTAACTATTTAGTAATCTCACATTACTAAATCAACTACTTGTGATATTACTTCAGGCATTACAGTGCCCCTAATTGCAAATGATGCCCGGGAGAAGCTGAGGCATTTTATGGATGGTATGCGGTCGATCTTGCTCCGTGATATGAGAGTTGCTGGTCCGACCACCAATGCCGTTGCCGTGTCTAGAGCCTTGGCGGCAGAACAGGACCAGAGGGATATAGAGATTGATAGACAGGGCAAGAGGCCCTACCAGGCACCTCAGTAGCAGCAACAGCAGCGACCCAAGTTTAAGAGGCATTTCCAAGGACAGCAGGGGAAGAGGCCATTTCACGGACCGCCGAAAGGCAAGGATCCTATCCCTCAGCATAAGGCTCCTCAGAGGTCGGGAGAGCACCCGATTGTAGAGCCCAAATTCAGTACACGTAAAACACATGCACTTATTTAATGGTTAAATTATTTATTTAATTTTAAAATAATTTTAGCGATGCATGTTTTATCAAATTGTATTATTTTAAATTATTTATGTTTATGTGATACACGTTCAAATGTTTCCTTGAGTTTCATGTTTCACGCGATTATTCGATGCGGATCGAGGAAAAGAGACCGGCGACGATTTTTGGCAATTTTAAAATATGGTATTTTATTTTTTGTTAGGATTGGGGCATTTTAAATGATTTATTTAGTTTTTAGCATTTTAAAGCCTAGTTTAATTATTAAGAGATTTTAAGATTTTATAACTTTTAGGGTTTAGCAATTGTGTATTTTATTTTAATTAAGGGAATTGTTAAATTAGTGTGGATTATTATTGTTGGTAACATTTTAATTAAGCAAAATTTTATTCCCTTAATTATTAAAAACACACACACACCCCCCCCCCCCCCCCCAAAACACACACTCACGTAAAACACACACACACAATTCCTTACACTGCCATTTCAGATTTTTATTGGAGAAACCTAGGGTTCTAAGAACTTCAGCAGCCGCCCTCTCCTCTTTGAATTTTCCCAGCGATTTCGTTGGCTTTTCTTCAAGAAAATCGTGCCACGTTCGTCTCGGATCGTTCTCTCGCATCCTTCCCGCTTCGGTGTCGTTGTTAACTTTAAATATCAAAAGACATGTATAATCTTTTGATTCTGCATCGATATTGATATGTACTTATGTTTATTATATGTAAAAATCAATGTATGTTGTAAAAAGTTTGAGCAAAAATTTGTTGGATCGGTTCTGAAACGATTTTAGATCTGAAAACTCGAAATTTGCTGTCATTTTAAATACTGCGACTTTTCGGTCGATTTTATGGAAAAACTTTCAACATATAAAGCATAGAACTTTTTTATACCTTCGATTTGACAGTAAATTAGAAATATTTAGATAAAAAATGGGTGAGTTATGATCGTTTTTGTGGGACTGATCAAAGTGCGATTTTTTGAAAATGCGTTCTTGATGTGTTCTTAAAGTTTTATTGTTACAGGGTTCGTTGGAGATCGACGGGTGATCAATGCTGCATTTAAGTATGTTGAGTATGATGTTGGGATGGTTTTTGGTGTGTTGGATCGCATCGATACGCACTTGTTTGCATTAGAAGTCGTAGGATGCGTTTTGATGTCAAATTTCGAGTTCACGAATTCGGTTGCGTTGTTTGTGATGCATAGTTGTTTTGGGGCGTTTGTTTGAGTTTGAATAAGGATCATAGTTTCTTAGGATGAGTCTCGAGACATTGGTTCACTTTCCATATGATCGAGTTAGGATGAATAAGCCATAAGTGTAGTGTTTCTCCCCTGGTTTACATTTCCAGCACCTACACGGACCCGAAGTCGGAACCTTACACAGGGTTCGTGTCATTTTTCCTTCGAAATGTGAATTTACAGCACCTACCCGGACCCTTACCTGGACCCTTACACGGGGTCGAATACCCTTTTAAAAAAAAAAAATTTAAAAAATTTAATTTTTTTTAGGGATTGTTTTGGGATTTGATGTAATGATTTAGTACGATGATTAAACGCGGTCAAGTCCCAAGAGATTTAGCATTTTGGGTGTGAGTATGACTAATATGTCTAAGTTATGAAAGATAAGTTTTTGAACTCATATTAGTACGTGCAGCAGTGGCCCCAAGCGAGATCCAACGAATCCCTCAATGCCAAGTAAGTATGTTCGACGTGCAAAGGAAAATGGTTTTAAGTTTTTGAGGTATGCTAAATGTTTTGTGACCAAATTATGAACGGGTTTGGAAGTCGGTGAACGTGAGCGAGGACCTCTCCACCTCGGTAAAGCATGACCGGGTTTAGATCAGGATTAGAAAGCGGTAAAGCATGACCAGGGACCAATCCACCCGGTAAATCATGACCGGAGATCTCATGTATGTGGCAGTGGATTTTTCATGTCAGCCCAGTACTGTGGTTTAGTCTGATCAGACGCATTTATGTATGGGTCACTTGCTTTGAAACATATCTCTACGCAAAATGATGTTATATATGCTCAAGTATGTATGATGCAAGTATGTTGAAGAAAAGTCTTATGCTGATGGCACGTCTACATTTATGCTACTACGTTCAAGTTTCAAGTATGTTTATGCTATTACGTTCCAATTTCATGTATCTAAGCCCTACTTTAACGATGCATGTGGTTTTATTATGTAGTACTTTCTATCTCCGGTTTATACATGTTCAGTCTTTTTAGACTCACTAGACTTGATCGATGTAGGTGAGGATGACTTTGAGGAGACAAGGGGTGGGGACCAATGAGCCGGCTTGGACTGCGCTGGAGGCTAAACCCGAGGAATGCCCATGTTTTAAGATTTTATGCATGACGATTTTTAATACTCTGATTTCATGAAGTGGTTTATGATGTTTAAACGATTATTACTTTTGGAAAATTTTATTTTGGTTGTTTTTATTGCAAATGTTTTTATACGAGCAAGTTATTTTAATGCAAATTTGAAAGTTTATTTTGTACTTAAAATTTTTATTTTTCCGCAAATTTTAAATAGTTTAAAAGTACGGTACGTTACACGGTGTGCCCGAAGTGCAATCGCCAGCATACGAGACAATGTTTATGGGGATCGGGCAAATGTTTCAAATGCGGAGCCAGCGATCATGTGCTGAATGACTGCCCACAGTGGAGTCAGCCGACTCAGGGGAGAGTGTTCGCCATGCAGGCAGAGGAGGCGAACCCAGAAACGACCCTGTTGATCGGTAACTTATTTAATTCAACATCGTATTATCTTTGTTATGCATGTTTCGAATTTTATTTGGGATTATTAGTGTGCTAGATAGTATTTTTGGTGATTTTGTGTAGAGATCTTCTACTATGCATGAGGTTAAGATTAGAATTTTGGGATATAAGTTTTGTGTGTTGTGCTAACGTTTATCAGGAAATATTTCATAAAGAGAGTTGCCACGAAGGCCTTGAAAGATTTTGGGGCCACTCACTCTTTTATTTCAGAGACATTCGCCAATCATCTGGACGTCAAGTCTATTGGACTCGATGTGAGCTATTCAGTGACAGTCTCATCAGGGGGAAGAGTTATCAGCTACTAGGGTGGTCAAAAATATTGCTCTGGAACTGCATGACCACCTAGTGTATGCCGATCTGATTGTGTTGCCGATGCCAGAATTTTATATTATCTCGGGAATCGATTGGCTGACGAGGAACAAAGTTCTTATTGACTTTCAGAAAAGGTCAGTGTTGGTAAGACCGTTGGGCATGAAGCAGTTTCTCTTTGAGCCAGATAAATGGAGGAGTTTCCCTCGAATGATCTCCTACATGCAGGAACGGAGACTTATTCATAAGTTTTGTCAGGATTTCTTGGCCAGAATTGTTTAAGTGCCTGACGCACCCAATCCGTCGATATTGAGGTACCGATTGTCAGAGATTTTCCTGATGTCTTCCCAGATGACGTCACATGCCTTCCACCAGAGAGAGAGGTGGAGTTCGCCATTGATCTTATGCCAGGTACCGTGCCAATCTCTAAGGCACCGTACCGAATAGCTCCAGCTAAGATGTTAGAGCTCAAATAGCAGATTCAGGAGTTTCTTGACAAGGAATTTATTCACCCTAGTTTCTCATCATGGGGAGCACCAGTGCTCTTTGTAAAGAAGAAAGATGGGAGCATGAGGCTTTGTATCGATTACCGAGAACTGAACAAGGTAACAATCAAGAATAAATACCCACTTCCAAGGATAAAGGACTTGTTTGATCAGTTACAGGGAGCTACAGTGTTCTCTAAGATAGATCTACGATCCGGGTATCATCAGCTGAAGGTAAAAGATGCAAATGTTTATAAGACAGCCTTCAGAACCAGATATGGGAATTATGAGTTCTTAGTGATTCCGTTTGGACTGATGAATTCTCCAGTAATTTTCATGGACCTCGTGAATCAAGTATTCAGCCCTACCTAGATCAGTTCGTCGTAGTGTTCATTGACGACATTCTGATCTACTCGAAAAGCCATGAGGAGAACAGTCAGCATTTGAGTACAGTTTTGCAAGTATTGCAGAGTCGCAAGTTGTTTGAAAATTTTAGCAAGTGTGATATCTGGATGGAAAAAGTAGAGTTTTTGGGTCATATAATTTCTAGCAGTGGCATTGAGGTGGATCCAGCTAAGGTAGCAGCAGTTAAGGAATGGTTTGAGCCGAAGAATGCTTCAGATATCCGCAGTTTCCTAGGCTTAGCAGGCTACTACCGAAAATTCATTCAGGGATTTTCTTCAATAGCAGTGCCACTCACTTCATTGACTAATAAGAATGCTAAATTCTTATGGAGTAGAGAATGTCAGAAGAGCTTCGATACTTTGAAGCAAGCTCTTATTTGATCGTCAGTGTTAACCATGCCAGCAGGGCAAGGCAATTTTGTACTATACTCCGATGCTTCTAAGCTCGGGTTAGGTGCAGTATTGATGTAACATGATCGGGTTATAGCATATGCCTCCAGACAGTTTAAAATGCATGAGAAGAACTATCCGACTCATGATCTTGAGCTAGCTGCTGTTGTCTTTACGTTGAAGATATGGAGACATTATTTGTACGGCGGGAAATGCCAGATATTTACTGATCACATGAGTCTCAAATATTTTTTCACGCAGAAAGAGCTGAATATGAGACAAATACGGTGGTTGGAGTTAGTGAAAGGCTACAATTGTGAAATTAGCTACAATCTAGGGAAAGCTAATGTTGTGGCAGATGACTTGAGCAGGAAAGTTGCAGTCGTAGCGCAACTGTCAGCGCATAGATCTCATTAATCACAGATTCAGATATTTGATTTAGAGGTGTATCCTAAGGGCAGAGCTCCTAAGCTGTCTAATATGACAGTCCAGTCTTCATTACTAGACCGAATTCGTAGAGGTCAGCCTTCAGATGAGCAGTTACAGAAATGGAGACTGAAGAATGAAGCCAAGGGCAGTGTACTATACACAGTTTCTAATGGTATTGTGAGATACAGAGGGAGAATGTGGGTGCCTACTGTTGATTCGATCAGAGAGAATATTTTGACAGAGGCACATACATCTTCGTATTCCATCCATCCAAGAGGTACCAAGATTTACAAGGATCTGCATATTTTATATTGGTGGCCAGGTATGAAGCGATACATCCGTCGATTTGTGTCTGAATGCCTCACTTGTCATCAAGTGAAAGCAGAGCATCAGAGGCCAGCAGATTTACTTAAGCCGCTCCCTATCCCCGAGTGGAAATGGGAGAATATCACCATGGATTTCGTTATTGGTTTACCGAGGTCACTCAGAGGATCCAATGCCATTTGGGTTATAGTGGATCGACTTACTAAGTCAGCACACTTCTTACCGGTGAAGACGACTTTCTCCATGACTCAATATGCAGAGCTCTATATCAGGGAGATAGTCCGATTGCACGGGATCCCAATTTCTATTGTTTCCGACAGGGACCCGGGGTTCACATCGTCCTTTTGGAAGAGTTTACATGCAGCCATGGGGACGAAGTTGCTATTCAGTACTGCATTTCACCATCTGACAGATGGTCATTCTGAGCGAGTGATTCAGATTTTGAAAGATTTGCTGCGAGTTTGTGTGATCGATTTCCATGGGAATTGGGCATCAAAGCAACCTCTAGTAGAGTTTACCTATAACAACAGTTTCCAATCATCTATAGGGATGACTCCCTACAAGGCACTATATGGGAGGAAGTGCAGATCGTCGATTCACTGGGTTGAAGTCGGTGAGAGATCAGAACTTGGTCCAGAGATTGTTCAGCAGACTGCAGATGCAGTGGTCAAGATCCGAGACAGGATGAAGACCGCACAGAGTCGTCAAAAGAGTTATGCTAACAAGAGGAGAAGGGATCTTGAGTTTGCCGTAGGTGATCAGGTTTTCGTAAAAATAGCACCTATGAAGGGTGTTATGAGGTTTGGGAAGAGAGGCAAGCTTAATCTGAGGTTTATTGGACCGTTCGAGATACTTGACAGAGTTGGGACACTAGCTTATCATGTAGCCCTACCGCCGAATCTAGCTGGTGTACACAATGTGTTCCACGTCTCGATGCTGAGGAAGTACCTAGCAAATCCTTCGTATGTCTTGAGCTTTGAGCCATTGCAGTTGGCTCCAGATCAGTTGTATGAGGAAAGACCTGTCCAAATCCGAGACAGACAGGAACAAAGACTCCGGAACAAAGTGACCAAGTTTGTAGAACCCTGTAAACTAGACTACGTATAAGCATGCATAATTCTAGTATTTTAAATTAAAATGATTTTATTGCATGAGTATTTAAATGCTTTTCTTTAAAAGTTAATTATTTTATGCTGTAGTTTAAATTTTTATCCTTTTAGTTAATTCAGTGAGGCCGGACTGGAGTTGGAGTTTTGAGATAGAATTTAAATTTAGAAATCATTCCCAGAGTTTATTGTAGCTAGCTAATAAGTTGATTTAAGTTAAAAGGAGTTTTAAGGAATTATGTTAGTAACTTGAGGTGAGTAGGAAATAAGTTCATTCAGGTTCCTTAATTGAGGTGTTAATTCACTAAATTAATTAAAGGATAGGTAAGGCTCTTAAGGTTTAAAAATTTACTAACTAAACAATATTTTCCCTCTATTTAATTGTTAAATTTTCGGCCACCCCCTTAAATGAGTAAACAATTCTTTGCCAACTCACCTTTGACACATTCCTTGTCATTTCTTAACATGATAATCCTTTCATTTATTTACCACCATTTATTTATTATTAGATCATTTTCCTAACCTTGATATGGCATGCAAAAATCGGCCACACCCCATTCATTTATCCCTCCAAAAATCATTTGATATCAAGCAAATTCAAAATTCAAAAGAGAGGAGACTTGGTCATACCATTTGAGTTCCTTTATTATTGGATCTCCCCTCACTCTCCTAACCATTACCTCCCTCTCCATTACTTCGAAATTCAGAGAGAAATTGAGAGAAAAATCGTGAGCAAGCCTTAGAAAAAAACAAGAGAAAAATCGAGTAGAAGAAAACAAGGTAGCAAAGCACTCCGTCTCCTCCGCGCCGCGTCGTTGCGTTTCGTTCGTTTTCTTTTCAAAACAAAACCAAGGCATGTTTATATTTTTTTAACTCTTCAATCAAGTCATATTAGTATTTTGAAACATCATAATCATGATTATTTTAAGCTCAAAACCGAAATCCTTCCATACCATTTTCGAATAATGAAGTGCAGAATTTTTTTGTTCTACTTTCATGCTTCACGGTTCGCTTGTTTTTGTGAGTACAAGTGGATGGTTCGATTCCAGGCTCCCAAGGCTACATCTAGACATGTACTAGGATGGATTAGGACCACGTTGATCCATTAGTTCAGCCCCCATGCTTGCTGGAAATCGAAAGGACAGCAACTCCCCGAACATGTCCCAATTGCATTCGATTTTCTTGATTGATGTCAAAGGTTGATGGATCTAATCTTGGCTGCCCTAAGGGCTATAGCCATGGTTAGAACCTCTCCTAATGATGTCTAAGACATGACCAAGTCGCCCTTTTGAGGTTTGGTCCATGGTGAAATCGGTTTTCAAATCAAACAACAAGAACAGCCCCTTCGACCCTTTTAAATTATGCATGTGTCCTCTCGGTTTTGGGTGTTGGTGTGGATCTTGGTTGGCTCTTTAGCCCTTAGCCACGGTTCATACCACACCCCATGATGTCTAGATCAAGCCATGGCCAACCATATGGTCACTGGTATGATGCATGACAGCAACAAAACAAAATTTCAGAAACATCACCGTACATATTTTTGTGTTCTCGGTTGAAGCTTGGTGATGTCCTAGGTGTTGGATTGGATTGTGGTTGGCCTAGGGCCCTTAACCATGGTTCAAGCCACCCCTTAGGATGTTGGTAAGAGACTATGGTCAGTAGTTCAAGCCCCAATGACCAATCGTCTCGCAAACGAAGCAATGCAAGCGCAAGTGCAATTGCTGGAATTTTCTGGCACCAACTTGCTGCTTTGGTTCAGTGGCTCGTTCGAGTTCTTGGTTGGCTTTTAGCCGATGGCCTTGGACTGGACAGTGCCGCATCAAGTTAGGAAGGTCATGTTTTTGGCCGTTCGTGATTCGGATCATTATTGAGGTAGTACGAAAAATTATGGTGCGATGTGCCAAATTGACTCTCGAAAGAGCGTTTCATGTTTTGGCCTCCATTCACCAAAATTTCGGGCCATTATAGCTGGTATCAGAGCAATGGTTCTGTAAAGGGTTGTACTACTACTGACCATGAGAAGCTCACGAAGTCACGTCTTCGGTCTGTAAGTTTTACATTTACGCATTTTATTTAAAGCATGAATTATTTGACAGCATGTTTTCATGAATTATTTTACATCCAAATTTATTTTATTGTTCAGTATTTAAATTTAAATAAATTATGGAATTATGCATGTTGGTTACGTATGGGTTATGTATGGAACAGTATGCCCCCTAGACGCATTCTCGAGCGCACTAGAAATGAGGAGCCTCGCCAAGAGGACGGAGAGGAGCAGAGGCAGGAGAGAGACTTACCACCTCCACCACCCCCTCCACCTAACATGAATGCCCAGATTCTAGCTGTGATGACTCAGTTCTTCGCACAGTTTGCGGGGAACCATGCTGTGGCGACCAGGCCGACAGGGCCCGAGGCTGTCTATGAGAGATTCATGAAGATGCGTCCTAAGGAGTTTTCAGGGACGACGGACCCCATGATTGCCGAGGGCTGGATCAAGTCCCTCGAGGTTATCTTCGAGTTCATGGAGCTTGGGGATGCAGACAAAGTTCGATGTGCCACATATTTATTCGGAGGAGATGCCCGCTTATGGTGGGAAGAAGCGTCATTAGCCCTGAACTTGGCTACACTGAGCTGGACGCGCTTCACGGAGGTATTCTACTCCAAATATTTCACTGAGGAGGTGCGCACCAGGTTGACCACTGAGTTCATGAGCCTGAGACAGGGAGATATGACTGTTACGGAGTTCATCCGTAAGTTTGAGAGGGGTTGTCATTTTGTACCCCTGATCGCGAATGATGCTAAAGCCAAGTTGATGCATTTCTTGGTGGGTCTACGGCCGATCTTGCGCCGTGATGTTAGGGTGTCTGACCCTACTACTTATGAGGTTGCTGTCTCCAAAGCTCTAGCCGCAGAGCAGGATCACCGTGATATCGAGAGAGACCGCCAGGGCAAGCGCCCAGTCCAGGTACCACACCGCCCTCCTCCTCAGCAGCATCAGCAGCAGAACAAGAGGCCTTTTCACGGACCGCCTAGAAACAGAGGTCAGCAGCAGCAGCAGCAGCGGGGACGCCCAGCACCGAGGACTTTTGAGCACCCAGTTTGCCCTAAGTGCTCACGTCGCCATCCTGGAGCATGTATGTTTGGCTCAGGGAAGTGTTACAAGTGTGGCAGTCCAGACCACATGTTGCTGCTGTGCCCTCAGAGGAATCTGCCTACCCAAGGCAGAGTATTTGCTCTCCATGCTACGGAGACGAACCCAGATACGATGCTCATGACAGGTACATTTAAAGCTTTAAGTTTACATTTGGGATTTAATGTTTTGGGAATCGGGATTGAGATCTTGAACTTAGAATTGCGATAGGATTGCATGCTCTACTTAGTATTATTTTCGGGAATTAGGTTAGAAGAACTTTGACCTTTGCATGTCTATAAGTTAGTTCTTGTGATTATTGGGTTTCTCTTAGTATTCCAACCTTTCAGGGAGAATATTTATATCTGGTTCCGCTACGAAGGCCTTGATAGATTCAGGGGCCACTCACTCATTTATTTTGGATGTCTTTGCTAATTTCCTCAAGGTCAAGACCGTTGGGCTAGATATAGCCTATTCAGTAGTATTGCCTTCTGGTGAAGAGATGACAGCTACCAATGTGATCCGAGACATAGATCTTGAGCTCCATGGCAACCTTGTTTATGCGGATCTGATCGTTTTGCCGATGCCAGAGTTTGACATTATCCTAAGGATGGACTGGCTATTGCGGAATAGAGTTTTGATTGACTTCCAGCGGAGATCTGTTCTAGTCCGACCTCCTGGAATGACGCATTTCTTATTCAAGCCGGACAGGTACTTTCCCTTACCACGCATTATTCCTTATGTCAAGGCTAGGAAGCTCATGCATAGATGGTGTCGGGCATTTTTAGCAACTTTTATATCTGTCCCCGAGGCACCCAGTCAGTCAGCTTCAGTTGTCCCAGTTGTCAGGGATTTTCTAGACGTTTTTCCGGAAAACGTCTCTGGTATACCACACGAGAGAGAGGTGGAGTTTTCTATCGAGCTTATGCCAGGTACGGTTCCGATCTCCAAAGCACCGTACCGACTAGCACCGACAGAGATGGCAGAGCTTAAGAAGCAGATTCAGGAACTTCTAGATAAGGAGTTCATTCGCCCGAGTTTTTCTCCATGGGGCGCGCCAATCTTATTTGTGAAGAAGAAGGATGGCTCTATGAGGCTTTGTATTGACTACCGGGAGTTGAACAGGGTCACAGTGAAGAACAAGTACCCACTTCCGAAGATCGAGGACTTGTTTGACCAGTTGCAGGGAGCTTCGGTATTCTCCAAGATAGATCTGCGTTCCGGTTATCACCAGTTGAGGGTGAGAGATGCTGATGTTTCCAAGACTGCCTTCAGGACTCGTTATGGCCACTATGAGTTCCTTGTGATGTCGTTCGGTCTGACGAATGCGCCAGCAATCTTCATGGATCTCATGAATCGCGTATTTCAGCCGTATCTTGACCAGTTTGTGATAGTATTCATAGACGACATTCTCGTCTACTACCAGAATCAGGAGGATCACAGCAGACATCTGACCACAGTGCTGCAGACCTTGCAGAAGCACAAGTTATTCGTAAAGTTCAGTAAGTGCGAATTTTGGTTAGAGAAGGTGGCGTTCTTAGGTCACATTGTTTCTAGCAGTGGTATTGAGGTAGACCCAGCAAAAGTTGCAGCAGTCAGAGATTGGGTTGTGCCGCAGAATGCATCAAAGATCCGCAGTTTTCTTGGGCTAGCAGGATATTATCGGAAGTTCATAAGGGATTCTCCTCTATTGCCGTTCCACTCACATCATTGACCAAGAAGAATGCTAAATTTGTGTGGAGCGAGGAGTGTCAGAAAAGCTTCGATACTTTGAAGCAAGCTCTTATCTTAGCGCCAGTTTTGGCCATGCCGTCAGGGCCCGGTGAGTTTGTTTTGTATACCGATGCTTCGAAGCTCGGTTTGGGCGCAGTATTGATGCAGCATGGGAAGGTGATAGCTTATGCTTCTCGTCAGCTGAAAATCCATGAGAAGAACTACCCTACCCATGATCTAGAGTTGGCCGTCGTGGTTTTTTCCTTGAAAATTTGGAGGCATTATCTGTATGGAGAGAAGTGCCAGATCTTTACCGACCATAAGAGTCTCAAGTATTTCTTTACGCAGAAGGAGCTGAACATGCGTCAGAGGCGTTGGTTGGAGCTTGTGAAGGATTATGACTGTGACATTAGCTACTGCAGATCCTCATCTACATCTCAGAACATTCCTTGAAATCATTGACACGGTAAAAATAAATGGTGTTTCTGATGATATAATTCGATTGCGCTTGTTTCCTTTTTCTCTTAGGGACCAAGCAAGAGGATGGCTCCAATCTCTTCCTTTGGGGAGTATCACTATATGGCAGGAATTAGCAACCAAGTTTCTTGCTAAATATTTTCCACCTGCGAAGTCTGCACAGTTGAAAATTGAGATAAGTACTTTTAGGCAGACTGACTTTGAGCAATTATATGAGGCATGGGAACGGTATAAGGAGTTGTTGAGGAGGTGTCCAAACCATGGTTTTGAAGATTGGGTACAGATTGAATTGTTTTACAATGGTTTGAATGAACAAACAAGAGGCACTGTGGATGCAGCAGCTGGTGGCACGATATTTGCAAAATCACCTGATCAAGCATATGATTTGCTTGAATAGATGACCATTAACAGTTATCAGTGGCCATCTGAGAGGTCAGGAGTAAAGAAGCCAGCTGGGATGTATGCCATAGATCCTACTACATCACTCACCGCACAAGTTTCAGCTTTAACAACTCAAATTGCAGCTATGAATAAAGCTAGTACAACAGAGGTTGAAAATGCATCGGTTGTTACTGAAGAACCACATATTCCTGATGAGGCTCATTATATCAACAATAGGAATTTTGGTGGCTACGGAGGATATCGAGGTAACCCTCCCCCTAACACTTATCATCCTGGTTTGAGAAATCATGAGAATTTTTCATATGCTAATAATAAAAATGTGTTGAATCCTCCACCGGGGTTCAATACATCAAAGGGGGAAGGAAAACCTTCACTTGAGGATCTAATTGGGACATTTGTTGCTGAATCTAGTAAAATGATGGCTAGGACTGAATCTCGTCTTGATGGCATGGAAACTCACATGGGAAATATGGGTGCCACAATGAAATCATTGGAGACACAGATTGGACAATTGGCTAATGCATTGAGAGATCAAAATAGAGGTCAATTCCCAAGTAATACTGAAGTGAATCCAAAGGAGCAATGCAAAGCTGTATCTTTGAGAAGTGGAAGAGAACTAGAGGTGCAAAGTTCCAAGGAGAGAATGGACAAGGAGAAGACAGTTGAAAAAGAGGAAACTGAGGGATCCAAAGCTGAAGTTGAAGTTGAACAACCTCCGGTATTTAAGCCAACTCTTCCATATCCGCAGAGGTTCAAAAAGAAGAAATTAATTGATCAATTTGCAAAAATTTTGGAGACTTTCAAGAAGATTCACATCAACATTCCATTTGCTGATGCTTTAGAGCAAATGCCAAACTATGCAAAGTTCATCAAAGATGTGATGTCAAAGAAGAGGAAGTTGCAAGATTTCGAGACAGTAAAGTTGACCGAAGAGTGTAGCGCCATTCTCCAAAAGAAGCTACCACAAAAACTAAAAGATCCAGGGAGTTTACTATACCTTGCATTATTGGTGGTACTCAAGTTAATAAAGCTTTATGTGATCTTGGAGCAAGTATTAATCTTATGCCATTTTCTACTTATAGGGACTTGAAGCTAGGGGAGGTAAAACCAACCACTATAACTTTGCAACTTGCAGATAGGTCACCACCTATCCTCGTGGAATTGTTGAAGATGTTTTGGTAAAAGTTGACAAGTTTATCTTCCCTGCTGATTTTGTAATACTTGATATGGAAGAAGATCAAGATGCTCCATTGATTTTTGGGCGACCCTTCTTAGCCACTGGAAAAGCATTGATAGATGTACACAAAGGAGAACTCACCTTGAGATTTGGTGGAGAAGCTGTCATTTTTAATATCTATCACGCCATGAAGGAGTCAGATGAGGTAAGCACTTGTAAAAGCATTGATGTTTTAGACTCATGTATGTCCTTTGATTGTGCAGGAACTAGGGATCCCTTTGAGAGCTGTTTGATAGGTGCTGCTGGAACTGTTGATGAAGAAAATTGGGAAGTGAAAGAGCAACGGGTGGCTCTTGAAGCCCTGCGGAAAGAAAGGAGAAAAGATGCACCGCTTGAAGAGTTTAATGTAAATGAGAAAATTGAGGTAAAAGCACCTTCTCCTGAATTAAAGGAACTGCCAAGCCACCTTTGTTATGCATTTTTAGGTTAAAATTCGACATATCCGGTTATCATCTTTTCCTTTCTTACTTGTACTGAAAAAGAGAAATTGTTGAGAGTGTTGAGGAAATTTAAAACTGCATTTGGTTGGTCTATTTCTGATATCAAGGGGATTAGTCCCACTATATGCTTGCATAAAATTTTGATAGAGGAGTCGTATACTCCTTATGTGGATCACCAGAGGAGGCTAAATCTAGCCATGAAAGAGGTAGTGAAAAATGAAGTGTTGAAATTGTTAAATGCTGGAGTTATATATGCTATTTTTGACAGCAGTTGGGTATCTCATGTGCAAGTAGTGCCTAAAAAGGGTGGAATGACTGTAGTAAAGAATGAAAATGATGAACTAATATCTACTCGTACTGTGACTGGATGGCGAGTATGTATTGATTATAGGAAGTTGAACAATGCCACAAGTAAAGATCATTTTCCATTACCTTTTATTGATCAAATGCTTGATAGACTTGCTGGTTATTGTCACTACTGTTTTTTAGATGGTTATTCAGGTTATAACCAGATTGCTATAGCACCGGAGGATCAAGAGAAGACAACTTTCACGTGTCCCTATGGCACGTTTGCTTTTAGGAGAATGCCGTTTGGGTTATGCAATGCACCTGCCACTTTCCAGAGGTGCATGATGGCCATTTTTGCAGATATGGTGGAGGAAATAATGGAAGTCTTCATGGACGACATTTCGATATTTGGTTCGTCGTTTGATCACTGTTTACATAACATTTCCCTTGTTTTGCAGAGATTTCAAGAAAAGAACTTAGTTCTTAATTGGGAAAAGTGTCATTTTATGGTCCAAGAGGGTATTGTTCTTGGACATAAAGTGTCTTCAAAGGGATTAGAGGTAGACAAAGCCAAAGTGGTTGCAATTGAAAAGCTTCCACCACCGAAGAACATCAAAGGGATAAGGAGTTTCTTAGGACACGCCGGGTTTTATCGTAGATTTATCAAAGATTTTTCTAAGATTTCTAAACCTCTGTGTAACTTGCTTGAAAAAGAGTCGACTTTTATATTTGATGATGATTGTTTGCAGGCATTCGAGGAGATCAAAATGGCATTGGTAACTGCACCGATTATGATAGTGCCGGACTGGAAGGAACCCTTTGAGCTAATGTGTAATGCAAGTGATTATGCAGTGGGTGTTGTATTAGGCCAAAGAAGGGAGAAGATGTTTAGGGCGATTTACTACGCAAGCCGCACGATGGATGCTGCACAGCAAAATTACACTACAACCGAGAAGGAGATGCTTGCAGTAGTATTTGCTTTCGACAAATTCAGACCTTATACCGATGCTTCGAAGCTTGGTTTAGGTGCAGTTTTGATGCAGCATGGGAGAGTGATAGCGTATGCTTCTCGACAGCTGAAAATCCATGAGAAGAATTACCCTACCCATGATCTGGAGTTAGCGGCCGTAGTTTTTGCTTTGAAGATTTGGAGGCACTATCTGTATGGAGAGAAGTGCCAGATCTTTACCGACCATAAGAGCCTCAAGTATTTCTTTACGCAGAAGGAGCTGAACATGCGTCAGAGGCGTTGGTTGGAGCTTGTGAAAGACTACGATTGTGACATTAGCTACCACCCGGGTAAAGCTAATGTAGTTGCGGATGCTTTGAGCAGGAAAGTCGCAGTGATGGCTCATTTGACGATGCAGAAACCTCTTCAGATTGAGATGCAGAGGTTTGATCTTGAGACTTATCCGCGAGGTAGAGTTCCTCGTTTATCTACCTTGACCATTCAGTCTTCCCTTTTTGATCGTATTCGCAGCGGTCAGGCAGCAGATGAGCAGTTGGCACAGTGGAAGAAGAGAGATGAAGCCAAGGGCAGTGTTTTGTATACAGTCAGCGACGGTATTGTGAGATACCGAGATAGGATATGGGTTCCTAGCAGTGATTCTATCCGAGCAGACATCTTATCAGAGGCCCATACGTCCCCGTACTCCATTCACCCTGGGAGTACGAAGATGTACAAAGATCTGCAGCTATTGTATTGGTGGCCAGGGATGAAGAAGGACATCAGGCGTTTTGTATCCGAGTGCCTGACTTGCCAGTTAGTGAAGGCCGAGCATCAGAGACCAGCAGGTTTGCTCAAGCCTCTTCCTATTCCCGAGTGGAAGTGGGAGAACATTACCATGGACTTTGTGACCGGATTGCCGAGGTCAGCCAGAGGATCGAATGCTATCTGGGTAATTGTAGATCGTCTTACCAAATCAGCGCACTTCTTGCCTATTAAGACGACTTTCACCATGGTTCAGTATGCAGAGCTGTATATCCGAGAGATAGTCCGACTCCATGGTATTCCAGTTTCTATCGTATCCGACAGAGATCCCAGATTCACTTCCTCATTTTGGAAGAGTTTGCATTTGACTTTGGGTACGAAGTTGCTGTTTAGCACAGCTTTCCATCCGCAGACAGATGGACAGTCGGAGCGAGTTATTCAGATCTTAGAGGATCTTCTCCGTGCTTGCGTCATTGATTTCTCTGGGAGTTGGGAGTCGAACTTACCATTGGTAGAGTTCACCTATAACAACAGTTTCCAGTCGTCTATAGGTATGGCTCCGTATGAAGCGCTGTATGGCCGCAAGTGTAGATCTCCTGTTCATTGGGATGAAGTAGGAGAGAGAGCAGAGTTGGGTCCAGAGATTGTTCAGCAGGCAGCAGAGGTAGTAGTCAAGATTCGTGATAGAATGAGGACTGCTCAGAGCCGACAGAAGAGTTATGCCGATCAGCGGAGGAGAGAGTTAGAGTTTGCAGTGGGCGATCATGTCTTCGTGAAAGTGGCACCTATGAAGGGTGTCATGAGATTTGGCAAGAAAGGGAAGCTCAGTCCGAGATTCATTGGACCGTTTGAGATCCTTGACAGAGTTGGGACGCTTGCTTATCGTGTGGCTCTTCCGCCAAATCTGGCCGGAGTACACAATGTCTTTCACGTCTCCATGCTGAGGAAGTATATGGCAAATCCTTCGCATGTGCTGAATTTAGAGCCGTTGCAGCTTACTCCGAACTTATCTTATGAGGAAAGACCCGTGCAGATCCTAGACAGACAGGAGAAGAAACTTCGGAACAAGTTGGTTAAGCGAGTCAAAGTCAAATGGCTCAACCATTCAGAGGAGGAAGCTACGTGGGAGTCTGAGCCGGAGATGAGAAGTCGATACCCTGAGTTATTCGGTGAGTTCTAATTTCGAGGACGAAATTTATTTAAGGGGGGAAGGATTGTAGAACCCGTATATCAGTAGACTTATAAGCCATGCATAATTCTAGATTTTTAAATTTAATTGACTTCATTGCATGATTATTTTAAATGCATTTGTTTGAAGTTAATTATTTTATTATTTCAGTTCAGTAGTTTGTTCTTTAGCATTTCAGTTATTTCAGTGAGGCCGGACCGGAGTTGGAGTTTTAAGATAGAATTTAAGATTCGAGAAATATTTCCAGAAGTTAATTTAGCTAGCAACCAAGTTCATTTAAGTTAGAAAGGGAGGTGTGAGGATTTAATTTAATTATTTGAGGTGATTAAGAAATGAACTCATTTAAGTTATTTAATTAAGGGGTTAGCTCACTAAAATTATTTAAAGGATTAGTAAGGCTTTCAAGGATTATTAGTTGACTAGATAATCAACATTTCCCTTTATTTTATCATGCATTTTTCGGCCACCCTTAGTGCTAGAAGATTCATTTTCCAACTCATCAACTTTGACCAATTATTTGCATGTAATTAGTAGGATAATTCTAGGATTTTTGGGAGCACAATTTAATTAATTAATGGACATATCCTAGACTAGAAAATAAGCAAAATTTCGGCCACTACCTCCTAGAAGCATCCACCAACTCATTTGATATCAATTCAAAATTTAAAATTCAAAGGGGAGTGGACTTGGTCTTGATTCTTCCTTATATTGTGCACCCTTCTCCTCACCCCTCATAACCATTTTTCCCCCCTCTCCTTTTCGAAAATTCAGAGTGAATTCACACTCATTTTCAGTAGAAAAATCGTGAGGTACCTGCCAAAAAGAAGAGAGAAAAATCGAGAGCAAGGTAAGGTAGAAAAGAGAAGCGCTCCACCTCCTCCGTGCCGCGTCGTCGTCGTTTCGTTCGTTTTCTTTCGAAACGAAACCAGGCATGTCTAGATTTCTTTCAAACCTCAATCAAGTCATATTATCATTTATTTTTCAGTACATGATCATGTTTATTCAAGTAAAAATCAAGATCCAAGTCAAAACATTTTGAAACCACACATGCAGAATTTTCGATTTCCTTGGCAAGCTTCACGATTTCTTTTGATTTGTGAGTTTCAGGTATTGGATCGACTCCAGGCTCCCAAGGCGGCTTGTATACATGTAGTAGGATGCATTAGGACCATGTTGTTCCATTCAAACCAGCCCCATGCTTGCTGGAAATTCAGAATGACAGCAAGTCCCCATAGGTGCAGAAAATGTTGTTCGAAAATTCAGTTTCTTGTCATGGAGGAAGGATCTGATCTTGGCTGCCCCAAGGGCCTATAGCCATGGTTGGATCACTTCCCTAGCATGTCTAAGACGTGACTAAGTTGCCCTTTTGGTGGCTTGGTCCATGGCCCCTTGGTTTTTAATCAAAAGATCAAAACAGCCCCTTTCCCCATTCGGCCCCTTCCATTTTTCAGCATATGGTTTCGTTTCTTTTGTTGCTTGGTATGGATCTTGGTTGGCCTATGGCCCTTAGCCATGGTTCATATCATGCTCCTAGATGTCTAGATCGTGCCATGGTCAATCAAATGGCCACTGGAATGACGCAAGACATCGATCATAGCATAAACACTACACACGCATTCAAGATGCTCTCGGTTGGACCCTTCGGTTGAGTTATGGTGTGATGCGGATTGTGGCTGGCCTATGGCCCTTAGCCATGGTTCAAATCATTCCTTGGGATGTTTGTAAGAGTCTCTGGTTGGTGGTTCACGCCCCTAATGGCCGATAGTCTCGAAACCAACGCAAGTCTTGTAGTTGCGCAGCTGCTGGAAATTACAGCAAGTTGCTGTGTCGGTTCAGAGGCTCGTTCGGGTTCTTGGTTGGCTTTTAGCCCATGGCCTTGGACTGTACAGTGCCTTATTGAGTTAGGAAGGTCATGTTTTTGACCGTTTGTCATTTGGATCATTTTTGAGGTCGTACGAGAATTTACGGTGCAATGTGCCAAATTGACTCTCGAAAGAGCGTTTCGTGTTTTGGCCTCCATTTCACCTAGATTTCGACCCTATCATATTAGGAGCATTATTTTATGATTTTTCAGCGTATTTTAATCATGACTATACGTCGGTTCAGTGTCGGTTCAAGTTGGCTCGGAGTCATGATTAAATGCGAAGTCATTAGGCGTCATAGTCGCATCTTTTGAACGTAAATTGCATAGTTGGTCAAGTTTAAGCTATTGCATAATTTTCATGGCACAGTTAGGTTGCAGCGAGCCTGGGAACGATCCAATCCAATCCAGTTGGTAAAATTACAGGAATTTTCATTACGCCAGTTAATTATTTTACGTGCATTAAATAGAAAATGATTATTTTTGAGATTTATGCGATATGGCTTGTGGTTCATTCATTATGTGGGAGTGTTATTTTATACGGTCGCCAGTGACCGATCAGTTCAGTATGGTACCACCCGGTCGCCAGTGACCGGCCAGCTCAATTCAGTTTCAGCCTCCCCGGTAGCCAGTTACCGATCAGTTCAGCTTAGTGCAGTGGCCACAGGCGTAAAACATAATCTCAACAGAAAATTTTATCAGTTATTTCAGTACAGGCTCCAAGGAGCAAATATTTTTACAGTAATTTCCAGTTCAGTTATGCACGTATTATAATTGCTCAGTACAGATTATTTTCAGTATGTCTCAGGACAGGATATGTTAACTCATGCATATTTTAAATTCAGATTTTTACTCGTTACCTGCGATATATGCATGCTGAGTCTTTAGGCTCACTAGACTTGATTCTTGTAGGTACTGATGAGGCCAGGGCCGAGGGCGGGGACCAGTGAGCCAGCTTGGATCGGCAGTAGTGGCACCCGAGGACCTCAGTGCAGCAGTTGTTATTCCGCAAACAATTTTTATCAGTCGTTGGATAATTTTTAAATTGTTATTGTTGGCAAAACTTTATTTTTTTCCGCTGCTATTATTTTAAACATTGAACTTGATTCCCCAGTGATTTTATGAATGAGGCCATTTAAGTTCTTTTAAAAAGAAAATTTTTAATTTTCCGCAAATTTCAAGAAAGGAGTCTTAGGCCCTTCACAGTTGGTATCAGAGCGGTGGTTCTGTATAGGGTTTCACTACTACTGACCGCGAGAAGCTCACGAAGCCACGCCTTTGGTCTGTAAGTTTTTCAGTTCAGCATTTTGTTGAGCATTTTAGTTAAAGCATGAATTAGTTTGTCAGCATGCTTCCAGATTTTCAGTATTTCAGAGTTCATTTAAAATAAAGTATGGAATTATGCATGTTAGTTACGTATGGGTTATGTTGGAACAGTATGCCCCCTAGACGCATTTTAGAGCGCAACAGAGAGGAGGAGCCTCGCCGAGAAGACAGGGAGGAGCGTAGACCGGAGGGAGACCTACCACCTCCTCCACCGCCACCACCGGACATGAGTGCCCAGATGTTAGCTGGGATGGCACAGTTCTTCGCACAGTTTGCGGGGGGCAATGCCGCAGCCGTAGCCGCAGCCGCAGCCAGGCCGACAGGGCCCGAGGCTGTGTATGAGCGATTCATGAAGATGCGCCCGAAGGAATTCTCTGGGGCATCTGACCCCATGGTTGCCGAGGGATGGATCAAATCCCTCGAGGTTATCTTCGATTTTATGGAGCTGGGGGACGCAGACCGAGTCCGATGTGCCACCTACTTGTTCACTGGAGACGCCCGCTTATGGTGGGAAGGAGCTTCGGTAGCCCTAACATTGGCTACACTTTCTTGGACCCGCTTTACGGAGGTTTTCTACTCCAAGTATTTTGCTGAGGAGGTTCGCACCAGGCTGACCACCGAGTTCATGAGTCTGAGACAGGGGGATATGTCGGTTACGGAGTTTATCCGTAAGTTCGAGAGGGGCTGTCACTTTGTGCCCCTGATATCGAATGATGCCAGAGCCAAGCTGATGCACTTCCTGGTGGGTTTACGGCCGATCTTGCGCCGGGATGTTAGGGTATCTGACCCTGCTACTTATGAGATTGCCGTCTCCAAGGCCTTAGCCGCGGAGCAGGATCTGCGGGATATCGAGAGGGATCGCCAGGGCAAGCGCCCAGTCCAGGCACCGCACCGCCCTCCTCCTCATCAGCATCAGCAGCAGAATAAGAGGCCTTTTCATGGACCGCCCAGGAACCGAGGCCAGCAGCAGCAGCAGCGGGGACGCCCAGCCCCGAGGACTCAGGAGCACCCAGTCTGTCCCAGGTGCTCACGTCGCCATCCTGGAGCATGTATGGCTGGCTCAGGAAAGTGTTTTAAGTGTGGCAGTCCAGACCAAATGTTGCTGCAGTGTCCTCAGAGGAATCTGCCTACCCAAGGCAGAGTTTTTGCTCTCCATGCCGCGGAAACCAACCCGGAGACTATGTTGTTGACAGGTACCTTTAAACTTTAAGTTATTCTTCGAATTTCAGCATTTTGGGAATCGGGATTTAGATTTTTGAACTTAGAACTGTTATAGGATTGCATGCTCTACTCAGATTTATTTCGGGGAAATTAAGCTAGAGGAACCTAGACCTTTGCATGTCTATAAGTTTAGATCTTCTAGTGGGATTCAACTTAGAGCTCCGCTCTTTCAGGGAGAATTTTTATATCTGGTTCCGCTACCAAGGCCTTGATAGATTCAGGGGCCACTCACTCATTTATTTCGGAGGTCTTTGCAAACTTTCTCAAGATCCAAACCATTGGGCTAGATACAGCCTTTTCAGTAGTGTTGCCGTCAGGCGAGGAGATGGCAGCCACCAATGTTATCCGAGATATAGACCTTGAGTTGCACGGTAATCTTGTTTATGCGGATCTGATTGTGCTACCGATGCCGGAATTTGACATCATCCTAGGGATGGACTGGCTATTGAGGAACAGAGTGTTAATAGACTTCCAGCGGAGATCTGTTCTTGTCCGACCGCCTGGAATGGAGCAGTTCTTATTTGAGCCGGACAGGTACTTTCCTTTACCACGCATTATTCCTTATGTTTAGGCTAGGAAACTCATGCATAGAGGGTGTCGGGCATTTCTAGCAACCTTCTTATCTGTCCCCGAGGAACCCAGCCAGTCAGCTTCAGATGTTCCGGTTGTCAGAGATTTCTTAGACGTTTTTCCCGAAGACGTCTCTGGTATGCCACCCGAGAGAGAGATGGAGTTTTCCATTGAGCTTATGCCAGGTACGGCTCCGATATCCAAAGCGCCGTACCGGCTAGCATCGACAGAGATGGCAGAGCTTAAGAAGCAGATCCAGGAACTTCTCGACAGGGAGTTCATTCGCCCGAGCTTTTCTCCATGGGGCGCGCCAGTCTTATTCGTGAAAAAGAAGGATGGCACGATGAGGCTTTGCATTGACTACCGGGAGTTGAACAGGGTTACAGTGAAGAATAAATACCCACTGCCGAGGATTGAGGATCTGTTTGACCAGTTGCAGGGAGCTTCGATTTTCTCCAAGATAGATCTGCGTTCCGGTTATCACCAGTTGAGGGTGAGAAGTGCTGATGTTTCGAAGACAGCTTTCAGGACTCGTTATGGTCACTACGAGTTCCTTGTGATGCCGTTCGGTCTGACGAATGCGCCAGCGATCTTCATGGATCTCATGAATCGCGTATTTCAGCCGTACCTCGACCAATTTGTGATAGTGTTCATAGATGACATTCTCGTCTACTCCAAGAATCGGGAGGAGCACAGCAGGCATCTGACCACAGTGTTGCAGACATTGCAGAAGCACAAATTATTCGCAAAGTTCAGTAAGTGCGAATTCTGGTTAGAGAAGGTGGCGTTCTTGGGCCACATTGTTTCTAGCAGTGGTATTGAGGTAGACCCCGCAAAAGTTGTAGCAGTCAGAGATTGGGTTGTGCCTCAGAATGCATCCGAGATCCGCAGTTTCCTTGGGCTAGCAGGATATTACAGAAAATTCATTCAGGGATTCTCATCCATTGCCGTTCCACTCACAGCACTGACCAAGAAAAATGTGAAGTTTGTGTGGAGCGAGGAGTGTCAGAAGAGCTTCGATACTTTGAAGCAAGCTCTTATCTCAGCACCCGTTTTGGCTGTACCGTCAGGATCCGGCGAGTTTGTCCTTTATACCGATGCTTCGAAGCTTGGTTTGGGTGCAGTTTTGATGCAGCATGGGAGAGTGATAGCGTATGCTTCTCGACAGCTGAAAATCCATGAGAAGAATTACCCTACCCATGATCTGGAGTTAGCGGCCGTAGTTTTTGCTTTGAAGATTTGGAGGCACTATCTGTATGGAGAGAAGTGCCAGATCTTTACCGACCATAAGAGCCTCAAGTATTTCTTTACGCAGAAGAAGCTGAACATGCGTCAGAGGCGTTGGTTGGAGCTTGTGAAAGACTACGATTGTGACATTAGCTACCACCCGGGTAAAGCTAATGTAGTTGCGGATGCTTTGAGCAGGAAAGTCGCAGTGATGGCTCATTTGACGATGCAGAAACCTCTTCAGATTGAGATGCAGAGGTTTGATCTTGAGACTAATCCGCGAGGTAGAGTTCCTCGTTTATCTACCTTGACCATTCAGTCTTCCCTTTTTGACCGTATTCGCAGCGGTCAGGCAGCAGATGAGCAGTTGGCACAGTGGAAGAAGAGAGATGAAGCCAAGGGCAGTGTTTTGTATACAGTCAGCGACGGTATTGTGAGATACCGAGATAGGATATGGGTTCCTGCAGTGATTCTATCCGAGCAGACATCTTATCAGAGGCCCATACGTCCCCGTACTCCATTCACCCTGGGAGTACGAAGATGTACAAAGATCTGCAGCTATTGTATTGGTGGCCAAGGATGAAGAAGGACATCAGGCGTTTTGTATCCGAGTGCCTGACTTGCCAGTTAGTGAAGGCCGAGCATCAGAGACCAGCAGGTTTGCTCAAGCCTCTTCCTATTCCCGAGTGGAAGTGGGAGAACATTACCATGGACTTTGTGATCGGATTGCCGAGGTCAGCCAGAGGATCGAATGCTATCTGGGTAATTGTAGATCGCCTTACCAAATCAGCGCACTTCTTGCCTATTAAGACGACTTTCACCATGGTTCAGTATGCAGAGCTGTATATCCTAGAGATAGTCCGAATCCATGGTATTCCAGTTTCTATCGTATCCGACAGAGATCCCAGATTCACTTCCTCATTTTGGAAGAGTTTGCATTTGACTTTGGGTACGAAGTTGCTGTTTAGCACAGCTTTCCATCCGCAGACAGATGGACAGTCGGAGCGAGTTATTCAGATCTTAGAGGATCTTCTCCGTGCTTGCGTCATTGATTTCTCTGGGAGTTGGGAGTCGAACTTACCATTGGTAGAGTTCACCTATAACAACAGTTTCCAGTCGTCTATAGGTATGGCTCCGTATGAAGCACTGTATGACCGCAAGTGTAGATCTCCTGTTCATTGGGATGAAGTAGGAGAGAGAGCAGAGTTGGGTCCAGAGATTGTTCAGCAGGCAGCAGAGGTAGTAGTCAAGATTCGTGATAGAATGAGGACTGCTCAGAGCCGACAGAAGAGTTATGCCGATCAGCGGAGGAGAGAGTTAGAGTTTGCAGTGGGCGATCATGTCTTCGTGAAAGTGGCACCTATGAAGGGTGTCATGAGATTTGGCAAGAAAGGGAAGCTCAGTCCGAGATTCATTGGACCGTTTGAGATCCTTGACAGAGTTGGGACGCTTGCTTATCGTGTGGCTCTTCCGCCAAATCTGGCCGGAGTACACAATGTCTTTCACGTCTCCATGCTGAGGAAGTATATGGCAAATCCTTCGCATGTGCTGAATTTCGAGCCGTTGCAGCTTACTCCGAACTTATCTTATGAGGAGAGACCCGTGCAGATCCTAGACAGACAGGAGAAGAAACTTCGGAACAAGTTGGTTAAGCGAGTCAAAGTCAAATGGCTCAACCATTCAGAGGAGGAAGCTACGTGGGAGTCTGAGCCGGAGATGAGAAGTCGATACCCTGAGTTATTCGGTGAGTTCTAATTTCGAGGACGAAATTTATTTAAGGGGGGAAGGATTGTAGAACCCGTATATCAGTAGACGTATAAGCCATGCATAATTCTAGATTTTTAAATTTAATTGACTTCATTGCATGATTATTTTAAAATGCATTTGTTTGAAGTTAATTATTTTATTATTTCAGTTCAGTAGTTTGTTCTTTAGCATTTCAGTTATTTCAGTGAGGCCGGACCGGAGTTGGAGTTTTGAGATAGAATTTAAGATTCGAGAAATATTTCCAGAAGTTAATTTAGCTAGCAACCAAGTTCATTTAAGTTAGAAAGGGAGGTGTGAGGATTTAATTTAATTATTTGAGGTGATTAAGAAATGAACTCATTTAAGTTATTTAATTAAGGGGTTAGCTCACTAAAATTATTTAAAGGATTAGTAAGGCTTTCAAGGATTATTAGTTGACTAGATAATCAACATTTCCCTTTATTTTATCATGCATTTTTCGGCCACCCTTAGTACTAGAAGATTCATTTTCCAACTCATCAACTTTGACCAATTCTTTGCATGTAATTAGTAGGATAATTCTAGGATTTTTGGGAGCACAATTTAATTAATTAATGGACATATCCTAGACTAGAAAATAAGCAAAATTTCGGCCACTACCTCCTAGAAGCATCCACCAACTCATTTGATATCAATTCAAAATTTAAAATTCAAAGGGGAGTGGACTTGGTCTTGATTCTTCCTTATATTGTGCACCCTTCTCCTCACCCCTCATAACCATTTTTCCCCCCTCTCCTTTTCGAAAATTCAGAGTGAATTCACACTCATTTTCAGTAGAAAAATCGTGAGGTACCTAGCCAAAAAGAAGAGAGAAAAATCGAGAGCAAGGTAAGGTAGAAAAGAGAAGCGCTCCACCTCCTCCGTGCCGCGTCGTCGTCGTTTCGTTCGTTTTCTTTCGAAACGAAACCAGGCATGTCTAGATTTCTTTCAAACCTCAATCAAGTCATATTATCATTTATTTTTCAGTACATGATCATGTTTATTCAAGTAAAAATCAAGATCCAAGTCAAAACATTTTGAAACCACACATGCAGAATTTTCGATTTCCTTGGGAAGCTTCACGATTTCTTTTGGTTTGTGAGTTTCAGGTATTGGATCGACTCCAGGCTCCCAAGGCGGCTTGTATACATGTAGTAGGATGCATTAGGACCATGTTGTTCCATTCAAACCAGCCCCATGCTTGCTGGAAATTCAGAATGACAGCAAGTTCCCATAGGTGCAGAAAATGTTGTTCGAAAATTCAGTTTCTTGTCATGGAGGAAGGATCTGATCTTGGCTGCCCCAAGGGCCTATAGCCATGGTTGGATCACTTCCATAGCATGTCTAAGACGTGACTAAGTTGCCCTTTTGGTGGCTTGGTCCATGGCCCCTCGGTTTTTAATCAAAAGATCAAAACAGCCCCTTTCCCCATTCGGCCCCTTCCATTTTTCAGCATATGGTTTCGTTTCTTTTGTTGCTTGGTATGGATCTTGGTTGGCCTATGGCCCTTAGCCATGGTTCATATCATGCTCCTAGATGTCTAGATCGTGCCATGGTCAATTAAATGGCCACTGGAATGATGCAAGACATCGATCATAGCATAAACACTACACACGCATTCAAGATGCTCTCGGTTGGACCCTTCGGTTGAGTTATGGTGTGATGCGGATTGTGGCTTGCCTATGGCCCTTAGCCATGGTTCAAATCATTCCTTGGGATGTTGGTAAGAGTCTCTGGTTGGTGGTTCACGCCCCTAATGGCCGATAGTCTCGAAACCAACGCAAGTCTTGTAGTTGCGCAGCTGCTGGAAATTACAGCAAGTTGCTGTGTCGGTTCAGAGGCTCGTTCGGGTTCTTGGTTGGCTTTTAGCCCGTGGCCTTGGACTGGACAGTGCCTTATTGAGTTAGGAAGGTCATGTTTTTGACCGTTCGTCATTTGGATCATTTTTGAGGTCGTACGAGAATTTACGGTGCAATGTGCCAAATTGACTCTCGAAAGAGCGTTTCGTGTTTTGGCCTCCATTTCACCTAGATTTCGACCCTATCATATTAGGAGCATTATTTTATGATTTTTCAGCGTATTTTAATCATGACTATACGTCGGTTCAGTGTCGGTTCAAGTTGGCTCGGAGTCATGATTAAATGCGAAGTCATTAGGCGTCATAGTCGCATCTTTTGAACGTAAATTGCATAGTTGGTCAAGTTTAAGCTATTGCATAATTTTCATGGCACAGTTAGGTTGCAGCGAGCCTAGGAACGATCCAATCCAATCCAGTTGGTAAAATTACAGGAATTTTCATTACGCCAGTTAATTATTTTACGTGCATTAAATAGAAAATGATTATTTTTGAGATTTATGCGATATGGCTTGTGGTTCATTCACTATGTGGGAGTGTTATTTTATACGGTCGCCAGTGACCGATCAGTTCAGTATGGTACCACCCGGTTGCCAGTTACCGGCCAGCTCAATTCAGTTTCAGCCTCCCCGGTAGCCAGTTACCGATCAGTTCAGCTTAGTGCAGTGGCCACAGGCGTAAAACATAATCTCAACAGAAAATTTTATCAGTTATTTCAGTACAGGCTCCAAGGAGCAAATATTTTTACAGTAATTTCCAGTTCAGTTATGCACGTATTATAATTGCTCAGTACAGATTATTTTCAGTATGCCTCAGGACAGGATATGTTAACTCATGCATATTTTAAATTCAGATTTTTACTCGTTACCTGCGATATATGCATGCTGAGTCTTTAGGCTCACTAGACTTGATTGTTGTAGGTACTGATGAGGCCAGGGCCGAGGGCGGGGACCAGTGAGCCAGCTTGGGTCGGCAGTAGTGGCACCCGAGGACCTCAGTGCAGCAGTTGTTATTCCGCAAACAATTTTTATCAGTCGTTGGATAATTTTTAAATTGTTATTGTTGGCAAAACTTTATTTTTTTCCGCTGCTATTATTTTAAACATTGAACTTGATTCCCCAGTGATTTTATGAATGAGGCCATTTAAGTTCTTTTAAAAAGAAAATTTTTAATTTTCCGCAAATTTCAAGAAAGGAGTTTTTAGGCCCCCTTCACACACAAAGTGGCACTAGCATATCATCCTCAGTCGAATGGACAAGCTGAAGTATCCAACCGGGAAATTAAGCAAATACTGGAAAAAACTGTCAACACCAACCGGAGAGATTGGGCTATGAAGTTGGATGATGCGTTATGGGCTTATCGGACTGCATTCAAGACGCCTATTGGGATGTCTCCCTATAGGCTAGTGTTTGGGAAAGCATGTCATCTGCCGTTGGAGTTGGAGCATAGAGCATTTTGGGCTTTCATGAAATTAAATTTTGATTTGAAAGCTTCTGGTGACGTTAGAAAACTGCAGTTGAGCGAGATGGATGAATTCCGAAACGACGCATATGAGAATGCCAAGATCTACAAAGAGCAAACTAAGAAGTGGCATGACAAAATCATTATCCGAAGGGAGCTCAAACCAGGACAACAAGTACTACTGTTCAACTCTCGTCTGAAGTTGTTCCCTGGTAAGCTAAAGTCGCGTTGGTCAGGGCCATTTGTTGTGGAAACGGTGTCTCCTTATGGGGCTATCGAGCTAAAGTGCAGTGATGGGAGAACCTTCAAAGTCAATGGACAGCGGGTTAAGCCGTACTATGGGACTGAAGTCAGGAATATCGAAAGTGTCAAGCTGAGCGAACCAAACTGATCAGAAAAGTGACAGTCGGGCTGAAGACGTTAAACCAAGCGCTTATTGGGAGGCAACCCAAATTTTTGTTTCTTTATTGCATTTTGTTTTCGGTTTTGATTTTATTTTTGTAGTATTATTTTTTTTTGTTTTGTACTTTTTGTATAGTGTTTTCTTGTATCTCCTCAAATCTTATAAATCCCAATTGTTTTCTTTTCAGGACTAAAAATTGGAGAAAAAAATTTTCCCGAAGGAAGAGTGCCCCCGCGCTAACACAATTAGCGCCCCCGCGGTAGCTTTGGAACAAAAAATTGAAAAATTTCCCGAAGGAATACCGCACCCGCGGTATCTTTTGCAGCGCACCAGCGGTGTATTCTATAGTGCACCCGCGATACATTTACAGAAGCCATACCGCACCCGCGGTAACTTTTGCAGCGCACCCGCGGTCCTTCTTATACCGCTCCCGCGGTCGATGGTTTTAAAATCTGAAATGGGCAAACATCGGACATAAACGAAGAACACTCTTAAAAATTTCTTCTCCAACTTCGAAATTTCTCCTCTCAAAACACACTCCAAACTCAAATTTTGTTCTTCCAAGCATAAATTTTTCCTATACACCTACATTACTTCAATAATGCCATCCAATACCCATCTTATTCCACAAATTCAACACAAAACCTAGGGTTTGAAAGGGGGCTCGAAAATTTCATCAAGGATTGAATGGAGCTTTGATTTTGTTCTTCAAAAAACATTTCAACACACAAGGTGAGCAAATCCATAGTACATTTGTTGAGATTCGAAATTATTGGTGTTATTGGCTATGGAAGAAAAAAATTGAATTTTAGTCGAATACATTGTTGATATTGTTGATTGTATTGGTGTGTATATTGTTGAGGTGTTGTTATTATGGTTAACAAGTTTGGGGGTGTGAAGAATCATCTAGTTTTGTGAATTGGATTGAAGGGGAAGTTGGTGATTTGAAGGTGTTTGATAAAATGCCTCCAAGAAAGAAACAATCCAAGGGTGCATCATCATCTGCAAATTATGATGCAAACAGGTTTTGGGACGAGAAAGCGGAGGAAAACTATGGAAAAATTTTGAACAAAAGCATTATAAAAGAAAGGGGATTTGATCTGAGTTTCCCCCGAACTGAAATTGGATTAATGCTTACTGCTCGGCATTGGGAAGAGTTTGGCAAGCAGCCACAAGATGCTGTCATTTCGTTGGTAAGAGAATTTTATGCTAACCTTAAGGTTAAGCATGAACAATTGAAGGTTTTGGTGCGAGGTAAAATGATAGCTTTTGATGCACATACTATCAATACGCTTATGGTATACCTCCATGTATGCATGATGAATATGAAGAATACCGGACTGAGCAAGTTGATTATAATAATATTCTTCAAACAATATGCATAGAGGGAGCGGAGTGGAGAATGAGAGAAGATGTGCATGTCAGCCTAGCCAAATCTGATCTGAAAAGAGTTGCCAAAGATTGGTATTCCTTTATTTCTGCTAGGATTAAGCCTACCGAGCATACCACCACGGTCATCAAGGAGAGGGCAATCCTGACTTTTTGCATCATGACGGGGAAGACAATTGATTTAGGTCAATTGCTTCAGAGTTCGATGCTTGATTATGCAAAAGGTAACTCTCCTAGTGGACTCCTCCACCCTTCTCTTATCACTGCATTATGCCAGAATGCGGGAGTGACTTGGACAGTGAATGAAGAATTGTTAAAGCCGAAAAATGTCATTGTGGTCGTTCAACCACATAGGGCAGTGAGAGGTGAACAAGCTGCGGCACGTCGAGCTGAAAAGGAATTCAACAGAAGAGCTGCAGAAAGACGTGCCCATGCTCAAGCTCAAGAACCACAACCACAACCGCAACCAGGAAATATGAGAGATAGGTTGACCCATTTGGAAGAAGAAATGCGAAATCAACGCCAAGACATGGATGAGTTTCGGTTTAGGACCGATACATTTATGGGATATATGATGGATTTTACGTCTGTCTTGGCTCAGCAATTGCCATCAGCTTCAACCTCTGGTAATCCATTTCCACCTCCTCCACAGTGGCCACCCATATACCACCCGCCGGAGTTCCAACCACCACAAGATGACGCAGATGATGAGGATGGCGATGACCACTGACGGTCGTTGCCCGAGGTATGTGTATTCGTCTAACTTTCATGATCATTTACATCGAGGACGATGCACATATTTAAGTTTGGGAGAGATGTTATTTATTTATTTTATTTTGTGTATTTATATTTTTATTTAGTTTTATTTGAGTGTTTTTGTATTTATATTTTTTTATTTAGTTTTATTTGAGTGTTTTATTTCCTTTTGAGTTGTTTGCTTGTGTGTTTGTAGTGTCTTAGTCATGAAATTTTTTTTTTAATGGCCAATGATGAGAAAAGAAAATTTTGTATTAAAAAAAAAGGGGGTCATGCATTTCATTCATGTTCATCAATCAATTTGAAAAATTTAGAGAACAATCATGAGATTTGGTAGGTTTGAGACTTATAATTTCTATACAACTCTGTGATTTTCATTTGACATTGAAATAAATTTTTTCAAACACATATATGATTGAGGCAATCTTTGATTTTATTTGGGCCTATTTATATTGTTCATAAATATTCATTTGAAGCCCTCTTGAGCCTATATGAGAAAAGAATTGTGTTCTTGAAATTTCTTGGAAGCCAAGCACTTTTCTTGTGAATATATATGTATTTGGTTGATGCATTGAGACATCACTTTTCACGATGATTAGATTCTACTTTGTGTTAGTGAATTGAAATTTTGTCTAGAACTATCCAAACAACACTCGAGGTGAAATACGGACAAACTATGATTTAGGAATGATTTAGGTGATTTTTTGGATCGACTGAGCCTTTCAAGCTACCAAATAAAAATAATTTATCATTTGTCACCTCTTTGAGCTTATATGAATTCGAATGGCACACGTTAATATGTGTAAAAGACCCCCATTCGATATCCTTTCATATAGCCCACATTTACCAACCCTTTGAATATCTTATACAATTATTTTCTACCTTCTCAAGGGAGTAAGAATTCAAAAGATTAAAGAAAGTGATATTCTCCTACAAAAGAAAAGAAAAGAAAAATGATGAATGATGTTTGATTGAAGAAGTTGGAGAAAAAGGGGAGAAAAAGAGATGAAATGAATAAAAAAATGGAGATGAAAGAAAGAAATGGAGTTTGCAAAAGAGATAAAATTCAACTTAGTCCCTTATTTGAATTCCTAATCTTCATTTGTAGCCATGATCCAAGGCCTAACATTACAAGCATTACAAATCCTATTGACCAAGTCATAGTTGTCCAATATACTAGTGGAGAATGTTTGGGAGGATTTAGCCTATGGACAATCGATAAACACTTCCATTGAGTACGAATCTTGATCAATTTTACACACACCTCAATGCATTAAATATTTATTGGGTATTCCTTTCTTGAATGAATATGGCTTTGAACCCAATCTTTACCGGAAAATACCTCTTGATTTGTGTTTGTAAAAATTGAAATCGATTGATAATGTTTTGAAACATGAGTTGAAGAGATTAGAAGTTAAGAAAATTAACCGATTGCATGATTATATCCGGATAAAAAATTGGTTGGATTGATTTGACTTGTGAATGCATGAAGAGTTAGTTAATTTATGTTGAGACCAAGTTCTTTAAAATATTTCATGACTTGTTTGTTTGTGTTGTTTTGTTTTGCTCGGGACTAGCAAAATATTAAGTTTGGGGGAGTTTGATAAGTGCAATTTATTGTACTTTTATTACTTGTTTTTAACTTGAAATTTTGTGATTCTTGAGCAGGTTTTATGTGATTTGTTGTTGTTTTTGTTGTTGTAGTTTGGAAGCTTAGAATGAGAGTTTGGAGTAGTAAAGTGTGGAATTGGAAAGTGCAAAAGATATAATTGCCGAGAGCCTACCGCACCCGCGGTACATGTTGAACCGCATCCGCGGTCAATGAAGTTCGAAATTAAAAGATTTCCCCAAAAGTATACCGCACCCGCGGTAGCTTCATTAGCGCACCCGCGGTCTTCGCAAAACAGAGTCCGGAAAATCTGTAACTTTGTGTGCTGCGCATGAAAGTTGAAGAAAAAGGTGTGCTGCGATTGGAGACTGGTCTGGACTATAAAAAGACATTATTTACTTACCATCTAGGGTATTGGGGAGCCAAGGAAAGAGTGGAGGCTGCTGCTAGAAGATTGAAGATCAAGTTCATCTAGTTCTTGAGAAATATTTTGCACAAATCCGGGGACGGAAACTGCACTTCAAACTCTTGTTCTAAGTTCTTCTGTCTTTTATTTTTCATTTGATATGTCTTGTTTTAGAACCATGTTTTGTTATTTTATTTGTGTTATTATGAACTAAGTTTTAATTCTAGAGGAATGATGGAACAAAACTAGAAACCATGTGTTGGAATCTATGAACTAAGTTATTTAAGTTCTTCATATTGTTCATTTGTATTGTTCTAATCTTAATGCTTTCAATTTATTGGCCATGAGTTGAATGATTTATATGTTTACAATTTATCACTTGGAAAAGGAAATTATAAACAAGAAAAGAGAAAAATACATCAATGGTATTTATAGAGTTTGGGAGGGCCTATATTGCTATTGAAGCCTATTGATGTGTTATTTATTTGTAGATTGTTGATGGGAACATTGTAATCAAATTTTAGATAACCAATATCTATTTAACACTCGGGAGAGGGAGTAGATAACTATAGGATTCTTGGCTAATGAATAAGAAGGATTTTTATAACATAGCTACAAGAAATTACATATGGTGGATAGTTGAGTGAAATCGGACCTCTAGATCTTTTATTCCATTGTTATTTGCTAAAGTTTGGTGTTATATTTTATTTAAAAATCCATTTTCAATTTAGTTATTCTTACAAACAAATCTTTTAATTGATTTTTCTAAATAAAATCGAGACTATTTTAATTACAAGCATTAATATACATTTATATACATACTCCTCGTGGGATCGATACTTGTACTCGAAAATACATTTTATTACAACTTGACGTTGTGCACTTGCAAGCAATTAAGAAAATATGCAACAATTACTAACATGTTAAGTTACAATTTCTTTAATAAAATATGCCTAGATTAATTTATCCCAATTGGTTACACATTTTAATTTAGGTTTTTAATTAATTATTGGCCAAAAAGAACTTATTTACTAACTTACTCCAATTAATTAAATAAATCCTTAAACATTATTTAACATTAAAATAAATTATTCCTTGGCTTAAATTAAATTTAGGAATATTTTCTTATTATTAAATTTTATCTCAATACTCCAACTCCAGTCCGGCCTCGCGTATTTAACCGAAAAGGTAAAACTAAACTTCTGCGATTTAAAATAAATGATCATGACTTAACAAATTTTAAAATGAATTAAACACTCAAAAAATTTATTTTTAATTTAAATAATCGCAATTATGCATGGCTTATACGTAATCTGATTTATCGGGTTCTACAGTTACAGAATCGAAACTATGTGTCATGTCGTAGTTGAATCGATGGTGTAATCTATGAAACCCCTTTCATAATTACCACCAAAACTCCGATCAGATATTTCAAACTACATACACATGAGATCACATAGGATATCCATACCCGAAGGTAAGCGGTGAATCCCCGACTACAATGCATTGACTTCTATATATTTGGACAAAACACCCAACCTTGCCACCTGATGACCCCATAAGAGTCGGAAAACAAGTCAAATCGCAATGCTAGCATATAGAGTCTCGATGTTTTCCCGGGTCATAAGGACTGATGGTGTACAACCATAAACTAGGACCTCGATAAGTGAGAACCACTTGGAAAGTCCTTTATGGAGGGTTGTTCAGTGCACTCTACAAGGAGCACCTATCTGCATGCTCAAACATCACAATGTTCCCTACCAATGAAGCATGATACTCACATCGAAGATACTAGTCTCAAACTCGAGCGGCCTTTATCCTTCTTAGCAGCGGGTGAATCGATTAGGAACTGTTTAGAATATACAGTATTCCAAATATTAGTTTCATGATACTCATCATATGAGCATCTCATATTCTTTCTACTATTTGTATATTCAATGACTTTATCTATGCAACAAGCTTAGGTATACAGATAAAGATGTGCCAAAAAAATAATTTCAAATATTATTAAAATAAAGACTGTTTATACATAGAGTTTCAATGTGAACCCTCGGCCAACACTTGGCTCGACGGATACCTACTCTAACATTATCTATATTTTGTAGGTTATGCCAACCGTTGTTGTCTTTGAGTACAACGGGGAATGAGAAATTAAAGAAGATAATATATTTAAATGGATTTCATTGTCGAGTGGTAAGTTGGCAGCGAATCCTTTGGATTCTGATATTTGTTCTGTAGAATATATAGAAAGAGAGATATACAAAATTATGAATCTAGTCGGCACAGAAAATGTCCTAACCAAGCAATAATTATGCATTAAATACATAAAAAAATAAATTAACAGATGATTTAAATAAAATCCTAGATTGCATGCATTCAGGTTATGTAAATTTAATTTCATGGACCTTACAACTCTCTCCCCGTTAAAACAAAATTTCGTCCTCGAAATTTAAAACATACCGAATAACTCCGGGTAGCGACTCTTCATCTAGGCCTCAGTCTGCCAAGTAGCCTCGTCCTCGGAATGATTCAGCCACTTTACTTTGACCATGTGGATCACCTTATTCCGGAGTCTCCTCTCTTGAAGGATTCGACATGTGCTTTCGGAGCATAGAGACGTGGAACACGATATGAACTCCCGCCAGATTCGACGGCAATGCGACTTTGTAAGCGAGTGTCCTAACTCTCTCAAGGATCTCGAATGGTCCGATGAATCTAGGGCTGAGCTTGTCCTTCTTCTCAAATCTCATCACACCCTTCATTGTTGCGACTTTAACAAAAACATGATCCCCTACGGCAAACTCGAGAACTCTGCGCCTCTGGCCTGCATAACTTTTCTGGGGGTTCTGAGAGGTCCTCATCCTGTCCTGAATCTTGACCACTAACTCTAAGGTCTGCCTGACAATATCCAAACCTAACTCTGCTCTCTCTCCTATCTCATCCCAATACACTGGCGACCTACACTTCCTCCCGTACAGTGCCTCGTATGGAGCCATATCTGTAACGCCCCAAAAATTAAAAGGTCTACGCGACCCACATGCATGCAATTATTAAATTTTAATTAAATGTTTTAATTGCATAAATTAATTATATTGTGCATATTTACATGTTTAAAATATACTTTTCTACATTGTTGCATTAAAATTTATTTTTAAAGTTTATTCGAGTTGCGATCGAGGAACGGAGACCGAGGGCTGAAAAATAGAATATGTTTTTATTAAATAATTATTTTTAATTATTCAAATTAAGGATGATATTTTTTTTCTTATTTTTGAAAATATGAGGTTTTGAGGTGATTTTATACGTCGGGACGTAATTTTTATCGGTGTTGGATTTTCAACAAAAATAAAAATGCTTTGGCAACCCGGCTAATAAATTCACAAATTTATTCAAGAAAAATTATTTTAAATATTTTAATTAAACACTAATAGGCTAAATGTGCTTAATTAAGTTGATTAATGGGCCTAAGCCTTGTTAATGGATTAATTAATATATAATATGCTAAGTTCACCCCATAATTCAAAAATACCCCACGCCTCAATCTCCAAGGCAATTCAAACTCTCCCCCACCAGCTTTTACACGGCACACACCAAATATTGAAGGGAAAAGCATCAATTTTTCAAGGGATCATCAAGCCATCGTCTTCGTGCCATCATTCGTCAATTAGTCAACGTTATTTCGTGCTTTAATAACGCAAAGGCACGCCATATTCTTCCTTTACTCATCATCACACCATATTATGTATTTACGTTTGAAATTGCATGAAAAACAAGAGCACCTTGGTATATTTTCGTACAAGCATCTAGGCTGATTTTTAAAGCATGGGTTTCTATCCAAAAATCATGTTTTGTATGTTGTAAAGGGGCTGCCATGTTAGGAGTATAATTAAGGGTGTTTACACGAAGCTTTAGGTTCATAAAACTCCACCAAAACGTTGCACATCCTGAAGCTAACACAAGCTGGACAGAATATGGTGTTTAGGTGTCAAGGTGAATCGGTTAAGGGGAGATTCATTGCATGGCTCGGTTTGGCTGGACCAGGGCTAAGCTAGGGTCGTGCTTGGGACAAGGTAAGAGTCCTAGCCACGCTAAGTGTAGAGCCGAAAATCAGTACACGTAAAACACGTGCATTTATTTAAATTTAAAAAAAATATTTATTTAAGTTTAAAAGGAATTTTTAAATTATGGAGTATTTTATTCTATGACAATTAATATTTTATTTTCCCTTAATTGTGGTGCAACTTTTGTAAATTTAGGAATATTTTATGTATTTATTTTCAAGCCTCGAGTAGTCTAAATTTTATTTGGACTACACCATATATTGATTAATTAGTTTAAACCTAATCAATATATTTAAATTATTCCTAAATTACACTAAATCCATTCCATTTGCCTCCAATTGCAAGACTTTGTCCAAGTCTTCTCCGGAAGAAAATTCATTCCCATCAATTCTCCTCCATTTCCCCTCATTTATTTCCCTTCTCTCCTCAAGTGTTCTTGAGCTCCATTTCCATCTATTCTACCATTAGAGAATAGCAAGAAGCTCCAAATTTCTTCCTCGTGTCCGGATCGTCGAGATTTGCGAGATTTCCAACGTTTAAAGACCAAAGGCATGTATAATCTTTCGTTTTATGCATCGATCTCGTCATAGTAGATATTTTGATGTATGTTATGCGTAAAAGTTTAATTATTATGAGCAAAGTTTGAGCGATTATGCATTGAATCGATTTCTGAAGTATTTTAGATCTCAAAAAGACGTTTTGCTGTCATTTCGGTTCCTATATAATTTCGGTTCGTTTTCTGAAAATATTGTCAACATATAAAACGTAGAAGTTTTTGATACCTTGGATTTGATATAAAATTCGTAATTTTCAGACAAGAAACGAGTGAGTTATGGTTATTTTTGTGTGACTGCTCAAACCTTTGATCTTATGAAAATGATGTTCATCATGTTCTTGAAGTTATTTGTTGAAGGCTTCGTTGGGTATCCCCGGGCTTGTGCTACTGCATTTAGGTATGTTATGGGA